>NC_062291.1:56215577-56522818 GCF_902655055.1 Lutra lutra | reverse complement strand
GAATATTTATAAACCTGAATTGTGATTTGCTTACATAAAAACTAAGGAGGTCCTAGGAAAGGAAGGATAGAGGTGGGACCTGGGAAGGAGCCATTTCTTGTCTCTTTCTTTTCTTTTCTTTTTTTTTTTTTTTTTTTTTTTTTTTAAAGATTTTATTTATTTGACAAAGAGAGAGAGAGAGAGATCACAAGTAGGTGGAGAGGCAGGCAGAGAGAGAGAGAGAGGAGGAAGCAGGCTCCCCACCGAGCAGAGAGCCCGATACGGGGCTCGATCCCAGGACCCTGGGATCACGACCCGAGCTGAAGGCAGAGGCTTTAACCCACTGAGCCACCCAGGTGCCCTCTTTCTTTTCTATATACAGAACAGGTAGGAGTGTGCCTAATACAGAGGAGTCTGGAGCAGAAGAGTGAAGTTTTTACTCAGAGTATGAGAAAGTGGAAGAAAATAAAGTTAATTGCCTATTATTTTCATTTTCATCTTTTAAAAATGTATTCTACAGATACTTTGATCAGTGACCACGTCGCAGCATGTTGAGACAAATCTGTTGCTCTGGTTTCCAGCCCTTCCGCCAGCGTCTCCTTCCCTGGCTCCAATCCACAACCCTCTCCAGATCCCGTACGTACCACAGGAAACTTAGAAGCATGTGGGAAGTGTGGAAGTGTGGTGTTTCATGCAAGGTTTTAAAGGAGAAAAAAGTATAATTTGGCAGAATTGGACAAAGAGTAAACAAGGAAACGATCTACTGGTGAAATGTTCTAAAAGTGTTTGTATTTATCAATAAAATGAAACTTTTGGAGGTGATAGCTTTATGGCATCAACTATGGTGTTGGTTTCACAGGTGTATACATATCTACAGAATCATCAAGTTGTACACATTAATTTTTACAGCTTTTTGTATGCCTAATTAATTAATTTAAAATTTAAAAAAATTTTCGGGCGCCTGGGTGGCTCAGTGGGTTAAGCCTCTGCCTTCGGCTCAGGTCATGATCTCAGGGTCCTGGGATGGAGACCCGCATCAGGCTCTGCTCGGCAGGGAGTCTGCTTCCATCTCTCTCTCTCTCTCTTTACATGTTCTTCCAGTATCTCAATCCAGATATGACATTGATCTAGTCAAGATAAGAACGTTTCCACCATTACAAGATCCTTCACTTCTGTCTTTTATGTCTGTCCTCCTCCTCCCAATCCCTAACCCCTGGCAACCACTAATCTGTTCTCCATTTCTATAATTTTGTTATTTCAAAAAATGTTAAATAAATGAAGTCATCCAGTATGTGATCTTTGGGGATGGGTTTTTTTTTACCCTGCATAATTCTCTGGAGAGACATCCAAGTTGCTGTGTGTATCACTTGTTTCCTTTTTATTACTCAGTAGTATTTAATGGTATGGGTATACCACAGCTGGTGTAACCATTCACCCATTGAAGGGCATCTGGTGGTTTCCAATTTTTTATGCGTATGACTGCTGTGAGCATTTGTGTGCAGGATTTCGTGTGGACAGAGTTTGCATTTCTCTGGGATAAATGCCTGAGAGTTCAGTTGCTGGATCATATAGCTGTTGTATGTTTAGTTGTGTAAGAAACTACCGCACTGTTTTTGCAGAATGGCTATACCATTTTCCGTTCCCCCCAGCAGTGTATGAGCAATCCGCTTTCTCTCCATCCTCATAAACATTTGATGTTGTCACCCTTTGATTTTAGCCATTGTGATAAGTGTGTAATCATACCTCCGTGGTTTTTTTTTTTAAGATTTTATTTATTTACTTCACAGACAGAGATCACAAGTAGGCAGAGAGGCAGGCAGAGAGAGGGGGAAGCAGGATCCCTGCTGAGCAGAGAGCCCGATGTGGGGCTCGATCCCAGGACCCTGAGATCATGACCTGAGCTGAAGGCAGAAGCTTTAACCACTGAGCCACCCAGGCGCCCCGCCTCTGTGTGATTTTAACATTCTTTTCCTTAATGGCTAATGTTGAACATCTTTTTTTTTTTTTTTTAAGATTTTATTTATCTGACAGAGATCACAAGTAGGCAGAGAGGTGGGGGCGGAGAAGCAGGCTCCCTGCTGAGCAGGGAGCCCGATGTGGGACTCGATCCCAGGACCCCGAGATCATGACCTGAGCTGAAGGCAGGCTTAGTATCTGAGCTACCCAGGCGCCCCAGTGTTGAACATCTTTTCATGTGCTAGTTGGCCATCTTAAATCCTCTTTAGTGAAATGGTTCCTTCTCATCTTTAATTATATTGTTTTTTAGCTTTTAATTTTTAGAATTCTTTCTCCTCTAGATACCAGTCCTTTACAGATAAGTGGTTTGAAAGTATTTTCTCCTGATTTATAGCTTGTCGTTTCATTCCTTTAGAGGATCTTTCACAGGGAAAAGTTTTTTTAATTTGATGATGTCCCATTTAACAATATTTTCTTTCATTGATTGTACATTTGGGGTCAAGTCTACGGGTTTTGTATAGCCCTACATACTGAAGATTTCCTTCTGTGTTTTTTCTAAAAGTTTTATAGCTTTACATTTTGCATTTAAGTGTATGATCCATTTTGAGTTAATTTTTGTAAGGTTTAGGTCAAAGTTTATGGTTTTGTCTGTGGACATCTAGTTATTCCAGCAGTACTTGTTGAGAGGCTGTTTATCATGTTTTGAGTGGCTGTCTCCTTGATATCAGTTAAATCTTGCCAGTAGTCTGTCTCAGACTTTACTGTAAGAGAACTTGCTTATCAACTAATGAAGCTTATCATTATCTAGAAAAAAAAAAAAATCTCTGTGTTCCCATTCACATAAGGAAGAGTACAAGGGAGAAAAGATCAAGGTTGAGCCAGGCGCCATGGGTTTTGAAACTAGCTGTGCTACTTACTTACTAAGTATCTTCAGTGACTTAAAAGAACTACAGATTTAGATCACAATTCTGTGTTGGACCCAGCTTAGTTGCGTGGTTGTTCTTTGTGTCAGAAGCTCTTTGGCTCAGGGCCGATTGTTGAGGGCTCTACGACCTCGGCTGGGATGATGGATCCTCTTTGTTCCACATGGTCTCCTATCCTCCAGCAGGCTAAGCATGACTTCTTCATATGTTGGTTTCAGGGTTCCGGAAAAGAGCATGCGTGGAAGCCACAAGGCCTCTTGAGGCCTAAGCTCAGAATTTATGCAGTGTTACTTCTGCTACATTTTATTAGTCAAAACAAGTCATAGAGCAGGTCCAGATTTAAGGGGTGGGAGAACAGATTCTGCCTGTTGATGGAAGAAGCTTCAAAGTATTGTGGCCATTTTTGCAATCTGGTAATGTTAGCAAGTTACTCAGCTTCTCTGGGCCTCAGTTTCCTCTTTATAAAGCGAGTGTAATAACACCAACTAACTTATGATAATACCTAACTCATGAGACTTAACTCATGAGAATTCAGTATGATGATAGCAATAGCAGACACTTTTTAAAATAATACTAGCTAATATTTATTGAGTGTTTATTTTGTGTCAGTTTTTGTTCATGCATCAATTCATTTTATCCCTTACAGCAACCTTATGAGATAGTTAAGGTAACAGCAAATAAGCGGAAGGATTTAGATTCCAATCCAGTCAGTCTAGTTCCAGAATCTATACCAGTCCTTTTCTATGTCCTCTGCCTCCATAAAAGGTGTGTGGATACCTAACATAGCTCTTAGTATATAGTAAGTATTCAGTATTTTTATTATTGTTACTATTGTTTATTCTCTTTAGTCTAATTCATAGAAAGAGGTACTTTCTGATCTTTTCGCTGGGTTTTTCAATTTTTGTATCCAGATTCCTCTGAATTCTGGAGCCCTGTGTTCACTGACTGTGATAAGCAGAAGAACAGAAAAGAAATAAGAAAGGCCAAGTGAAAAAGTGTAGACTTTTAAACAGTAAAGGAAATGGAAGGCCAGGAAGGGAGATAGAAATCCTGTCAGGGTCCTCTCTTGTTCAGGTGTGGAACACAGGCTCATTGATTGCTGAGCATAAGGACTCTGATGCTGAAAAGGTAACAGACTTCTCCTCCCTTGGAGTATGGTGCATGGCATTTTTGAAAAATATGGACAACCCTCTTCTCACACCCACCCCCAACACGGTGCACACACCTACCTCTCAGTATCCCCTTATACTAACCAGGAGGAGACGGCTTTTCTGTGAGACTAAAGGTTCACTAGAAGATGGGAAGAGATTGCCCTTCCAGAAGCCTTGGATTTTTCCTAACTAATCAAGGCCTTCTCAGTCCTCAATATAGACTCTAAAAAATACTCAACACTGTGGAACATAAAAAATGCCCCCAAGAAAGGTAGGCTCAATCTGGGAGTAATGTAGGTCCTCTGCACTGTTGAACTGGAAGCCCAAAAAGCCCTGTACCCCATAGAACTCTCCCTGGTGCTTGAATCCTCTGGATGTAACTGAGCCTTTACTTGCTCGAAACCTTATTCATAGTTGTTTCTTCTTGAACCTTGTCAGCTCTATCTGCTGTGACCCAGTTGCCTAAAGCCAGAATGACCCTTGACTGCCGGGCGCCCAGGTGTGCCAGTATCTTTGCTGATAAAGATTATGGATCAGGAGGCTCTTTCATGCTAACCCGGCCTGCTAGATTCTGATTGGTTTCTGCCATTTGGTCACCTGGACTGTCATATTTGCCACTACCTGTGTCCTTAAGTGCCCTCTTACACTGCTCCACCCATGCTTAGCACTCTCCAGGACAGGACAAGGCCTGCAGGGACAGGAAAGAAAAATGGCTATCAGGCCTAGTCCTGACAGCTATCAAAGGGATACCGATACTTGGGTGTAGCTCTGAGCTTTGCAAATAGCCATTAAAGCCCCAGGTCCAAACCCCACTCCTCTCTCTGCCAGGCCAATGAAGACAGAATTACGTATACAACTTTTAAGCTTAGACTTAGGTGTATTATTGCTTATGATAATAGCACTGAAGACTGAGCCACAGTACCTGTATTGATGACGAACTTAATGAAAGGGAACTCTCCACAGAACTTAGCCCCAACAACAGACCAGCCTGGTAGTCCCTGGGACTCCCACCAGCAGGAAGAGAAAACCCATCTGTGGGTGAGCAAGGGTGCCAGGACCCAGTTCCATCCTAGGTGATGGACTTAGCAGCTTTGTGCCAGGAACTGGACTGCAAGCCTGCTGTGAAAAAAAGACCTTGTCATCTTCTCGTATCTCCGCAAACCTAAAACATAAGCGCTTTTTAAAGTGGTCGTTTAAGAGATGGAAGAAAGGACTCTTTACTGCTTCATTAAAAATACTCATTCTAAGATTTGTGTGTGAAGGAAGCAGAGAGGGAGGAGAACACACACTGATCTTCTGGTCCATGAGCATAAGATTCTGCTCATTTTCTCTGGTTGTTACAGCATAGGGAAAATAAGAGAAACTACATTGTAGTTAGAAGAGTTAGTGGTTGGGGGTTAGAGGTAGTGGCTCTAGAGAAATCTGGGAAATCTGTCTGTAAATATAAATGGAGGTGATAATGGCTGATTGGAGTGTTGGAAGTACTCTGCAGTAGTACCATTGTAGAATAGTGGCTTGGAATGATTACTATAGTAATTCATGCAAATATTTATTAAGTGCCTGTAATGACACATAGAGACCTCTTACAGAGGAAGTACCTGAAGTTTAGTCCTGCTTAAGGACCTGTAGTACTTATCTTGACTTGCTTCTTACAATCAGGGAATCCCACCAAGAGAAAGTCTGTTTGTGGTGAGTGAGACCATCCATCAGCAAGGCCTCACCTGGCCCTCTGTCTGGACACTCATTCTTCTGTATCAATACAATTAGGTCAGGTGTGTATACTAGAAACTCCAAAATAATGGGTCAAACAGAATAGAAGTCTATTTCTCTCTCTTTTTTAAACAATATTTTATTTATTTGAGTGAGAGAGAGCATGAGAGAGAGAGTAAAAACGGGGGAGGTGCAGAGGCAGAGGGAGAGAAGCAAACTTCCCACCATCAGGGAGCCTGATGCGGGACTCGATCCTAGGATCATGATCCCAGGATCATGACCTGAGCCAAAGGCAGATGCTTGACCGACTGAGTCACCCAGGCGCCCTATTTCTCTCTTTCTCCTTTAAAGATTTTAATTTTTTTTTAAGATTTTATTTATTTATTTATTTGACAGAGACACAGTGAGATAGGGAACATAAAGCAGGAGGAGTGAAAGAGGGAGAAGAAGCAGGCTTCCTGCTGAGCAGGGAGCCCAGTGCGGGGCTTGATCCCAGGACCCTGGGATCGTGACCTGAGCCGAAGGCAGTCACTTAACAACTGAGCCACCCAGGCGACCCTAAAGATGTTTATTTTTAAATAATCTCTACACTCAACGTGGGGCTTAAACCCACGACCCTGAGTTCAGGAGTTGCATGCTCTACCCATGGAGCCAGCCAGGCACCCCTCTCTCTTTTGAAAGGAACCTGGGGTTTTCTAAGAAGGGAGACAGTCCAGGGCTTTCAGAATAGCTCTGTGAAATCATTGGGCATCCACATTCCTCCTTGTTTCTTACTTCAAAGTTCTTGATGTTTTGCTTGTAGTCTAAAATTATGTTTGAGTTCCTGCCTCATACTCATGTTCTAAGCAGTAGGATGGATGAAGGGAAGAAGGAAACACTTCTCTTTTGAACAAAATTCCTAGAAGTTCCATGTAACACTTTCACTGTATCTCACTAACCAGAATTTAAGTCACATGGCCATGTCTAGCTGCACAAAAAGTCTGGGAAATGTAGCCTTTGACTAGTGGCCGTGTGCCCTGCTCAAAGTAGAGAAGTCTCTTCATTTGTGAAGGGGCCAATGCGTAACTAGTAAGCAGCCAGCAGATCAAGTTGGACCCGTAAGGGTGGTGAAGGGATTCAGTGCCTGACATTGAGCTTCTACTGTTTTACTTTTGGCTTTATGTAAATAAATCTTCAGCTTTTTTTTTTTTTTTAAGATTTTATTTATTTATTTGACAGACAGAGATCACAAGTAGGCAGAGAGGCAGGCAGAGAGAGAGGAGGAAGCAGGCTCCCTGCTGAGCAGAGAGCCTGATGTGGGGCTCGATCCCAGGACCCTGGGATCATGACCCAAGCAGAAGGCAGAGACTTAACCCTCTGAGCCACCCTGGTGCCCCAAATCTTCAGCTTTTTAATCAAGACAATATTTACCTATATATGAGTGTGTGTGTGTGTGTGTGTGTGTGTGTGTGTGTGTGTGTGTATTTAATATTTGCTTCCTTAGAAATCCTGTATAGCATGCAAGAAAAAAGAATCAGGAAAGGATTGCTTAGAGGCAGATGTCCAAAAGGATTGAAAGTATCTGACTCCAACATTCCTTGTCCTTCAGAAAGCTATCCAGTTATCTTTAATCATTGTTACAGACATATGGAATCATGCTACCATGTCAGAGAGAAAATTTGTAGGTGGATCAGTTAATGCTTTTTACTACTCATACCAGTTACTTTGCCCTTTATTGTCTTTGCTAGTCAGGCTCACTCCATATTTATAGTGGTATGGTTTCTTTAAAAGCTCACTATTTTTTTTTTTTAAACAGTGTATTTTTATTCCTTAAATTTGGGAGACATAGATAAGAATAAGGAAGAAAATTGAAATCACTTGTAATTCCATCAAAAATAAAAACATTAACATTGTGACTTATTTTCATCTTTTTTCTGTGCACTTAGACACAGGAAACTAACATCATGAGCATTTTCTTACGTTATTAAAAATTAAGAAAAAGTTAATTAATTCTTCTTTTTTTGGATGTTTACTCTGCTTGTGATTTTTCCTGTTACAAATAACACGGATGCAGCCTTCAGATAAATCTTTTTGTTTCTGTCTTTAATTAGTTTCTTAGAATAAATTTCTGAACATAGAATTACTGGATCAAAAGACATGAACGTTTTTAAGACTTTTGGTGTATTTTGCCAACTCGTCTTCAGGAAAGATTATTTTGTTTAAACTCTTCACAGTGTTTGAGTGTATCTGGGACCTATATAATGGGTGTGAACTCCAGGCAATACTAGAATAAGAACATGCTGGGTATACTGGCTTTTGATTTAGTTGGTTTGACTCAGTTAAGCATGATAAGGCTATTTTTTGACTAAACTGATTAATATTGCATGTGTATGTTTTTAATGAGAACTTTTTATTATATATTAATCTTTTTTCTTGCATTTGACTTTGGGAGCTACAGATCGTGTCCAGCCTTCAGCCATCAGACATGTTCGTTCTTGGAGCAACATCCCCTTTATCACTGTACCCCTCAGTCGTACACATGGCAAGTCTTTTGCCCACCGCAGTGAGCTGAAGCACGCGAAGAGAATTGTGGTGAAGCTTGGAAGTGCTGTAGTAACCCGGGGGGATGAGTGCGGCCTTGCCTTGGGGCGCCTGGCATCTATTGTTGAGCAGGTAATTGCCAAGATGGAAGACTCTGGTGAATAAAAATAATACAGAGTTTTTTAAGCTATCAGTTCGGCCCTAATTTTATCCCTAACCCATCCTAACCATCAACTCAGGTTTATCAGCTCGTAAAAATAATTTGAGTACAATAAATGTAACCCCGTCTGAAAAACTCCCTTTCCAGTAAAGGTACCAGTGAACCCAGCATCCCAGGGCAAGCAAAGGGATGTCAAGGATTAAAGTTGATTTCATGCAGTTCATCCCTCAGGCTTCTTAGTGATAAGGAGCTGTATATGTCAATGATTCCTTTTTTTTTTTTTTTTTTTTTAAGATTTTATTTATTTATTTGAGATAACACAAGCAGGGGGAGTGCAGGCAGCCGGAGAGGGAGAAGCAGGCTTCCCACTGAGCAAGCAGCCCAATGTGGGGCTCGATCCCAGAGTCCTGGGATCATGACCTGAACCGAAGGCAGATGCTTAACCGGCTGAGCCACCCAACAAACCTCCCTTTGTTGATGATTCTTAATCCTGGACGCACATTAAAATTGTCTAAGGGGCCTAGAGATTCCTACGCTTCGCACTCAGTCTCTGGGGTGGGGCTCAAGCACCTAGATTTTTAAAGTTCCCCAGGTGACTGATAAGTACTCAGGGTTGAGTACCTAGATGGATGTTTATGAATATTGAGCTTTTTTTTTGTTCCTGTTTTGCTAAGCTTTTTCTTTTTTAATTAGGAAATAAGTATGAGCTATCATTACAAAGATTTTCTAAGTTTATATATTTGAAAGGCTTTGGCAGAATCCACAGAGAATACCCATATAAGACTTTCATTTAAAGGCAAAGGATTTTTTAAAAAGCGGGGACGGAATGCCTGGGTGGCTCAATTGTTAGGCGTCTGCCCTCGGTTCAGGTCATGGTCCCAGTGTCCTGGGATCGAGCCCGGTATCGGGCTCCCTGCTTGGTGGGAGGCCTGCTTCTCCCTCTCCCACTCTCCCTGCTTGTGTTCCCTCTTTCACTGTGTCTGTCTCTATCAGATAATAAATCAAATCTTAAAAAAAATAAAATAATAAAAATAAAGGCAAAGGATATGAGGCAGCAAGAGAGAGTACAGGCAGGCATTGGGGTCTGAGAGACATCTGTGCCCAAGTCCTCCAACATCTTTATTTGCACAGGGACCATAGTGTGTCTTCAGATTGAATTACTAAGAGATCCGTGCAGGGAATCTTACCTTTCAAAGGGTGCAAAGCAGAAGTTTCCGGTAGGGATTTTATACCCCACTGACTGCAAGCAAGCCAGGTTGACTGTAGACTATCAATAAATAAAGGGCAGGGGCGCCTGGGTGGCTCAGTGGGTTAAGCCGCTGCCTTCGACTCAGGTCATGATCTCAGGGTCCTGGGATCGAGCCCCACGTCGGGCTCTCTGCTCAGCAGGGAGCCTGCTTCCCTCTCTCTCTCTCTCTCTGCCTGCCTCTCTGTCTACTTGTGATCTCTCTCTGTCAAATAAATAAATTTTAAAAAATCTTTAAAAAAAAAATAAAGAAGGGTTGATGTGGGAGTTTCAGACGTCATAACTACATATCCTACTACCTATCTTTGCCAAAAGTAGGTATCAATAAACTTTTTTTTACAAAAGACCAAATAGTAAATATTTTAGGCTTCGTATGCCAGATGGTCTCTGTCTCAAATATTTGTCTCTACCATGTAGTACAAAATCAGCCATAGATAGTTCGTAAATGAATGGGGATAGCTATGTTCTAGTAAAACTTTATTTACAAAGCCAGGTGCAGGTGAAATTTCATTCTGCTGATACTCATGAAAGGGCCACGTTGTGAGAAACTTTCACTGACACGTAACTGCCTAATGGAATGATGTACTTTATTTCCCATTCTCCCTGGTAAGACCACCACTCCTGCTTTCAAGCTTACTTCCTCCCTGGCCCACCGGCATGTCATACTCGTTCCTGTCCTTGTCCCCAACCTGGAATCCACTCTTAGAGCCTCCTCTTCAGAAGGAACCCCTTGGTTGCACAACTCCAGGGGCACCATTCACACTGTGCACTTAGCAGCAGATGCAAATTCTCCCAGTCGTGGAGGCCCAGGCTGAGTCCCAGCTCTGTCCTAGGAGGCCTCAAGAAAAACTACACTCTGATTTGGCTTTCCCATCTTTGGACCTCTCAGTCACTGTCATTTGGCAAGCTGAAAAAATTGGAGCAGTGTTATAACTGATTGGATCTTTTATGTTAAGGAGTTACTGAAATGTCTTAGGTGACACTGGTTTTTAGATGTATGCATATATATTCTGTCTTTTAGCAATTACTGCTGAAATGTTTATAGACGAAATGGTGTGTCCAGAGCCTGGGATTTGTATTAAAATAATTGTGGGGTGGGGCGCCTGGGTGGCTCAGTGGATTAAAGCCTCTGCTTTTGGCTCGGGTCATGGTCCCAGGGTCCTGGGATCGAGCCCTACATCGGGCTCTCTGCTCAGCAGGGAGCCTGCTTCCCTCTCTCTCTGCCTGCCTCTCTGCCTACTTCTGATCTCTGTCTGTCAAATAAATAAAATCTTTAAAAATAAAAATAATTGTGGGGCTAGCTGTAAAGGCAATACCAGAGACTGGGAAATTGGCATGAGAAATAGTTGTTGAAGCTGGGTGATGGGTTCGTGGGGATTTATAAAACTGTTTGTACCACTTGGTTAAGTATGAAATTTTCTTTATTTTTTTCCTTTGTGTGTGTGTGTGTGTGTGTGTGTGTGTGTGTGTATCGAGCATTTGTTCCATTTTTAAAGTTATTTATTTATTCATTTTAAGTAATCTCTGTACCTAATATGGGACTTGAACTCACAATCCCAAGATCAAGAGTCTCATATTCCTCTGACTGAGCCAGCCAGGTGCCCCAAGTATGAAATTTTCTATGATAAAAAGTTGTTTTTCAAAGTCGTGATTCATCACAGATGTTGGTGAGTTCCTGAGCTGCTAGTGCTCAATCAGGAGGAATGGACATATTAGGACTATGGACTGTATTTGTAGCTTGAGTCTTTGGTTCTTTCACATCTGTCCAAAGTAGGGAACAAAGTGACCACAGCTCAACCTGGGCAGACAGAGCAGAACAGGGTCAACATCTGTCCTTGGTCTAGCCTAAGGTGACCCATAGGGATCAACATACCTCAGAAAGAGCCTCAATCTTACACATCATGCCTTAGAACCTAAGATGCCATCTGCTAAGTTTACATTGCAGTTCTTAGCTCCAGACTTCTTTTTCTGGAACAACTAGGCCTTCTGCACTATAGATTCCCACAGGTACCATCAAGTGCTGTGCATGTCAAAGGTGCCTGCATACCAGAATCCCCTCATTCAAAATTTCTGATCTCTGTCTGCCATCCACTTAGCAAATTTGAGATAGCATGTAGGAATCTGTATTTTTACCAAACAACTTGGGTGATTCTTCCAGAGCCAGCCCAGTGCTGGTCTGTAAACCAACATTTGGGATCCACTCAGTCATCTACCCTACCTGAGTCTCTTCTGAGAGAAGAAAGAGATGATACAGTAATAACTTGTAACTTTTCCTCCCTCAATGTTAGGTGTCTGTGCTCCAGAATCAAGGCCGAGAAATGATGCTGGTGACCAGTGGAGCGGTAGCCTTTGGCAAGCAACGCTTGCGCCATGAGATCCTTCTGTCTCAGAGTGTCCGACAGGCTCTGCACTCGGGGCAGAACCAGCTGAAAGAGATGGTGAGTGCTACCTCCCCAGCCCCTGTAATGGGTCTATAGACCTCCTTGCCTCACTCCCAACCACACCGTATCTATTTGTGTGTTATAGGCAATTCCAGTCTTAGAAGCACGAGCCTGCGCAGCTGCCGGTCAGAGTGGACTGATGGCCTTGTATGAGGCCATGTTTACCCAGTACAGCATCTGTGCTGCCCAGGTGAGAGGCTCACCATTGCAGAGAGGTGTGGGATCTTTGAGGGTGATTCCTGTGAAGCAAAGAGGTGATGAGCAAGGTTCTAGAGCTAGACTGCTTTAACTTCACACTTGCTAGTTGGGAAATGCAGAGAGACTGTTAGGTGTAACCTTTTTGTGCCTTAGTCTCCTCATCTGAAAAAAGAAGATAACATCAGTGCCTACTTAAGTGGGTTTTTGGAAGAAGTCAATGAGAAAATATATGAAAGGCATTTAATGTAGTGTCATTCCCAGTAATTATTAGCACTCGGTACTATACTAGTAACTGTTATAGCTACTACTTTATGTGTTTATATTTTTGATGACAGGAAAATTAGGCATCTTTTATTTCATTGGCTTCTTTGGCTTCGGGCAGCTTGCTTCTCTTTGTACTGGGTTATCTTATTTTTTTTCCCTAGAGATTTTATTTATTTGACAGAGAGAGACACAGCGAGAGAGGGAACACAAGCAGGGGGAGTGGGAGAGGGAGAAGCAGGCTTCCTGCTGAACAGGGAGCCCAGATCGAGCAGGGCTTCATCCCAGGACCCTGGGATCATGACTTGAGCCGAAAGCAGATGCTTAATTATTGAGCCACCCAGGTACCCCTCTTTATACCTGGTTGCCTTGTATAATAAATTTCTATCAAGCATTGATAAGAAAGAAGAATGCATATGGTTGGTTTTCATTCATTAGCAAATATTTATTGAGCACTTAATGGTATACCAAGAGGTATGTTAGGCATTGGGGATACTGTGGTAAAGAAATAAACTATGGTTCCCGTCCTTATGAAACTTGTACATTTTTAGAGGTTGCACTTGAAATGTTCTAGAACCTTCTTTCCACATTGTTTTTTGCCTAAATTTCCAGAATTATTTTTTCAGTTATATCTTTGATCATCAGTGACACTATACACTAGAAACATGTAAATATCACAAAACAAGTTAACAATCATTTCACAAAATAGTTGGAAAAAATTGAACTCCCCAAGTTAACAGTCTTCCAACTCCTTTGCTGTCCCTGATCCCACCATTTACATAGGTGTTATTTTACATATTTGATGTTGTTATGTATACATCCTTTCAGATTTTGGTCTTTCATTTCCTACTGCTGTTTCTATTTCTTCATAATTCTCACAGTGTTATCAGCAGTTACGTTGTGGTATTGTTCCAGAGTGTTCTTGAGTAAGTGAGCTGAAGCAGAAAGTCATGGATTTGTCCACTTGTTGTCTGTAGCTGGGTACCCCACTCTTTCAGATTTTTTTTTGTGTTAGCATCAATATAATAGAAATCTTAATTTCTGTCAGCCACTATTATCAGCTTTCTTCTTTTCCACAATCCAATGGCAATTTTGTCTTTAATTTTTTAAAAAATGTCTGGAGCCAGGTGAGGAAACTTAGGTCCAGTAACTGCTTTTGTTTTGTTTTTTCCCCAGATATGATGCTTTGGGGTTTTTTGTTTTTTTTTTTTTGGTTGGTTGGTTTTAATGAAAGTAGCATTAAAAGTCACTGCACATCCGCCATGGCTTCCATTAATATTGACGTGAAAGAGCTCTGTCCCCTACGGTTTCCAACAAACATCCATCCTTGAGACCATCTCACACGTTTGCCTTCCCTTGGATCTTATCTGTAAGAAATCTCTGCCATTTGTACCTTCTGTGGTTTCTTGTTGTCTTTAGTAGTCCTGTTTTAAAGACCATTATCAGGGGTGCCTTTGTGCTCAGCCGGTTGAGCATCTGACCATTTTGGCTTAGGTCATGATCTTGGGGTTGTGGGATTGAGCCCTATGTTGGGTTCCACACTCACTCTCCAGAGTCTGCTTGGGATTATCTCCTTTCTTCCCTCCCCCCCCCCCCCCCCCCCCCCCGTTGCAAGCCTGCACATGCTTTCTTTCTTGCTCTTCTCTAAAAATAAATTAATAAAACCTTAAAATTAAAGACCATTATCAGTGGCTTTTGGAAAACGCCACCAAGTTGTTTGTCAGGTTAAAGACTTAAATAGAGCAGCTTGTTTTCTCTTCATAAAAATGAAATTGATTTGCATCCTAACAGACTGCCCAATTCCATGCACATACTTTTCTCTCTTAGGGCTCTTGTCTTCTACTCCTTCTTTGTTAAACTGTTTGAACAACAGGTATATTCACTGGACCTTTATACCTCCTGCTTGCCTATCCTACACATATGTTTATTTTATCATTTGACCTTTCACTCCTATGGCTAGAATCTATAGACTTGCCTTTGATCAGGTCCTGTTTCCTATAGGATTGACTTTCCTAAT
Source organism: Lutra lutra (assembly GCF_902655055.1). Taxonomy (NCBI): domain Eukaryota; kingdom Metazoa; phylum Chordata; class Mammalia; order Carnivora; family Mustelidae; genus Lutra; species Lutra lutra. Next base: position 56,508,256 of record NC_062291.1, on the reverse strand, counting down.
AAAAAAGAGTTCGTGATCTGTCCTTAAAAAAATGTGCCCCATTCCACCTTCCCCAAACTATCAACAGTTTTATTCTCTATCTCGGCAGCTCATACAGGGCCTGACATTCCTCAAGTATTGAATAAGTCTTTTACCAAATGAGTGAGTAGATTATTTCCCTTGTTTGTGTAACCATGTTGTCTTCCTTACCTACATTTTTTTATCATTAAATCTGCATTACCATCTTCTCAGTTACATAACCAGACCCTCAGGGCTTCACTATGCCTACTTTTACTGTTTGGGTACCTTCTTTCTTGACCATCTGCCTGCTGCCTTTCCTACTTCAGCCTGTCCCACATTGCAAGAACCTTCTTCCTTAAACATTAGAGGGATTTAATTGAAACATTTATTTATGAGCTTCAGGGCTTATTACCATTAGTTTCTTGCTATCCTCAGTTACCTTCTCCTGCTAGCCATTGCCCAATACTCTGTTGTAAACAAGGAAGTGGAGCTATCTGCCCACTCCCACACCCAGCTCTTCCCCAGACCTTTGAGTAGCTTATGCTCATCGCCTTCCCTGAGCTAAGTTAAGTCTAGGTCTTCTTTTCAGTTTCTGACTGAAGACTTGAATTCATAAGCCTCTCAGACCAGTCGCACAGGCTCAGACCCCGTCTTTGCTAACCTCAGCCATGGTTGGTGGCAGAGCAGGGGAGGCAGCACAGCCCTCCTCCATTTTGTCTCCTACACTTCTCTGGCCAGGGCAGACGGTTCTTGGCTCACTCACCTAATGTTTCAGTGCCTACTGTGGCCAGCCCCTGAATCTGATGCTAGGATGGATATTTTAGAAATTAATGGATGGCCATCACTTCCTCCAAAGTGTATCTCTCTAAAGTTCATACATTAATTTTCTTAATGCTGTAAATAGAAGAGATTTAGTAGCTCTTTGAGAATTAAAGTACTTTCTTTCTTTTTTTTTTTTTTAAAGATTTTATTTATTTATTTGACAGAGATCACAAGTAGGCAGAGAGGCAGGCAGAGAAAGGAGGGGAAGCAGGCTCCCCGCTGAGCAGAGAGCCTGATGCGGGGCTCGATCCCAGGACCCTGGGATCATGACCCGAGCCGAAGGCAGAGGCTTTAACCCACTGAGCCACCCAGGCGCCCCGAGAATTAAAGCACTTTCTACAAGAAGTCTTGAGCATCCTTAAATATTCCAAGTGATTGATTTTTTTCCCATCTTTGAAAGAATTAGATCAGTATCCACAGATATATGTTCCATTCCCATCTGTATGGGATCCAGAAACCTAGAGTTTAACTCCCCACCTCTTAGCATCTTTTGTATGTTGTTGCTAGGATGTTCATAATTTCTCTCCCTTCTGCGTTTCCGATCCATTTAATAACTTTTAGATTTTGGTGACCAACTTGGATTTCCATGATGAACAGAAGCGCCGGAACCTTAATGGGACACTTCATGAGCTCCTCCGAATGAACATTGTCCCTATTGTCAACACGAATGATGCTGTTGTACCCCCAGCTGAGCCCAATAGTGATCTCCAGGGGGTAAATGTGGGTAAAGTATTCCTAAGGGTTGAGCATGCTGGACTCTAATGCTGTGCTGTGCTGCATGTACTAACACCGGAAGTTTGGCCTAAACAAGGTGGGGAAATTGGGACAGAAGCTGGCCTCATGGAGCAGTGGCTGCATACACTCTTCTGAAGTCGGGGAGGGTCTCATTCAACAGGGTGAGGTGCTGTTGTGGTTTCAGATGGTGCTATGAGCATGGCTTGTGTGTGTCAATGGAGAGAAGGGTGCATGTTTAGAAATGGGGGGACAGGGCAGTATGCACAGTGTTTTGAGACAGAAGGGGCCTATAAGAGCTGTCATCCACACACTCAGTCATTGATCTTGCCTGCCAGAACCTAGCAGAGTGCTTCTGTGAACATCTTCTTGAGCTGCATAGTTCACTCACTTTTAACTTTTTACCTGCATTCCAGGTTATTAGTGTTAAAGATAATGATAGCCTGGCTGCGCGTCTGGCCGTGGAAATGAAAACTGACCTCCTGATCGTTCTTTCAGATGTAGAAGGTACAAAGCGATGCCCTTTCCTTTAATCCAACCTTTGTTTTAAATACTAAATGGCGGAGCACGTGAATTCCTCTCTTTGAGTTCTTTTGATTTTTTTTTCCTTACCCTATGGACCATTTTTTTCTGAGCCATATGGTCTAACAAAGGGATTTTATGGCTCAAAAGAAGGTGAGGGAGGCGCCTGTGTGGCTCAGTGGGTTAAATAAAGCCTCTGCCTTCGGCTCAGGTCATGATCCCAGGGTCCTGGGATCAAGCCCCGCATCAGGCTCTCTGTTCACCAGGGAGCCTGCTTACTCCTCTCTCTCTGCCTGCCTCTCTGCCTACTTGTGATCTTTGTCAAATAAATAAATAAAATCTTAAAAAAAAAAAAAAAAAAAAAGGTGAGGGAATCTGGGAGATGGAGTTTGAATGCTGAAATATTGTCATTTCCAGGCATTTCAGGTTTGCTTTTTAGAACAGCTTTATACAGATATGATTCATATACCATACAGCTCAGCTATTCAAGATTTACTATTCAGTTCATTGATTTTTGGTATATTCATACAGTTGCTCAACCCTGACAACAATTTTAGAACATTTTTATCACCCCAATAGGAAACCCTGTACCTATTTGCCATCACTGTCCACTGCAGGCAACCTCTCATCTATTTTCTGTCTCTATAGATTTTCCTGTTCTGGACATTCTGTAGAAGTGGAATCATGCAATGTGATCCTTCATTACTAGTTTCTTTCATTTAGCATAATGTTTTCAGGGCTCATCGATGGACATCATGGCATCTGTCAGTACTTTTTTTTTATTGCCAACTACTACTCCATTGTGCACGTGTACCACATTGTGTTTATGTGTTCGTCAGGGATAGACTTATGCCACTCTGAACATCCATGTCCAGATTTTTGTGCGGACATGTTTTTTGTTTTACCTAGGTGTAGAATTGCGAGATCCTTTGTAATTTCACGTATGTTTAGCCTTTTGAAGAAGTGCCAGACTGGTTTCCAGAGCAGCTGCATCATTTTATAGCCCTGTCAGCCCTGAATGAGGGTTTTAGTTTCTTCACATCCTTACCAGCACTTACCTCTTAAAATCTGCCTTTTCGCTGATAGGTGTGAAGTGCTATTTCACTGTGGTTTGATCACTTCCAGTTTTTAATGTAAATCATGAGACAGGTGATATTAAATTGGAGCCACTGCAGAAGTCCTGCCTATGTGGCCACCATGGTCTTATATGTTAATCTATTCTACCCTGCTTTCCCTTTCCTCAGAGGGGTCCCTCTTCATTCCAGTTTGACTCTCCATTCACTCTTCTCACTCTCGTAAGCTGTTCCCAGTTTACATTTTGACCCATAAGGAATATGGTAGCTGTGTCTAAAACAGGCCAAACCTAACAGGATCCCAAAGGACCCTCATTACATTCCCAGGAGATCACAAAAACCTATTTGGTTCCCAGCCCAGACCCAAGGCAGGGTACTTTGGCAGGAGTTGTTTTCCATTTACACTCCATGGGTGTAAGATTAAGAGCAGGGAGCTGCCTCATGGAGGTAGGGGCAGATATAGATGGATTGATCTGTCTTCTGCCCTTGTGGGAAGTCTGATATATCATACCTATATGTCAGTTTCTTTACCTGTAAGAAGTCTTGGTGCCATTTTTATCCACTGTAAATTTGAAATCTCAGGACAGGAATAGCTAGGTTGGGATAAGAGTGAGCCACTCTAGAGAAGAAGGGTTTTCAGTTAATCTGCAGATTTTTATTAAATTTCTACTATGCACAAATACCATGCTAGGTACTTTATAAATGTCAATTTTTTTGAATCCTTATAGCAGTCTTGCAAAGTAGATAGGTTAGCTCTGCTATTGAGGTGAAGAAATTAAAAATTAAGTTCACACCAGTTAAATGGTATATCCAGAGTCACACAGTGCTTAGCAGAGGCTGGTTTTAGAACTAGATCTGTTCAGTTTAAAAATCTACACCCTTCCCTCTCCTGTACTGCCTAGCAAGGTAAAGGACATGAATTTGAAAGTTAAGTATATAACACCCAATTTGAACTAGACTCTAGGAAACATTTTTAATGCAGCCTCAAACACTAAAATTGCTTATCAGTGTGATAGCATATATCAGTACTTTTCTCGTGATTGCCAAATAATACTCCACTCTGTAGATACACCACATTTTAGTTGCTTATTCATCAGCTGGTAGACATTTGAGCTATTATAACTAATGCTGCTATGAACATTCATGTATATAAAACAGGCTTAGCTTATTAACCCTGATTAGTTATCCACTGAATGTTGATTTTTAGCATGATATTAGAATTTTAAATATGCTCTTGATGGGTTTGAGAAGCCACTATAAGGGAAAAAGAGGAGTAGGCAGAATACCAGAATGCTAGGCCCTCCTCAGCATCTCTTGAGAAGGTCTCGCTTAGAACTTTACAACCTTGCCCATGCTATTTTTGTATGAAACCAAAACAGCCTTGGGATCCACGCTTATGATCTTATAGCATAGTGCCTTCTGAAAAGACTCCAGCCCTGAATCCAGGAGCCATGCGTGGGGCTGCGGTAGGCAGAGATGGTGAGAAGTGGTTTTTCCTCCCCCTGTAATTGCTGCCCACGGTTCGCACTGCTTCATTCTATACCGGACACTTTCCATCACTCCTTTGATACCTTTCTCCTGGAGAGGATGTGTATAGCAGAGTTGTGTTAGAGATTGGAATAATGAAGCAGAGGGGCTGTATTTTCACACAGGAAAAGCAGTAACTTAAACCAAAAACATCACTCTCCAGATATCATTGACCAGTCCCCAGCCCAGGGCAGTTCCTCTCTGTATGTGTCCCATGCAGGCCTTAAAGTGATTCCATTTTCACAGGCCCATGATTTTTCTTTCCAAGGCTCCAACTTGCTCTTTTTACAAGTGAAATTATGAAGATTTTTAATCATGGGTTGTATGCATATAATGTTTCATGTAACTCGTATTTTATGTTACTCTGTTTGGTTATAAAAGGGACATGGGCTTTGTGATGATAAATCTAGACTGAATGCTGGCAGTCCTGTGCTCTTCTGCTGACGCAGCCTAACCTTCACATCGGGTTGCCCATAAATGCAGACTATAGTCAGTGGCTGTTTCAAAGGGTGCTGTGAGAGTTGATGAAAACCTGTCTCCCGTTTCATCCCACTTGGAGACAGTCATGTTATAATATACGGCTGCTGCGTCTTCTGCAGTGGCCACTCATCCTTTTCAGTTACTTCCTTAATTCAGCATCATAAGTAGCAGTGGCAGAGGTGAGGACAGCTTCCCTATAGACAATGGGCAGGGCTGGTAAGTTTTGTGCCAAGGATGTGGTCATGCCATGATACTAGCAAACATTCATTCATTAAGCCAGATTGTAAAATTATGTAAAGAGAGTCCTCCTGTTGCTGATTTTCAACATGGGTAGACTATACACATCCCTTTTTCCCTTTTCTGGTTAGAGCTGGTAGAACACAGAATTCATTTGGCTCAGTCATGTACAGAGGGGTTGGCTGGTGCCCAGGGGTCTGTTTTAGGGGACACTCACTTCCATTACAGCAATATTACTGACTTTTGTCTGCTTTTTAGGTCTTTTTGACAGTCCCCCAGGGTCAGATGATGCAAAGCTCATCGATATATTTTATCCTGGAGATCAGCAGTCTGTGACCTTTGGAACCAAGTCAAGAGTAGGAATGGGTGGCATGGAAGCCAAGGTAAGGATTTGATGCTCTTACTGCCTGTAACAGATATAAAACCAGACAATATTTTACCCTTTTTACTTTGTGAGTGTTTGGGCATTAATGGTTATGATAATAAGCACATATGTACTTAAATGTGCACATCTAAATACGGATTTTCGCATATTGTGTACCTATATTTAGTCATGTCTGTGTATGTGTTCTCTTTACTAATACTATATGGCGCATTCATATTGTAAACTTGTCAAGGGCAGGGTCTGTATATTTTTCATAATTCATAAATCCTCTAATGTTATCAGCTCAAAAGTTTCTTTTTTTTTTTAAGATTTTATTTGAGAGAAAGTGAGAGCTAGAGTGGGCATACACACAGAGGGAAAGGGAGAAGCAGGCTCCCTGCTGAGCAAGGATCCCAGTGCAGGGCTCAATCCCAGGACTCTGGGATTATGACCTGAGATGAAGGCAGATGCTCAACTGACTAAGCCACTCAGGCACCCTCTTTCTTTTTTTTCTTTTAAGATTTTTTTTTTTTTTTTAAGTAATCTCTACACCCAGCATGGGTTTCAAACTCACAACCCTGAGATCAAGAGTCACCTACTCCATGGACTAAGGCCGCCAGGTGCCCCAGCTCAAATATTCTTTATGAAATCTTTGAGAAATTCTTCCCTCCCATTACTCTAGGAAGTAATATCCTTAAGATACAGCATCATATGTGGCAATGGCAGAGACATACGAAAAAGGTATGCAAAGGCTAAAAGAACTTGGGCTCAGACCCTGGTCAAACACCAGACTGAACACTGAGCATAAAGGGTGGATTGACTCAGCATTAGGCAGCACATGCTGAAGCTGGGCTGGGAAGAAGGCATGAGCTGAGTGTGTGTTCAGACCTTCCGAGCTGTTGGAAACATTCCTGCGTATACTTCGATTGCTCAGTATCACATTGTATTGTCTATCTTTTTGCAAGTTTATAGTGTGGATGACTAGACCCTGCAAAGGTCTGAATCTCATAATGGGATCTAACCTCTCCTATTAGGTGAAAGCGGCCCTCTGGGCTTTGCAAGGTGGCACTTCTGTGGTTATTGCCAACGGAACCCACCCAAAGGTGTCTGGGCATGTCATCACAGACATTGTGGAGGGAAAGAAAGTTGGCACCTTCTTTTCTGAAGTAAAGCCTGCAGGTAAGTAGTTCTTTGTAGAGACCCATGGTTTGTGGATGATAGGTAGCCACACCATGGCCTAGATGAGACTGAAGACCAAGCTCTCCTCTAGGAACAGAGATCACAAAATCGATGTGTTGATATCATGAATTCTGGTAATGTCTCAAACATGCTTGCAAAATTGGATTTTGCTTTGCTTTTGTTAAATTTAGCTAACCTGCTCTGCTAGACTTCCTGTTTTTCTCTAAAACCACTAAGTTAAAGAATATAAGCATCCATTTTCTTAAGAAACATTTGCTAGACCCATGCTGGATGCCTAGAGATGCAAAGATGCGTAAGACATGATATGTACTCTGAATTGTTCACAAAAACAGAATTGCCAAATAATCTGCATTCAGAAATGGAAACATTAGAGAATATAAACCAAAGTGGAATTGAAAGAACTCCATGAGATATAAATTATGTTGTCCAGTTTGGAAATACAAGTTTCTTGTATTTGTGCTTGAGTTAATCTAATCTATTCTTTTGCCATTTTATTGGTCCGAGTGACCTCTGGGAAACAACACACCAAAACACTGAGCATTCGTTCTGTGCACATGCTGGGGTAGCAGTCTGTGATCTGATGTTTGCAAATATTTTTACAGGTCCTACCGTTGAGCAGCAGGGAGAAATGGCTCGATCAGGAGGAAGGATGCTGGCCACTTTGGAACCTGAGCAGGTAATAACCCTAGCTAATAGTTTTGTTGGTTTTCAGAGTAAGTCATGCTGTAAGGTTTAGTGCACAGTCAAGCCTGTCTCCCCCTTCATTCCTCATGGCCCCAGAGAGTTATTCTAGTTATAGGTATGATCCAGATTTGTTCTGCCTTTTTTCTTTCTCCAAATTTTATTTTCCCTTTTGTCTTTGTAGCCTGAGGCCTAAGGTAGCTTTTCATCAATCTAATATTTTGATCAAAAACATCATGAAAATGATGAGACCAAGGAAACTCCCTAATCCTGCCACATCCCAGACAGGGAAATGGAGGAAAACTGCTTATTCTAACCCATCTGAATCACTTAACTTACCTATTAGATGCAAGCTCAACAGCCTGCTCTCTAGTAGGGTCCTTCCCACAGGGAAGTGGCAGACGCGAAGAGTCTAGAAATGGAAGCAGGTGGAAGCTGGGGATTGGCTTCTCGAGGCTTGTGTTGTTAAGGACAGATTTGAGAGTCGTGCATTTAGGTTTCTTCAAGGAAGCACTGTGGCCTGAGGAATAGGAGAATTTAAAACAACTACAAGTAGAGAGAGGAAAGCAAAGAAAGAGTTTAGCTTGTCTCTTAAGCCACTTCCCATTGCTCCTTCAGTAATCTCACTCATTTGCTACACTTCTTAATCTAGGTGGGTAAGGATTGGGGTCTCTTGGTTCTCTCCCTTTGGCTGAATTCATTAAATACATAATTATGTAAAAAAACCTGGGAGTTAAACTATATAGCCAGTGATACTGAGTATGCGGAGGTGGATGTATTCTGCTGATTCAAAATGCTGGCCCCCTGGGGACAGATTGTGTCTGTCATTCATTGCGGAGATTAGTAGTGAGAGAGGAAGGAAAAAGTGAGAGCTGAGGTGGGGATTGAAAGGAGGTAAGGACATTTCAGTGAGTGGTGACCTTGGGTTTAGGAGCAAGACCTGGCTTATGCAGAGGAGTAGGTTTAAAAGTATGCTGTGCGTTCTTCTTGGATTAATGTGTTTGCTTATTTGTTCAGTGTTTTTACCTTTCTTCCTAGAGAGCAGAGATTATCCATCATCTGGCTGATCTGTTGACGGACCAACGTGAGGAGATCCTGTTAGCCAACAAAAAAGACTTGGAGGAGGCAGAGGGTAAAGACCAAGTGACTGGGAGTCAGTGTTATGGAGGGTTTCTTTTGGTTTTTGTTCTTTGTTTTACTAATAGCTCTTATGTCATAGTCTGCCTAAAGACGAGATTGTTATAGAAGAAATCATGTATTATACATCTTTTTTATTAAGAGTTGCTTGCTAATATTCACTGGGCTTTTTCAAATTGTACTTACCATCTTCAGCTCCTTTCCCAGATACCCTGGTGCAGCCCTCCAGGGGGCTTTTTCTATACCCACAGGTCATGAGCCATGGATACTGTGGCAGTTTCAGTGCAGAAAAAAGATTGAGGACCCCGTCATTTTAGACATTCCCTAATAGCAGCTAACACTTACTGAGGCCTTTCCATGTTGCAAGGCATTGTGCTAAAAGGCTTTAGAGACAGGATATCATTTTATCTTTACAGCATGGTACCTTTGAGTTCGTTAATATTTATTATACCTATTTTATAGAGGAGGAAACTGAAGCACAAGCAAGTTGACATATGCCTAAAACCATATGGCCAATAACAGATCCAGGATTCAAACCCATATGGATTATGCATGTAAAATAGTTGTGGAAGTAGTTTGTGGGGCCTGTGATGAGAGGTAGCGTATCGTGTAGTTAATTAATCAGTGCGTAGTCTGCCCAGAGCTAGCAACAGATGCCATCCACAAGTGCCCCTGAGGTGCAAATGGTAGAGTGAGTGATACAGCCGAACTCACACTGCAGACAGCTAAATACGTAGAGAGTCAAGTCAGCCTCAGTCTTTCTCTCCTTCCTAATTCTCTGTATCTCCACCCTAAAAAAATGGGGGGTGATTTTATGAGGCTTTGAATTTACTTTTCTCTTGAATAAATGTGCCTTAAATTAAACATCCAGATTAGTGGTCTTCCCTTCAAAGAAACCTTGCAAGACTGGCTCATCAACATTACTTTGATTTCTTAAAACGTTTTGAGCTATTGCTTTGGAACTTCCTTTAGAGTTTACATCTGGTCTTTTGAATTTTTGCAGTATTGGAAAGTCATAAAATAGATTCTCAGAAATGGAAGAAATCTTTGATGATAATCTTACCAGTTGTTTAAAAGTAAAAGAATTAAGATCCACTAAGGTTAAAGCTTTTGCTTAAAGTCACACAACTAGTTGTTGGCAGACCTCTGACTTTTGATCCCAGTTATATCTCTCTGGAAATTCATAAGGACACACAGTGGCTTAAGAACAAAGTCCTGGGTATACAGGAGCGTGGTGGTCCCCTTTAACTCGGTAAGCACATTTCAGGAAATGTATCCTAAGAAATTATTTCAGGAAGAGAAAAACATTCTATATGCAATGATTCTTGGAGCAGGGTTATTTATCACCCTGAAAACTGCAGACGACCTCAGTGTTTATTAATAACATAGATCTAGTTAAGTGCATTAAGCTACATTAACTCAGTGGAGTATTTAGCAGTAATTACAACAGTTTTGGCAACATGGAAAACACACATGCATTGTGAGGTGGAAAATTGGAATGTAACATTTAACACTGTATTTAAAACTTGTTAGCACATAGGGAGGGACACAGTCAGGTAGGCATCTGCCTTTGGCTCAGGTTATGATCCCAGGGTCCTGGGATCAAGTACCTCATTGGGTTCCTTGCTCAGCAGGAAGAATGCTTCTCCCTCTGACTGCTGCTCCCCCTACTTGTGCTCGCTCACTCTCTCTTTGATAGATAAAATCTTTAGGAAAAAAACACATAGGGAAAAGTGAAGAAAATGGATTAATGTAATTGGTAAAATGATGATTTAACTTTTTTCTTAATATAATGTTGGTTCCTCTCCTCCTAAGTAGAAAACTTTTTATTATTTTACCTCGGTGGATATAACTATTAAAAAAAAAGAAGAAAAAAGGGGAAATTTTTCATCATCTCATCTCAACATTAACTATAGTAATGATTTGTGTTGTGTGTTTCCAGGTGATTTTTCTGGTGTGTGTGTATGTGTTTCAGGAGTGTGTGTGTAGACAATCACACCATGCAAATGGTGTATTTAAATTGAAAGAAAATGCTGTATGTGAAATTATCATAATTCTCTTTAAGTTTTTATTTCAAAAGAAAACATCTTTATTGCTTCTGATTATAAAAATAAGCTTGTTACAAAAAATTAAAATAATGCTGAGAGAGATCATCAGACATCTCCAGGTCCACATGCATATATGCAAAATTTGATAAATAGGATTTTATCATGCATGTTTTTGGTAGTTTTGCATTTTTCACAAACTGTATCCTGGACAGCTTTCCATAGCTGTATAGCATTATTTGTACAACTGCACTGTAGCTCATTGTCTAAATTTTCAAGTTGAATTTGATTCTACTGTAAAAATGCTGTAACAAGTATCTCATTATATGCAAGTTTGCTCACGCAAATGACAGATTTCTGGAACTGAAATTGCCAGCACAGTGGGTATTGGCTTAGTGCCTTTACATGGTGAACTATCCTGCCAAGAGCCCCCTAGAGAAGCTGTATAAGGGGCATGTCATTGTCTGCTCGAGACCCCCTAAGCTCGTGTCTGTTCCTCACACGGTGCCGTGTGTTCAGTAAGCTGCAGCCTGCCCAGAGCTGCTCCTTTATCTTGTGTTCTTCACACCTCTTCAGGGAGACTTGCAGCTCCTCTGCTGAAACGCCTGAGCCTCTCCACATCCAAACTGAACAGCCTGGCCATCGGCCTTCGACAAATTGCAGCCTCCTCACAGGATAGCGTGGGGCGTGTTTTGCGCCGAACCCGAATTGCCAAAAATTTGGAACTAGAACAAGTGACTGTCCCAATTGGAGTCCTGCTGGTCATCTTTGAGTCCCGCCCTGACTGTCTGCCCCAGGTATGGGCCTGCCATTGGGGTAGGGGAAGAATGTATTTTCAGCACGTGAAATAAGTCTCCCAAAGATAGTTTTCTTTTTTCTCTTTTTTTTGGTGAGAAAGTCTTACCTTTTTTCCTCCCCCAGAGGTAATTTTTGGGACTTTTCAGGTGCTTAATTTATGTTACTGATTCTTCCAAGTGATTCCAAAGTAGGTATTTATATATACATTTTACAGTTGAAGAAACTGAAGTTAATAGAAGTTCCTATTCCTGTCACTTGTAAAGGATGGAGCTGGGACGTGAACCCAGATAAAACCTTCACAGCACAATGCTGGAGCACATTGCCATATCTCAGCTCATTGGGGCACTTTATTCCCTGACCTCTTTCTAGCTTCCTGCAAGGTCATTCATCTAGTACCTGGTTTTGCCCATGTGAAAAAGATCCTTTATTGTTAGTGTCACAGATGGTCTCCTGGATGTAAATCTCTGAGGAAAACTTTTAGTAGTTCATGGAAACTAGAATGCAACATCTTTAAGGAATTTGACTGTCACAGGCTAATGTTGAGAAACCGTGTGTTAAAAGATTTTACTAAGCAGCCATGCCTTGATTCATCAGGTGGCATTAGAGTGTTGCCCCACTGGTTACCCACTCTCCCAGAAATCTGAGGCCATTTTCCCACCATGCTGACCAGTAGGATGATACCAGCTTTCTTTGCACTAGCATCAAGTCTTAAGGAGCAGTTCTACTTAAAAACAACAGATGTTTAGGGCATAGGGTGAGCCTGGGGTCTTCCCTCCCTTAATCCGTGAGGATTAAATGGATTAGGTTTTATAAAGTGACTACACAGTGCTTGGCACAGGAGGAGTACTCAGTTGAGTGCTAACTGTTGCAATGGTTGCTTTTTCCCTTTGGCTCACTGCTCCCCTCTTTGATCTGCAGGTGGCAGCCTTGGCTATTGCGAGTGGTAACGGCTTGTTACTCAAAGGAGGAAAGGAGGCCACACACAGCAATCGGATTCTTCACCTTTTGGCCCAAGAGGCCCTCTCAATCCACGGAGTCAAAGAGGCCATACAGCTGGTAGGTCCTTGGGAATGAGCCCCATCAGGCACAGAAGCCCAGGTCAGGTGTTTGGGTGTTTGAAGCAAAGCTTAGGTTACCTAAGGCCAAGCCACTTGTACAGGCAAGCTTGACTGGAAGAGCAGCAGGTCCTGTGCACCTGCTGACCCTGGATGATGCCAGAGGCTTCCTGGGCCCAAGAAGTCGTCAGTGGCTTGGGAAGGCCACTGTCATACAGCTGTGCCCTGGCACTGTGATTTACAAGAATGCCTGGTAGCCCTTCATTCTTGGGGCACACTTACGTAGAGTATCAGGTCAGGGTTCTGCCCACTGGCAGAGTGATTTAGGGCAAGTCAGATGAAACACAGTTTATGAACCCATTGTGCAGCATGTGAGTATGAGGTCATGCTATTATCACTGTTGTCATTGTGCTCGTTACTTTAACTATCGTCTTACTCTCCTCAATCATCAAGTGGAGTCATTGAACTGGACTGTAATAGCTGGAGTTTACTGAGCACCTGCTGTAGGCAAGGCAGCTTCCATCCATGCCTCATTCAGCCCTCACAACAACCGTAGCAGGAAAATGCCAACAGTATTAGGGAAAAAACAGGCTCAGTGCTAAAAGTAACTCACAGAAAATCACACAGTCTGTGGGAGAGTGTAGATTTGAACCTCAGCTGACTCCAGATCCATCTCTTTCTCTATTGAGGCCCACTTACTCCAACGTGCTGGGATTCTGCTGGCTGCTGGGACAGTGTCTGTAAACCCGCTGCCTTACATACTCACTGACAAGAATTGGATTTTTTCCTATAGCAACATAGGGGGTGGAAAGGGCACAGACTTGATGGATTCAAATCCCAGCTCTGCTGCATCCTAGCTTAATTAGACAGGTTTCCTTCCAGCCCTCTTCCTACTGCTATATCATATCCATACAGAAATTGTGCAGCTCTTATGTGAACAACTCTAGGACTTTTTCCATGGATCCGCATACACACATATATAACTGGCAGCCTATCCAGCTGTAGAATGTTTGCAGCACCCCAGAAGGTTCCTGGGTCCCTCCTAATCAGTATGGCTCTCTTCCCCCTGTAATGGCCACCTCTTTGCTTCTTTCACATTGAATCTGTTTTGGTTATACTTTTTTTTTTTTTTTAAGATTTTATTTATTTACTTGACAGACAGAGATCACAAGTAGGTAGAGAGGCAGGCTCCCTGCTAAGCAGAGAGCCTGATGCGGGCCTCAGTCCCAGGACCCTGAGGTCACGACCTGAGCCGAAGGCAGAGGCTTTAACCCACTGAGCCACCCAGGTGCCCCTGTTTTGGTTATTTTTGAACTTCATTATAAATGGCATCATACAAAATATACTCTTTTGTGTTGTTGGGGTTTTTTAAATTATTTATTTGAGAGAGAGGGAGAGCAGGGGGGGACAGGCAGAGGAAGAGGGAGAAGCAAGCTCCCTGCTCCGATGCCAGGGCTCAATCCCTGGGATCATGACCTGAGCCAAAGGCAGACGCTTAATCAACTGAGCCACCCAGGCACTCCTTTGTGTTCTATTTCTTTTGTTCACCTTTATGTCTGTGAAGGTCATCCACGATATTACCTCAAGCTGTTGTTTTCTCTTGTCTGTCGCCATGTGGTTTTCCATTTACACGTATATGCTACAGTTTGTCCTTTCTTCCTTTGGCCAGCTTTAGGGCTGTTTCCGATTTGGGGCTACACAGAATAAAGTTGCTATGAACATTCTCGTACATATGTATTTGTATTTCTGTTGTAAGTCACATGACATATGGGTGAAATTAAAAGAGGAGGGGAAAAGGCCATCACCCCAGTGTCTTGACAAGCGCTTCATGGCAGGATAGAGGTGGTCAGCAGCACTCTGGGTGCTGCTACTTTGTATTTCATTAGGTCAGATGTCATTTTCATTTTTATTCTGTACCTCTTCAGGTGAATACCAGAGAAGAAGTGGAAGATCTTTGTCGCCTAGACAAAATGATAGATCTGATCATTCCACGAGGCTCTTCCCAGCTGGTCAGAGATATCCAGAAAGCTGCTAAGGGAATCCCAGTGATGGGGCACAGTGAGGGGATCTGCCACATGTATGTGGATTCAGAGGCCAGCGTCGATAAAGTCACCAGACTGGGTGAGCTGGATGGGGCCCCTGCTGTTTGCAGGCAAGATATTTATCAGATCCTGTGTGGCTTGGGAGCACGTTATTAGAAAAAGTTCTTTGTCTTCCTTTTTTCAGTCCGAGACTCTAAGTGTGAATATCCAGCTGCCTGTAATGCTTTGGAGACTCTCTTAATCCACCGAGATCTGCTGAGAACACCATTATTTGACCAGATCATTGACATGCTGAGAGTGGAACAGGTATGACAAGTCCCAGGACTCATACATCACTTCCTGTCTTCCATTTTGAGATTTCGAAGCCTGTGGGATTAGACCAGGAGCAGCTGCCATACCATTTATGGCAATTTAAGAAGCAGTATTTTTGAGCATTTACTGTGGACGTAGTTCTGTGCTCAGTACACAGCGAGTAAGACACATCCCTGCTTTGTCAAAATCTAGTCTATGGAAGAAACCCATATTCCAGTAGCTGTATTACAGAGTGGAATGTGGTAAGTGCTAAGAGAGGGCAAAGATAAGACCGATCACGTGGCAGTTCTGTTTCTGGGAGCCTTTTATTGAGGCAGCCTTGTTTAAAGTTTATTTCTGAACACACATTTCTGCTTGGATTTGATTTGGAAAGATTGTGCAGAAATGTTTTCAAACAGAGATTTATATGTGTCCACCCCTCCACCAGTGTCTTCAATTACCAGTATTGATGTACTTAATACAATGATATTTGGGAGTCAACAATTTGTATAATGTTCTCCCTAGATTGTTTTATTACCATTTCATTGAGGTTGTAAAAACCAGTGCCGGTAAGTTTCAGACAAATGTATGTTCCATCTTAAGTTCCTAATTGCAAGAAAATAGATGCTCTCCAGGCAAAAGTGGGCAATCTCAAGTTTTCTGGCAGAACACATTGTAAACTTTAATGTCTGATGCCATGGCACCCTTTCATAATTACATAAACAAGCGCAGCATTTAGAGAAAGTAGCTGCTGGCCTTGGTTGCTTTGACCCTGAGTGTGACTTTTCCCTTTCATCCTTTACCTGGAAAGGAATGCCCCAGTCATAACAAATGGGTGGGCATGGTCCCAATGAGAACCTGAAAGGATTGTTTTGAAAATGAAAATGCACCCCACAAATTAAAAATGGAATTAGATTACATGATCACTCAAGTTTGGGACCTTCCTTGATACTATTGGCCTATTTGATGGGCCACCTGTGTATGCCATACACCACATGAACTGGACTAGACAGGAGGAAAATTGTCCTTTAGCTGGGAATAAACCTCCTGTTCCTGATTCAGACAAACCCGTGATATCCTTAGTCATTCTCAAGATTGCCTTGCAATATTCTTTGAATCAAAATCAGTCAATATGTGTACTTCATGTAATACCTTTGTATTTCCTGAAGTAAACCAGCAGGGTGACTTGCCCAGAGCTAGGGCTCAGGGATGGGTTTCCTCTCCCTGAAGAGAACATGGTTGGTCCCCAGGCCTGGAGGAAGAGGGGTTCCAGGAAAAAGGGCCTTGGGAACAACAATTACAGGACAGACACCACTTGTTGTAACTTGAGTGAAAGGAAGAGCTGGGTCCCCAAGAATCAGGGCTTGAACGCTGCCCTGTGGAGGTCACAGAGAATGAAGCCTAAGTGGGATCAGACTTGTCAGGGGGGACCCTCAGTGTCCAGCCCCCAGTTCTTAAATTCCTCCAGCTAGGAGCACAGTTAGCCCCCAAGTCTGTCACTTAGCTGGGCCTAGAGGTGGGGCCTGACAAAAGTTGGAATTCTGACAAGTAACCACAGTTTGACCCGGCTACTGACTAAATACTCTTTTCCTCTAAAGCACACCTATGACTCTCTGGAGGGAAGGAGTAGAATGTATACGAGCCATCTCCCCCTTTCCATGCGATTCCATATCTGAGTCCCATATGCAGGGGATGGGATTTTTGTAGTCAAGTGTTCATTTCAGTAAGATGCCAGCGGTCGAGGGCTTATGTTGATAGCCTGTTAAATGCCTTGCACATTCTTAACATTCAGAGGCTTCCTGCTTAAATCCCTGTTCCAGTTTTAACTGAGGGCCCCTTGCTGGCAAGCGGCCAGTCAGCATTTTCCCAAGCAGAGCATCCTGGAGGGTGGAGCACACTTCTAAAGGAAGGCAGGGCTGGTTTAATCATCTGTGCCGCAGCACCCACAGGCTCCCCCCCTTCAGGCTCATCTGGCTATTTGGTCCTAGAGAAGAAGTGTGAGCTGGCTTCCTGCTGCTGTGTTTATATTGTCACCCCTCAACTTCCTCTGCTCCAGGTGAAAATTCACGCGGGCCCCAAGTTCGCTTCCTATCTGACCTTCAGCCCCTCTGAAGTGAAGTCCCTCCGAACGGAGTATGGGGACCTGGAGTTGTGCATTGAAGTGGTGGACAGCGTCCAGGAGGCCATTGACCACATCCACAAGTACGGCAGCTCACACACAGATGTCATCGTCACGGAGAATGGTCAGTGCACACGTGCCTCAGGCATATGGCGCCTGGTTTTTCCACCTTGGTCTCCTCTCAGCCCCTCTGGCTACAGGAAAACATAGTCGGAATAGACTAATGATAATGCCTGCCATCGATTGTATTTGCCCATCTGCTGCCTCATTGTATTGTCACAGCGGCCCCAGGGGAGGAGGCAGGGAAGAGATAGTTAGCTACACTCTGCAGATGACTCACTCTGTCACAGGGAATACCATTTAATCCAGACAACAGTCTCTCCAGGCTTTTGGAATAAACCCATTTACAGCTGAGGAAACCCAGGCTCAGGGGGCTGAGGGCAGAAGCAGCTCTTCACACACATTCATTCATTGCACAGATGTGTACCGAGAGACCTCCAAGTTGTCAGGCACTGGAGGCCCAGCGGGAAAGGCAGCCAGCATGGCCCCTCAAGGGATCTGTGGTTGGTTGGGGAATCACAACACCGCCAATAATAATAGCTAATGTTTACTAGCACTTACGTGTGCTAGGCTCTGGGGTGAGTGCTCTGTGGATGTCAAGTCCTTTATCCTCCACACAACCCTGTGAGCTAGGTAATATTATTAGTCTCCATTTTGCTCAGGCACAGAGAGGTTCAGAAACCTGCTCAAGGTCACCCAGCTAGTGGGCATGGCATGGAATTGGAATTCAGACTTAGGGATTCTGGTTCCAGAGTCTTATAAAGAGATAGTATAGTTAAGCTGTTGCAGCATGAAGGGTATGTCTACAGGAGGAGATCTGTATTCCAACCCAGTCTTTTCCAGGCAAATACTCTTTCCATAACAGGGACTGATAAAGCTGGGTTAGCCTTCTTCCTTTTCAGATTTTTCACAAGTCTGCATGTTTAATGTGTAGGGAAGCTCTTCAGGGGCCTGGGCCCAGCCCTGGTCAGTCACCAGTGTGTGACTATAAGGAGGGATATTTTCCATGGGTCACCCTAACTCACTGTCCTCTCTTCATGCTGCAGAGAAAACAGCAGAATTCTTTCTCCAGCATGTAGATAGTGCCTGTGTATTCTGGAACGCCAGCACTCGCTTCTCTGATGGCTACCGGTTTGGACTGGGTAAGAAAGATTCTGATCAGGAGAAAAAGAGGCCCCTTTGTGAATCACCGTGTCCAAGGAGCTGGTGAGGGTGGAGGAGACACCTGTTCTTTGAAGTCACACATGCTTAAGATAAAAGAGAAGAATTATGGGAGGGCGGTTGATGAGAGAGAATCCTCAGAGCAACCATGGGCTGGGAGAAGTCCTGTGCTCTAAACATTTTGTGTATTAAGAAGGTAGGTACTTGTTTTTCTTTTTCATAGACCTTTGAAATTCAGAGAAGTGAAGTAACTTGCCCAAAGCCCCCGAGCTGTCTCCCAGACGCACACTTAGACAAGTCCAGAGCCTAGGTTGTTCCCATTACAGTACGGGCAGAGCACAGCATGTCTGCGTGCACAGGTCACGACAGGCGTGCATGCTGAGGTCCCTCAGGAGCTGTTGCAGACTCACTCCTTCAAAGAGACAAAGCCAGGTTGCCTGAGAGGGATTCCCCGTGAGGACAAGACAATAGAAGGTTTTAATACATATGCTGGGCTTAAATAGGCAGTATCAAAAACAAGTAAGTCCAGAGGTGCAGGGTTTATTTCTAAAGCACGCCTTTGAAATAAAAAGCTTCAGAAAAGTAACTTTAGAAAAAAAAGAAAGGAAGAAAGAACCCCCGCCTTCTCCCCATCCATCATTAGAAATAAAGTCGGGCACCTGGCTGGCTCAGGTAGAGTATACAGCTTTTGATCTCAGGGTTGTGAGTTCGAGCCCCGTGAAGAAAGAACAAAAGAAAATCTCCATTCCCCAGTATAGAGATTTTTAGACAGTCTCTGGTTTTCAGGGGTACCATTATAAAGAGCACCAATAGGCATTTGTGACACATCTGAGAATTATTTTAATTCCTCTGAACTTTTCAATAGATCTGCCTAGAGAACAGTTCTCACTGAATTACTAAAGTTTGTTAAAGAGAATTTTATCCAGTTATTCTTAGCCATTAGGGTCTTTACTGTTAGTTACCTGTTTCTGTTATGTTGGGGTTTTGATTTAATTGTCACATCCCTTCCTTTCACTGATTTTCATTTTCCATGTTGTTAATGAAGAAATAGCAGCATACTTTTAGGGGCTGAGGTACCTAGCTTTCAAGCAAAAGTCCAGGATGGGGAAAGAGCAAATGACCACTCCATCGTCTGTCCATCACGTGCTCAGAGCAAATGCTCAAACTCTGGTTGAGTTAAATTCCTATGAAGTGCATTAATAACAGTGACAGATGGTGTTTATTGAGCATTTACATATTCTTAGCACTGTGCTGTGTATCACATGCATTGTCTCACTTAGTTTTATGTGATGGGTTCTATTCTGTTCCTTGTTTTCCAAATGAACAGAAGCAGAGAAGATGGTTCCACCATGTGCCTGAAGTCTTGTGGTCCCTCTGCTATTAAACCAGAATTCAAATCTGGTGGTCACACTATCCTTGCCAACCACTACTCCCTAGCACGTCCTCACTCAGGCCTCTGCGCTGCTGGTCTCTGCCTGCAGCACCTCTCCACCTGCCCCTCCACTGGCTGGATCCTCGTCATTGTTCAGGGTTCAGAGGAAAGTCCCTTCTCAGGGAGACCCTCCCTAACCACTCTACCAGTGTGGTGGCCCCCCACCTCACACAGTCTGTCCCAGCACCCTTCCCTGCACTCCCAGCACCACAAGGAATTATTTGCTAAACTATTCTTTGACTGCCTTGCCCACAGAAGTATGAGCTCTAAGATTACATGACCTTGCATTGGGTATTCACCACTGCCTCCCCAGGGACCACCTTGGTGCCTCTTACATAGTACATGCTCAGGAAAATTGTGACGGACAAGGGAACCCTGCCTCCACTGTATCCCATGTGGGACACCCAGCCAGATCATGGAAAACCCCTAACACCATGAGTTTAAGCTTAGAGCAAGAGGGAAGGAAAATGAACAGTCCCCTTTCGTGTATTCAGTAACTGTCTAGTGAGTGCCTATGGACTAAGAATTCTGGGGGATACTGAGAACATGTCCCATCCCTTCCATTCTGGGACTTAGAGAATAGTTGAGGAGATGAAACCTTGATACTGGACATTGTTGTATACTTCAAAAAATGCCTGAATGTCAAATTATGATACACAGTCTAGACACCAAGCAGATATCAGCCAGCATTCCTAGTATTGTCAAAATGCATTTGGGATAAAAGTGTGGAGGAGAGCCCACACATTGTGTTTTATCAGAAGTAGAGGGCTTATGATTCATAATGACCGGAGGACACGTTGAAGGGGACCGTGGAGCTCAAGCTGATCTGGGAAGGATGGAGCAGGAGTGGGCAGAGTGGAGGGTGGCACATGAGGAGAGGAAGAGCTGTGGGTCTGGTGGGCGGATAGGAAGCAGGGGCTGGGAAAAGCCACATCCTCATCCATGCTTTTCCTCAGGAGCCGAAGTGGGCATCAGCACATCGAGGATCCACGCACGGGGACCAGTGGGACTTGAGGGACTGCTCACCACTAAGTGGCTGCTGCGAGGGCAGGACCACGTGGTCTCAGATTTCTCAGAGCATGGAAGTTTAAAATACCTTCACGAGAACCTCCCTGTGCCTCAGAGAAACACCAACTAAAAGCATTCCAAGAAGAGCCGGGAAAGATTCAAGAGGTCTTCACAGTTAAACCTGTCTTAAGAATCTCAGGGGATGAGCCATTTCTCATCTCCGACTTCGTGGAAGGGTCTGCCTATTGGAAAGTGCACCCAGATGCTTCTGGTCTCTGTTTGGCTACGCCAGGGATGGCTAATGTGCATATTCCAATTCACCCATCTCTTTTTTAGTTAGAAAATGATCGCTGTGAATGGGGGCTTCGCTTAATTGCTGCAGTTAGGGACATCGCTTCATATGGTCCAGTTCCCTTCATGATAGGAACAGAAAGGTGCAGCTTCCCCACAAAAAAGTCAATGGGAAAATCATGGCTGCTTTTACCTTTTTATCGCCTCAGTGAGGTAACATCTCCCCTGACGTTTGGTTGGCAATAGAGCCCATCACACCTAATGTGTTTTTCCACATTTCATCTCCTTATGCTCACACTCATCTTCAAAAAGGAAAGGCTTGGAATTTAGAAGAGGGACAGCCCTTCATTTCATCATTCTCATCAGAAACAGTCGCAAAAATGGACTGAATCATTTCCACGGGGAGGATTGACCTTTTATATTTATTGTGGATTAAGATAAAGCAGCATTCTAGACGCTTGTGCCTCTCCGAGCCCAGAAGATTCAGCACGACTGGGGATGCCGTTGGAACCTGGAACTGCAAGTCCCGGGATGAAGTATCTACAGCAATTATGCTTGAAATTTTTATATAAATTATTTTGTCATCCTACCCTTTTCCTCCAAAACAAAAATTAGAAGGTTATTTTAATACTTTGGATTCTTCCCCCTTTTTGAGAAATAAAGTTCTTATGAAAAGCCTGTATGTGTGGTTAAAGTCCCCACTCTCGCTTGCCCTGGCCCTCTTCTTCCTCTTCCCTCCCTGGGCGCGCACGCCTGCTTTGACACGCTGGCTCTTCTCAGGAAGCTGGTCGGGGAGACCGTCTGTCTGCCTCATGTGTCCGTGGAGGCAGATCCCAGGGGACAAACCCAGCCTGACAGAGGAGAGGAAAACAGAGGAGATTGGGCCCTAGAACATCAGGACTGAGAGCATGGTGACAGAATGAGGTCGGCAGGTATGGATAGCACAAGTGTGCTGCCATGGTGCCAGGACCACACAGCCTCCACTCGGGCAGCTGTGGTCCCAGACCCGACATCCTATTCACTTCGGAAGACCCTCCCTCCATCCAGCTCCTGTTTTAGGGTCCCTGGTGCTCAACAGTCCGCAGTTGAAAGCTCTCTTGTCTCATGGGGGCCCTTCCAAAGAGAAAAGCGCTCACTGACATGCTGCTGCTTAGCCTTTAAGGATGTTTTATGAGCAAAAGAATCACAGTGTCCTGTGGAGCGTGTTCTCAGGCCTGCTCCCAACTCTCCCTCTCATCCAGACCCTTACATGGTCCGGCAGGCCACCCCACCCGCCCTGCCCTCGGATTGGGGGAATTCCGGCATAGCTTGCCTGAAAAGGCAATAGACAAAAGTCCTGCCAGAAACTGTATGGCAGATACCACAATCAGCTCCCAAAAGACAGCAAACACCCCTGGAGTCAAAAATAGAAAGTGACCCAAGAAGGCCGGGGCCCTTGGGGAAGACGCCACTGAGGAGGCAGGCCTGGATCCGGGCCCTGAGCAAGATGAGTCACAGGAGTAGGGAGTGGGCCGAGCACTGGGGCAGGGGACTGGTCCAAGCAGAAGGCCAGAGCTGGGGCTGAAACACAGGTCTGTGGAGCAGGGAACACACCAGTGCAGGGCAGAAGTTCTAAGTGAAGGCATTCCATCCCAGACAGCTGACAGCTGAAGAATCCCAGGGTGGCCACCCTTCTTGGGTGGACAGTCCAGGATTAGATTATTTTTTTTTTAAGATTTTATTTATTTATTTGACAGAGATCACAGGTAGGCAGAGAGGCAGGCAGAGAGAGAGGAGGAAGCAGGCTCCCTGCCGAGCAGAGAGCCCCATGTGGGGCTCGATCCCAGGACCCTGGGACCATGACCCGAGCCGAAGGCAGAGGCTTAACCCACTGAGCCACCCAGGCACCCCCAGGGACTAGATAATAATCAGTGTTATTTGCTCTAGATCCCTTATGTTGCGGAACCATCTCTCCTGTGTTTTGCAGTAACGGGGAGACAGGACAGGGCAGAATACATGTGGTATGCGCGCTTCTGAACTAGAGATTCGTTCCTAACCTCCAAGCCAGCACAATGGTTCTGCCTATTTATTTTTTTTAAGAGACTCTTTTTTTTTTAAAGATTTTTTTTAAAATTTTACTTGAGAGAGAGAGAGAGAGAGCACAAGAGGGGAGAGGGTCAGAGGGAGAAGCAGACTCCCTGCTGAGCAGGGAGCCAGATGCGGGACTTGATCCTGGGACTCCAGGATCATGACCTGAGCTGAAAGCAGTTGCTTAACCAACTGAGCCACCCAGGCACCCGGTTCTGCCTATTTAGATGCATCCTCTGACAGTCCTGTCTGGCTAAGGCTTTAACTCTAATCAAGTCTCCTTTTTGACTGGAGCCATCGTTGTCAATGTGGTTACTCCTTACTTCTGCCTCTCAAACGGACATGGAACAGAATATTTCTGGGTACTATTTTGTGTCCTGTGAGGATAGTGACCTCAAGGCCGCAACTGTAGGAGTGTTTTCAGGTACAAGTAACAGAACCCTCTGCTCTAACTAGTTTCACAAAAGAAATTGTATTTATTGGGTTACATAATTAAGGAAATCCAGACGTGTAGTTCAGGCATGATTTGATCAGGGCTTGGCTCCCTTTCTCTGCAGATCTCTATAAATCGGTGGTTTTCAAACTTGAGAGTCTCAGAATCACCCGCAGGGTTATTAGAATAGATTGCTGACTCAGTAGGTTGGGGTTGGGGCTGAGAATTTGCATTTCTAATAAGGTGGGTTGGATGATGGGAGGGCATCCGGTGAAACTACCATCAGACAGAGGTCCTAACCTCCGCTCTTATTAAACTGGCCTGAATCAATCACTGTAGTAAATGTAGGAATTGAGTTGCATTGTCCCAGGAAATGCAAACAGCTAAGGCTTGAACATGATAGGAGTTCATTTTCATCTCCAGTAAGAAGAGATCTGGAGGTAGGCATCTCAGGGCTGAGGCCGCAGCTCCATGATGTCATCAGGCACTCTGGCTCCTTTCAGTTTCTGCTCTCCCATCGTAGGATAAGGCCCTCATCCACGTGACAGTGATCTCCCTACCATCAGGACCATGTTCCAGACAGCAGGAAGGAGGAGGAACCACAGGCAAACAAGTACATGCCAGCTGCCTCGTCCAAGTGACTTTTCAGGAAGGCCCATCCAACTGCTTGTCCAGAACTGGCTTATGACACTCCTTGCTTCTACAAGAGATCTAGGGAGTGTGGCTTTTTTATCTGGGCATACTGTAGCTCTAAGAAGGAGTCTATTGGTAAGGGAGAAGAGAAATTGAATAGGGGAAGAAAATTACTCTGATTCAGGGAGATGGGAGAAGCATCCATTCACCTAAACAACATGGCTTTTAGGGAAGAACTGTTTCTTGCAGCCATGTGGACAACTCTAGCTATAAGGGAAGTTGAGAAATACAGCTTTACAGTTGGGCACATTCCTCCTTGAACAAAAACCAGGAACTTCTTCATAAGGAAGGAGAAAGGATAAACATTGGATAAGCTACTAGCACTGTGTGCCACCATTACCCTAAACCTCCTCTTAAGACTAGCTTTTTCTAGAAGCCCCTTTTGTTCTCTTGAGCTCATTGAAGGGTTTTGTAAATCAGATTTTGTGGTAGGATGTGGGAAAGCCGAATTGCTCTATAGGAGATGGAGAAAAGGAAAAATTCCTGGGCACTACTGGAGAGGAGAGTGGGAATTTAGAATTTCCCTAGGCAGCGGGTACAGACTGAAGATCTGCGGGATATTAGGCTGGAGAAAGCTAGACCACCAAAGTGAAAAAAAAAAAAAAAAGCCACCTGTTTGTAAACTGATGGCTCCATGGGGCTAATCCTCTTGGAGGTTCTTATATTTTAGAAAAAGGCAACAGTCACAATAACAGTTATTCCAAAAAATTAGTCGGTGCCATATTGGAAAGAGCTTGCATTTGAGAGTTATCCTGGCCTGTGTTGCCATCTCTAAATTATGTGAACATAACAAGAGTTACTTCTACCAAAATGGGCCTCAGTGTCCTTATTTGGAAAAAGTAGGAGACTACCACCTACCTGTGAGGAGAGACCTGGGAGAGCTAGATTGCATACACAGCTCAGGGAAGAAGCTCCATCAGCATTAGCCACAATTAGCAATAGGGCCCTTCCTGGTATGTCTGTCTTAATGTTTCCCAGTGGTCCAGCTAGCAGCAGTGCCTACAGGTGTTCACTGACCTCTTGGTGAAACAGACCGCTTTGGCAGAGTTGTGGATGCAGCAGGAGGTGGGGAGGGGGTGTTTTCTCCGAGACCCTTGGACCATTAGGGACTTGGTGTGAGGGTGGCAGCCAAAAATTATCACACATCTTTACTGACTGCAGCTCATTTCTGAACAACCAAGGAGTGTCGTCATTCTTACCTGGTCATGAACATGAACATTTCCTTGGAATCTATTAGGATGGGTGGTGGGTTACATGTTGCAGTGTCTTTTCTGCTAGTGTTTCTGGCAAAACCAATAATTCCATAACCTCCTACTGGCAGAACTCTCATAAGGAGAAAGAGATTTAAAACTTAGTTCAGTACTCACTGAGTACCTAGTATGTGCTGTGTGCTGAGAATAGGAGACACTCCCTCTACCCAATGGTTTGAAGCTTAACCTGTCTGAGAATTGCTGTTCTGTCCCAAGATAGTCCCTCTCCTCAACTCCCAGTCTTTACCACCTTTTTGACCCCCGTTCCTAGGAGAACTCTTTGGCCAACAGGAAGGCACTGGACAGACTGCACTCCAGGATGGAAGGGAGGAGGGTTCACTGCCACCTCAAAGGAAAAGCCACTTGCTCTTTATTCCATGTGGCCCTCACAGTCCTCCAACACTAGAGGGCAGTCTGGCCGCATGGACCTAAGGAGGTCTACCCTTTATCCACTCCACCCACCCCCCACCCCCCACCCTCCCCCCGCCAGGCCACCCTCAGGTTGTCCACCTGCAGATGAGTGCTGGCACAGTAAAATGACTTTCAGAAACCAACTTGCCTAGAGGGTAAGAACACAGGTTCTTTTTTTTAGACGAGGGACAGAACAGGTTTGGACCTCGATTCCGCCATCTTCTAGCTGTTTGCTAGGGGTAAGTGTCTTAACTTCTCAGAACTTTGTTAATGGGTTTTGTGAGATTATGTGTAAAGCACTCAGCACAATGTCCAGCCTATAGTAAACCTTCAAAAACCGTTAGCTGGGGCGCCTGGGTGGCTCAGTGGGTTAAGCTGCTGCCTTCGGCTCGGGTCATGATCTCAGGGTCCTAGGATCAAGCCCCGCATCGGGCTCCTTGCTCAGTGCGGAGCCTGCTTCTCTCTGCCTCTGCCTGCCTCTCTGCCTGCTTGTGCTCTCTCTCTATCAAATAAATAAATAAAATCTTTAAAAAAAAAAACTGTTAGCTGTTATATTTATTTTGTTCTAAGGAATATATTTCTCTTCTTGGCATTGCTCTTTTATTTAAAGCACAGAAATCTCGTCTTAGGAAATGTGTTTGGGGACACTATGAGGAGATATCTATTATGTATCAGGCACTATGGTAGGAGCCTCGCATGTGATGTCACAGCAGTCTCAATAAGTGACTTGTTATTCCTAGTTTATAGGTGCAGAAACTGAGGATAAGAGAGGTTGAGTAAATTGCCCAAGGTCACACAGTTAGGAAGTAGTAGAACCTAGACACCTGGGCTTCAGAGCTCTTCCCCACCATGGCATACCGTAGCAGTAGTATTTCCCTAGAAGCTTCTTATACCTTAACCCAAGGTAAGTTGTAAGGCTGAAGAAGGAGGTTGCCATAGCTACTAACTGGACCCCTTTTCAAGTAATCAGATCCTAGGTCGGCTCCAGCTTTGCAAGAGGAGATGCTTGTCTGGAAACTCTCCTCAGCACCTGCCCCTGGAGGGAGCTGGCTGCACCTGAATTATTTAGAGAGTCTCTAGACACTTGATACAACGAGCAGGTGTGGATGCTTCTCTGACTTTCCCTGACATGCCTTTACTTACCCCTTTTCCCTCCCCTTAGTTGCCTGCGAGGAAAAGGAGGCATCAACCGACTCCACAGTGTGTACATATATATCTCCTCCCCACGATTATTTGTAAGTGGACCATTTTCCTTGCAAATTTCAAAATCATGTTGATTTGAGTGGAAATTGGTGTGACTAAGACCCTAACTAGTAAATGGATAAATTGTCTTCTATTGATACACAGTTCCTTTTCCTCTATCCTAAGTTTATACAAATTAAACTTGAAGACTGAGTTTGTATAAATGAAAAAAAAAAAACCAGCAGGTAACAAAAATATTCTTACTATAGATTTCACCAATGTAAAAAAAAGCCATTATGTTTAGAAAAAAGACTGGAAGGAAATACGAATATACAGGTGGCACTTGGACTACAGATTTTAGGCCATAAGAGCATAGGGAAGAGCATAATAGCAATTATTAATATCTCCAGTGACTAGAGTCATGGGTTTTCTAGGATCTGCTCACCACTCACTCACCCTCACCTGGGTGCTCCCATCCACCCTGACCCTGACCATCCACCCACCATATTCTCTTTCTCACTTCCTGCCCATGGGCCACTGTGCAGCCCAAGTTGTCCTGGTGCCGAACAATCGTTTGCACATCTGCTCCTGATCCTCTCTGTACAGACTGTGACTCCATATTGTGATCGGCATCCTCTGCGGTCCCACAGTTAGATTTCAGTGTGAAATCAAACTGAATCCATTAGAATCCTAGTTAATAATATTTTAATCCTGGATCTCTTTACAGCAAACTGTTTGAAAACAATCAGCCATTGAAAATCTTGTTGTTTTTAAGTAGGCTCCATGCCAGGCGGGGAGCCCAACATGGGGCTGAAGCTCATAACCCTGAAATCAAGTCCTGCACTAGGATCAAGCATCAGATGCTTAACCGACTGAGCCACCCAGGTGTCTCTAACAATCTTGCTGTTTTGTTTTTTTTTTTAAGATTATATTTATTTGAGAGACAGAGCTAGAGAGCACAAAGAGGGGGAGAAGGAGAGCAGCCTCCCCATCGAGCAGAGAGCCTGATGTGGGGCTCTATCCCAAGACCCTGGGACCATGACCTGAGCTGAAAGTAGACGCTTAACCAATTTAGCCACCCAGTTGGTTAAAAATCTTGTTTTTAAAGAATATTTATTGACATGGGGGAAAAGCTCACGACAAAATGTTGAATAGAAAAAAAATAGGCTATAAAATAGTGTAATTTTTAATAATATAATTAATGTTTTCCAATTTTATTATAGATATTTGGTTTAAAAAAAGTACTGGGAGAAAATACATCAAAATATAAGGAGGGATTCTTACCAAACAGTGAGACTACTAGTGACTTTTGTCATTATACTTTTCCAAACTTTCCAAAGTTTCTCTGTTACTGCCTGAAGTATTTTTAGAATATTTTTCTTTTTTTTTTTTCACAGCTACTAATATTTATTCCTATCGGAAATTATTGCTATGATGGTGAAGATAAAGTTTGTCCTAACAGTCTTTTAAATCTGAAGAGAGGCTTATTTTTCTCTCCCATCCCCTTTCACAGTCTGTCTTTTGCAGACAAGAAATCAAGGCTCAGAGTGATTAAGTC
The DNA here is from genome assembly GCF_902655055.1 of Lutra lutra. Taxonomy (NCBI): domain Eukaryota; kingdom Metazoa; phylum Chordata; class Mammalia; order Carnivora; family Mustelidae; genus Lutra; species Lutra lutra. Next base: position 56,479,585 of record NC_062291.1, on the reverse strand, counting down.
CAAACTGGCACCCAGGGATTGTGGCCTCGGAGGAGAGATGGGACAGGTTAGGTTGGGGGTGCCTCCAGCCTGTGGCTCTGTCTGCTGATGGTTTGCTTTCCCCCACCCTGTGGTCATAGCCCTCCCAAAGCAAGAGAACTTCAGAAAGCCACAAAGCTTTCCTGCTCCGGGGGCTTCTGGACTCCAGCTTTCCTTCTCTAACTCACAAATAAGGCTACATCTCTGACTCCATGTTTACAGATTCTGTTTCAATGCAGACAATTAGATGGTAAATAATTCAAGAGAACGGAAACTGGCAAAGTGGTGTGTGATGTCCAAATAGCTATCTTGTTTACCCTCTGGTGTAAACTTCAGGCTCATCTGCAAGTCAGGAGCCCCAGGAGCAGATAAAATGTGCAAACATGGGAATCTTCCTGTTTCCATTCCCTCCCATCTTAATATTGTTGAGGATAGGAAGCAGTTTCACAGTTTGGTTAACATAAAACAACATAGTTTTGGCAGGCAGATTTGGATAACTTCTTAGGCAAGTCTGAAGTTCCTCCCATGGTGGGCTCAGTGTCCAGAATCCAAAACCATCCATCTCTCCTTGGGGTGAGGATTCATGACCCAAAGCTGAGGTCTCAGCACTAGTCACCATCCATCCTCCATCTCTTTCTCTGTGCAGTGAGGGAGATAGCTTTCACTAGGCCCTTCTATGCCTGCCCATTATTAAAGAAGCAGTCTTAGTTAAGACTCTTTGAGTTACAGGTAACATAAACCACCTTTACCTTGCTTAAGAAGAAGAGGATAACGTATTATATGGACCTAGGATGTCTCATAAAGTCAAGTGCAAAAAACAGAGCTGACCCAGCCTCTCAAGAGACTGGAACTAGCTCTGGCATAAAAGAAATTTGTGGCTTGAGTAAGCGAACCACAGCAAGCGTGAGTGACTAGAATCAGGGACCCCAACATTGTCTGGATGCTCCTATGCTTCTCTTTTTTGGGATGGCTTCATTTCCTCCTGTTGGAGACTGGCTTCTTCCTTGAGCCTAGGACCAAGTCAATGGAAACTTCCAGTGAATAAGTGAAACTTATTCTCATGGCTTTGTCCCACTTCCCAAACACTGCAAAAATAAAAAGGCTCTGGCTCCCCATTCCAGTGTAGAACTTTGGTTGGTCTACTTGGGCCAGCTGTCCTCTCTGTAGTGGAGATACAAAGGACATCTGTATCATCCTCTGAGGCATGATCTGGGTTGATTCAGCCACATATACCCCTGTGACCACACATGCCTAAATCTTGAAATAATTTCATAAGACTTCCTCTCTGGATAGGATGTAGTAGAGGTATGTTTCTGCTGAAACAACTAGAAAAAAACTGGTCAAGTTACGGAAATCATGTTTTTTATTTATTTATTTTAAAATATTTTATTCATTTATTTGACAGAGAGATACAGCAAGAGAGGGAGCACCAGCAGGGGGAGTGGGAGAGGGAGAAGCAGGCTTCCTACGGAGCAGGGAGCCCAATGCAGGCTTGATCCCAGGACTCTGGGATCATGACCTGAGCCAAAGGCAGACAATCTGCAACTGAGCCTCCCAGGTGCCTCCCAAAAAAGCATTTTCTGAATGAGCTGATAATCTGTAACCATTTTCTTCCCTGGGGGTATTTGCCAAAACTGGGTGCAGGCCAAGGATAGAGGCTGGCACAGGAGTAAGGTGTTCACTGGGACAACATGAGACTGGCAGAACTTTTTTTGGTCGTTGTGATCTGGAGCAGCCCAACACTGGAATCGAGAGTAGCTCTAAGTACATGGCCGATTTCCCCATGGGGGACACTGGCTGAATTCCAAGATGGAGCAGGAGATGCTGGGCTAGAAGTATCGACTGACTAGCAGAGGGAAATTTCCCAAACTTGCAGTATGTAGGAAACAAAGTCCTCTTAGAAGGAAGAGGGCTACATCCAACATACGGTGGGTGTCTCCCTCAAGATATTTGCTAAATTTTGAAACTGTGTGGGGCAAGAGACCAAAGAGCGTGAGCTCCTAAGAACAGAAGTGAATCTTCCACAGGCTTTGAGGGTTAGAAAGATAGAGACCTGCCAGGCTGTCAGTCAAAAGCTTGCGTGGGCTCCTTCCAAGGAACAAGATGACCCAGAGTTGGGATGGACTCATAAAGTTGTAGTCAAGCCCCTAGGCAGCTGAATCCCTGACTCGATGAGGATGAGCTCTCTCTCACCCCATCTGTTAACAGAAGCAAAAGAGAATCACCACTGGAGGAAAATGATATCATCTACAGCATTTATGATTCTTTTACATAATCATGAGGCATGTGAAGAGCAGAGAAATATGACTAATAATGAAGAGAAAAATCGGACTATGAAAACAGACCTACAAACAGTTCTGATACTGTGTTAGTGGACAAGGACTTTATAAGTATTATAAACATGTTAAGAAAAGGATACAATATATGTAAAAATAAAGAATTTCAATAGAGAATTAGAATCTATATATAAAATAGAATCAAATAGACTTCCTAGAACTGATAAATGCAACATCTGAAATTGAGAACCCATTAAATGAAATATTGCCCTACCTGTTAATTAATACCTACTGGCCCCAGTCTCTTTGAGTTTCCTGTCCTCCCCATCCATGGCCATGTGGCTCTTCCTGGGACAACTGGCATTTCCTCATGACCCAGCAACTGAGTTCATTGCTGACCCAGCCGGGAGCCTCCAGGACCTGCTTTACCATTGTTGCAAATGTCCCTTCTGATTGGTTGGGGCCATCCTTTCCATTGTCAACGATTTCGATGTCATTTCTCAGCACTGTCATTGAAAATCCCCACGAGAACCAATGATTAAAGTTTGGGAGAAGGAATTCCCTGAAACGAGGCAATACCAGAATAAGAGGAAAAATGGAAGGACGTGGAAAGGGATGTTTGGGGACACCTGGGTAGCTCAGAGGGTTAAGGCCTCTACCTTCGGCTCGGGTCATGATCTCGGGGTCCTGGGACTGAGCCCTGCATTGGGCTCTCTGCTCGGCGGGGAGCCTGCTTCCCCCTCTCTCTCTCTGCCTGCCTCTCTACATACTTGTGATCTCTGTCAAATAAATAAATAAAAATCTTTTTAAAAATATTAAAAAAAAAGAAAAGGAATGTTTGTTCATTTATGATACTCACTCAGAAATCTGGGACTGAAGCCTGCTGTGGTTCTATGTTTCCTCTCCACCACAGCTGAAGAGGATTGAACAAACCCTGGGAGAAGGGATTGAATGAGGTGTTGAACTAGCTGGAAAACGTAGCTCTGTTGCTTGGTCCCTTGAAACTGACTGACTGGTAGTTCCCACACCAGTTCTTCTCACTTAACAGCCAGAATAGTCTTAGCGACTTGAATTCCTCAAAGGCAAAAGAATCTAGTGATGACTAAAAAACCAAACCAAAATAAAAAACCGAAAAGCCCAGAGCTTAGTGAGGACTAACTGCCTCCCAGAGCATAGGTTCAGAGAACAGGTTTTAGAGACAGTTCTAGGTTCAAATCCCACATCTGCCACTAACTGGTGGTTTGACCTTGGGCAAGCCATTTTCCTTTCCTGCACATCTCATAAAGTTTGTAGCAGACACTCCTGGTCAACTAGCCGTTTCCTCCTTTCTTTGCTGCAAAAGTCTCATTCTTTTTTTCCAGAGTGTTTCACCTCTTCCCCTCTCAACTTGCGGTGAAGGTCTAGGCCCACTGCAGTAACCTTACTCCTGGTCAGTGATCGGATTAGGCATGTGTGTATGGCCCAGTTCTGGCCATTCATGTTGGGGGGAGGGGTGATCCAGGGGAAATTTCTTGGAAAGTTTTTCTTGTTCATCAAAAAGCTGCAAGGAAGAGACCATCCCTCTGCTAAACCTTGTCATGTTCCACGTGACTCCTGGAAATTCAGCGGCTACTTTGCAGTGACGAAGAGTGCTAGCCTGGAGACCAGAGCCAACTGAGCAAAGAGATGGAAAGAACCTGGGTCCCTGAAAATCTCACTGGGCCTCTAAGTTAAGCAAGCCGGAAGGTGCCCTTGCAGCTTGGGGTTTCTCTTATACAGTGTCAAAGGCATCTTAATGAACCCAATATTGTTTTTGAGGATTAGATTCATAAAATAATTTATGTAAAGCTCTTAACACAGTTCCTGATATAAAAAGTGCTAAAAAAGGTATTATTGGTATCATCATTATTTTTAATCATTATTATTTCTATTTCACCTGATTGCTTTAGCTCTGGTTATAAGAGAAGATAATAGGTCTGGCTTTTATTTTTTTATTTTTTATTTTTTTTTTTAAGATTTTATTTATTTATTTGAAAGACAGAGATCACAAGTAGGCAGAGAGGCAGGCAGAGAGAGAGGCAGGCAGAGAGAGAGGAAGGGAAGCAGGCTCCCTGCTGAGCAGAGAGCCCGACGTGGGGCTCGATCCCAGGACCCTGGGATCATGACCTGAGCCGAAGGCAGCGGCTTTAACCCACTGAGCCACCCAGGCGCCCCTAGGTCTGGCTTTTAAAGATGTGATGAGGGTTGCCTAGGTGGCTCAGTTGTTAGGCGTCTGCCTTCAGCTCAGGTCATGATCCCAAGGTCCTGGGATCAAACCCCACATCGGGCTCTCTCCCTCTGCCTGCTGTTCCTCCTACTTGTGCTCACATGCACGCTCTATCAGATAAATAAATAAAATCTTAAAAAAAAAAAAAGAAAAGAGGGACGCCTGGGTGGCTCAGTGGGTTAAGCCGCTGCCTTCGGCTCAGGTCATGATCTCAGGGTCCTGGGATCGAGTCCCACATCGGACTCTCTGCTCAGCAGGGAGCCTGCTTCCCTCTCTCTCTCTGCCTGCCTCTCTGCCTACTTGTGATCTCTGTCTGTCAAATAAATAAATAAAATCTTTAAAAAAAAAAAAAAAAGAAAAGAAATGATGTGATGATAGGGATGGGGGTGTCAGAGGTAAAGGAAAGAATTTGGGTGCTTTGGCTCCTCACCCAGTGCTCCTCCTAACAGTGGTTTTAGTTAAGGGTTTTGTGTGTGTGTGTGTGTGCGCGCACATGCAGGCATTAGAAACTGGCTTAAGTTAGCTCCTACTAATAAAAAAAAAAATAATCTTTTCAAAGGCTGTCGAGTGTATCACCTATTTGAAGGAAGAGATTAACAAAGAAAATCTAGGTGAGGAAGGAGTTAGGACAACTCCAGACAGCACAGCAGCCAGCAGCCATGGACCTCATGCCGAGGACCAGTGCTGCCCTATCATTTGCAAAAAGGCAGATATGTCTAAATATTTAAAAGCTATAAATCAAGCTATGCCCACTTTCATCCTCTGTTCCAACCGAGCTTTTTTCTCTCCCTACAGCCCACTCCACTTCTTTTAGTTGTGGAAGCTAAAGGAACAAGTTTCTCCCTGGGTTGTTCCTGCCATCTGGACACCTGAGTCGTAGTTAGATGGACATGCTAGGGCAGGGCAGGGCAGAAGCTGGCCGCAGGACGCTGGGGTGGGGGGGTTGGCTGGGTGCATCCAATCCCAGGATACAACCTGACTGAAGGCCCTAAAGTTAGGGCAGGCAGATTACCCTCCCCGACACCTTATTTTTCCAATCCAAGAGTACCAGGCAGTTCTAAGTGCCTCCCAAATCTGTGGCAGCCCAGCCAAAGAGGAGGGAGTGGGGCAGGGGGAACGTGTAGGAGGGTAGTTACAGAGGAGTAAGTTCTGTCTAGACACCCGTTTGTGTTGACTGGAGGGGCCAACTTTAAACTGACATAGGCAGTCTTTTTTTTTTTTTAAGATTTTATTTATTTGAGGGGCATCTGGGTGGCTCAATGGGTTAAGCCTCTGCCTTTGGCTCAGGTCATGATCTCAGGGTCCTAGGATCAAGCCCTGCATGGGGTTCTCTGCTCAGCAGGGAGCCTGCTTCCCCCTCTCTTTCTGCCTGCCTCTCTGCCTACTTGTGATCTCTCTCTCTCTTTGTCAAATAAATAAATAAAAGATTTTATTTACTTGAGAGAGAGAGAGAGAGAGAACAAGTGGGAAGCAGAGGGAGAGACAGGCTCCCAGCTGATCAGGGATCCTGATGTGGGTCTCCATCCCAGGACCCTGAGATCATGACCTGAGCTCAAGGCAGATGCTTAACCCACTGAGCCACCCAGATGCCCAGGCAGTCTCTCCTTGATTTCTGAGGGCAGAAGCTGGGATTTTTGTCTCCCATCCCTCCCCTTTGCCCACTCCCCAACCCATTGTCATGTTAGCCTCAGCTCTCATCTTCCGCCTGAGGGGACCAGTTGGGTCCACACATGACCCCTCCCTTCCCTGACTCAATCAGTCACCCAACTTTCAGAAAACTTTCCTATGAAATCTGAAAAGAGGAAAAAAAAATACTTTGTGGCTCAGTGTATGTGATATGTGTGGCCAAGGGCAGGGGCTCCTATTTCCCCGGTGCCAGGGCAATGCTAAGGAGGACCTTAGAAGTTATCTCCAAAGTTGAGTCTACAGAAACTAAGAATTGCCAAACCCCACCAGAGCTGGTCCACAGGACTCTGGAGCAGATTAGAGGCTCCCACAATGCCACTGGCCAATGATGGGATAATCAATAAGGATTATAACTGCATCAAACTCAAACTTCTCAAATATATTTAAACCCATGAGTTCGTAGTAGTGCTTTAAAAAAAAGCCCTCTCATTTGTCATCTTTTGAAGGATGCTAGGGAATCGCCTATTATTTTGAAACTAGTAAATAAAGGGAAAGACATAGCATTTATTCTGCTATTCTTTTTCCAGCTGTGTGCCAGGATAACAGAATAGTTGATTAGGAGGTTTTCTGTATAGAAATATGCCAGATATAAAGTTTTTTCTTTATAGAAGTAAATGAAGAAGTGAAGCTAAGACATGAAGTTAACATACCAACATTTTACAACTCTTCATGAAATAATGGATCTATCTATGCCATGATCTTCAACGCCTGCTAATGTCTGAAAAAGAAAGATAACAGGGCATGGTGGAAATACAGAAAGCTGCCTATGAAGCATTCTTGACAAAGAAGAAGGAGAAGGAGGAGAGGAAGAAGAAGAACCTGAACTAGATTAAGTCTTTAAAAAAAAAAACATTTTATTTATGTTATTTGAGAGAGAGAGAGAGAGAGAGCACAAGCCAGGGGGAGAGGCAAAGGGAGAGGGAGAAGCAGGCTCCCTGCTGAGCAGAGAGCCTGATGTGGAGCTCAACCCCAGGACCCTGGGATCATGACCTGAGCAAAAGACAGATGCTAAACTTACTGAGCCAGCCAGGAGCCCCTAGATTAAGTCTTTGGATCTAACTACCAGTGTATAGGAAGTACAAGGTAAATGTACTTTAAATGACAGTTGGAGAGGCAACCAACAGGATCCAGACTTAGGGAAAGTCTGGGACAAGAGACAAGTCCCTTCAACAAGTAAGGCACAAGAAATGTGTGTGTGGGAGGATGCATGTGGGGTGACTGTGGCTTAAACAAAACTTAATATGCATTTCACCCAATTGCAATCTTTAGAGCTTAAATCTTAAAAAATATTTAGGACACAATCAGAGAAATTTGAACGCTGAATTGACATTAGATGATATTTATTTTAAGTGTGATGAAACTGTATTTACAAAATACTGGCTTTTCAGAGTGACACATTGAAATGTTTGCGGGTGAAATTATATGATATCTGGAACTTGCACCAAAATAATCTGTGAGGAGGTTTAGAAGTCACTTGAGTAGGAGCACAGAAAAGCAAGACTGTGAGGGATCATTCCTGGAGCTGAGTGATGAGTACAAGGGAGTTTATTGGAGGTCTCTCTGCATTTGCATTTGATGGAAGCTTAATGAGCACTTAAAGAGGCACTGTGCTGGCAGCTAAGGTCCCTAAGCTAAAGCTGGTAAAGTCTCTTCTCCATAGTGTCTTACAGACTGGTTCCCAAACTCTTACCACCAAGTGCCTCTCTTATTACTCTTATTCCTGGTGAGCTTCATGTTTGAAGAATTCTGATCACTAAATAAATGCATTTACTATGTAATAAAGTAAAAGTCCTATATCCTTGGAGTGGTGTGAAATGTTCGAACATTTTTCTTTTAGATTGCCTTAAAGGGAGGCTTGGCTGGGAACCCCAAAGTGGTCCAAGTTTTTCAATTTGACAGAGGTGGAAACAGGTAGACAAGCCAAAGTCCCCCTTTGGCCGAATTGCCGCTGGAGCCTCCTTCCTCTAAGCTAAAACCATTGCTTTTTCCAGGGCACCACTGTCTGCTGAGCACAGAAGGTGTTTTTGGAGTGTTGATGATCTAGTTCACTGTACTAGAAACAGGCACTATATGAGCCTGTCACCTTCTCTTTGTAAGGCTGAGGTATGTCACTTCCTTCAACTTTTCCTCATAGATTTTATTTACTTGCCACCTTCTGAGACTATTCCAAACTGTCTGACACATTACCAGTTGGTTTAAATTTTCCCTTTGTGACAGGCTGTTTAGCATTTACTTTCCCCACCCCTCGTCAGTTAAGAGTGGAACTAATTAAAGAAGTCAAGCATAATCATCTCCTGGTGATCCTGGAGCAGACTGGCAAATTTTCTGCCAATCATGGTAGAAACAACACAAAAAACCACATATCAGTAGAATAACTATCAATCGATGCCACATGGCATAATTTTGCTCAGAATGTCCCTTCCTTTCATCAATTCTAGAGTATGTGCAGGTTGGTTTCTTGAGAAATACGAGCTATCAGTGTTTAGTACTTTATTCTGGATGTTTGTCACAAACGCTTTTACCACAGTTCCCCAGTGTTAAAGTGGACCTCAGCAATGTTTTGATTGCAACCTCTTCTCCATCAAAAAAGATCTTCCTGTCAGAATGGCAGAACCACATCTCCGTCAAGCTGACAATGGAGAGTGAGCCACCAGCCTCGGTTGCCAACATTCTCACATGCAAGATTGAAATCTTTAAAAGCCCTTGTGGATGGTACTGTGGTCAACTCTTGTCTCTGTTGGGAATTATTTGGTTTCCTTCCTGAATTTCCATCACGGAGAAAAAGAGGCTTGATTTGCCCACAGGAAGAACAAGAAGTGGCTTTCACAGCAACTGATTGGAATGGAAAACCGGGATCAGATCCACCTCCAAAAAGCTTTCACGTGAAAAGGGATGAAGTTTCAGTTATCTGCTCCAATTCAAGAAGGTCCAAAGGCTTCTTGAAAATCCAGAATTGCTTATTTAAATTAATAAAAGAAGAAACGAGAACTATAACAAGAGCCAAGTTTTGTCATTGCTACCCTCAAGGGTCCAGTAGAGTCTTTGAATCGCAGTATCACACTTAGTCTGAGAGCAGAATATGAAGAGCACTATCGGTGCCATGACAGTCCCTCAGGACAGGATGCGGCATCATCCCCCAGCCTACCGGCTTGGCCTCAATTCTTCCTTCTGATATTCCTGGGCTACCTCCCAAGCCAACCTACTTACCTCCCTGCTTCCCTGGTTTTCAGTGCTCTACTTCCAACCTAGAAACTCAAGTCTAGTAACCACAATGACATATCACGTAAGCTTAGCAAACTAGATGTAGAAGAGAGCTCCCCCATTGGATAAAAGCTATTTAGCACAAAGCCAAGGAAGGAAAGTCATAATTAATGACAAACTATTAGAGGCATTTCCATTAAAGTCAAGAACAAGACAAACAGCTATCACCGTAGTGTACTAATGCAGTGGGCAAGGAAAGGAATGAGAAACATATGCACAGGGGAGGGGGAAGAGAATGTCCTGTTTCTCCTCTGCCCTCACTGCTGCTGGCTCCTCATTTGACCTTGGGTTTTACCATTCAGTCTGTGGCAAGGAAGCCGCTGAAGCCTGTGGCTTCAGATGACTATGTGGTGAGGGAGGTACCATGTACTGATCTTTCTGTCACCGGGTCGATCATTTCCTCTTGGTTCTCTGGAGCCCAGGTAGGAGGCAGAATAGAAAATGGGGGACAGGGGGAGGGGAGAGAGAGAGAGAAAAAAAAATTCTGGTTAGAGTTTCCATGACATAAAGAAAGATGGCGGGGAGAACCAGAAATAGTAGGAGAGGATTAAGTGAGCAAGAAGGACAAGTAAGGAGGAAAGGCAGGATGGATATGCAGGAGCAGTGAGGAGACAAACAATAACCAGGAAAACATCTGGATGCAGCTCCTGGAAGCCTCATCATGACTGAATGGGTGCAGAGGTATCTGAACGAAGCTGGGTCCAGACGAGGATTTGACTGGGAAAAAGCAGAGCTATTGGATCAGAGGTGAGATCTGGGGAAGCTCCCAGGCCCTGAAAGATGGGCACAGTGTTCTGCTAAGTGGTTCACATCTGTTGTCTTATTTAATTTAACCCTCACACCCACCCTGTTATGGAGGTGCTCTTACTCTTCCCATTGTACGGATAAAGCAACTGGGGTTTAGAGAAACGAAGTACTTTGCCCAAGAACAGTCATTTAAGAATAAGTGGATCTGGGATTCAAACTTGGGTCTGCTGACTCTGGAGCTCTGACTAGGTAATCTTTAGTTTTGCTCAGATTCTTATCTGGCTTGACCCAGTTTGCCTTCCAAGGTTGGGTGTATTCAGCATGGTATGGGACAGATGGCTCTGCATTGTCTAGCTAGATAGCAAGAATTTTCTCAGACTAGTGAAATGATGGAGGCCACTGCTCTAAGACCCATGTCATCCAAGGAACTTCTGGAGGATCTGGGTTGACTAGTCTGGAGGTGAGAAAGGTGGGACATTGGTCATTTGAGGGACTGGCATGGAAGAGACAATGGTTTCCTGAGCTGTTCCAGAGAGGAGACCAGATGGTGTGACAAGAAAGCAGACTCGGAAGGAAGTTCAGTCTTGAGATAGGGTTTCCATTAAGGTTTCCTGGCAGTGGGATGAGCTGCTTCATGCTGTAGGAGATCACCATTCCTGAAGATGTCCAAACCAAGTTCCCATCATTCATTCGTCCATTTATAAAAATTTTTGTGGAGGATCCACAATGTGCCATCTCTATCCTAGGTACTGGGGTATAAAAGGGAACAAGAAAAATGTACTCACTATACCTAGAGATTTCATTGTAGTCAGGAAAACAGATAGTAAACAAGTAGAGAGAGACAAATAATTATATAAACTACTTATAAAGCGTGACATGTGCTATGAAGGACATGAACAAGGGCCTAAGACAGGAAATAGGGAGGGAACTGGAGTGGATCCAGTTGGTGCTCTGTTGAGGGTCCCTGTCACGCATTCTTTGTGCCAGTCTCCCAGCTTCTGCACACTTTTGCTAAAATGATCAGTCTTGCAGCTTAATTCCAAAACTAGCACTTGGGTCCTGGGAGCTCTTGGCCCACGTGCACAGAGAGCTCCTTCTAACCTTCTTGGCCCACGACTCTGCTAATAGAGCAGTAGTATGAAAGCCTAGCCTTTATCTTCAGCAGGAACGAAGTTCTGGATGCAGTGCAGGTTCCCAGGCATCTCCTTTGCTTGGTGTCTTGTGCTGCCCTGTCCAGCTTCCCCCACTCCCTCACTGGCTCCTCCTGGAGCATGTTTTAATGAAAACAATTGCTGCTGAGTCCTTATTTCAGGGAGTGTTTCTGGGGAACTCCATCTAAGATGGGGAGAGAGTCACGGTCAGATTCACACTTTTAAAAGGTACCCTGGTTTTGTGGGGAGAAGAGACCGGGGATTTGGAAGTGTGGGCAGAAAAAGGCCAGGTAGGGCTGATCGTCTCTAGGTAAGGGCTGCAGGAGGCTTGCTCAGGAAGCATGGCAATGGCAATAGCGGGAAGAGGAGAGAGCCAAGGTCAGTTTTGAAGATGCAATTGACAAGGTTTGCTTGGAAATGACTGAGAAAAGGGGGTGGGAATCCAGATTGTCTCCTAGGGACATGTAGGGATATTATGGCTAGAAATCCCCTCACTGAGAGGGAAGTAGAATCAGGTGACTCCAAAGGCCATGCATCCATTTGAAAATATATCTGCAAAGGCTGGATTTAGCATCTTTTGATGCTAAACCACATCTGAGAGTAAACCTAAGAACACAGGGAACGCACACACACCGGCAGGTAGCTTGCAAAAATCATCAGAGCCCCCCAGATTCCTTCTGAGTCAACTAATGGGGGTTTCCATTTCCTGCTCCTGTGGTCCCCATCCACTTAAATCCAGACCATACCTGGCCGTTATGAAGTGTGCTGGGCCTTTGTATAGGAGGAAAATGTTTGCTGGCCTTCTGGCTTGGCTCTTTCAAAAAAACCTTGCTTTTTAAAGAACAGATGCTAAGCTGTTGTCATTCCTCTGATTTGCTGAGCGCCAGGCACTTTGCTTAGTCCTTTGCATGTATCACCTCATCTCACAGCTCCTCCCAGCCAGGCTCTTATAGCCCCTTTGAGGGCTGAAGCCATCATGACTTAGCCACCTGTCCAGAACCAAATAGTCTGAAAGTGGCCAAGTTGGGATTGCGACTAGAAGTCCCAAAGCAGATCCCAAGGTCTCAACTGGTATGATTGAACCTATGGAAGAAAAGTTGGAGCCTGAGCACTCCCTGGGCCTACACAACACTATAGACACTCCCCACTGTGGAGCCCCAGGGCAGCGGAGGTGGCTCTCACCCCCACCTGCCAGAGCCTCCCAGCAGACAGACACACCCACTAGCCTCTGTTCCCACCCAAGCCCAGCGACCTAATTCCTCTGGGCACCCGTCTAGCTCTGCTTCACAAAACTGGGCTCCCTGATCCCATTCTTAGGTTCCTAGTGAATAATGCAAGCTCTTGAAGAAGTTTGCCCCCTCTGTGGTTTAGGAATTTCCTTAGAGGTGACCCCAAAATCACTTGGATTAGAAGCACTTCAGATCCATTCCACCCATGTTCACCAAGTACTTGCCATGTGCTGGACTGTGTTTGCAATGAGAGGAGAAAATTTGGCAAACATTGTCTTTGACTGCAGGGAACTCACAGTTAATGTCAAGCACATTGCCAGGTGACACATATCTAGAAGGCTGTCTATTCCTAATTCTCTAGAGAGACTTCAAAGGCCTTTTCTAGTTTGAGGGGCTCTCCAAGGCCAGAAATGCTTCCTAACAGATGAAAACAGTAAAGGATTGGTTAACTCACTGATAGAATATTCCATACCCGGAAACATTCCTGAAGGCTTTGGAAAGAATTCTGAATCGCATGGATTCCATAATATATTGTTTAGATACTATGATGCCATTTACGTGAGAAAAAGATACACGGTGTTCCTGGCTAAGAGTGATTACCTCAAAATAGTAAATTCCTGGTGGTTTTTGTTTTCTTCGTTACAGTTGGCTTTAAATGTTTGATTTAAAAATAATTCGTCCAGGACCCTCTCTGCAAAGGCTATACACACTGTAAGATTCCAACCCTATGGCATTCTGGAGAAGGCAGAACTATGGAGAAAAGACCAGCAGTTGCCACGGCTTTGGGTGGAGGGAGGGAGGAGTGAAGAATGACTAGGTGGGTGGAGCAGAAGATTTTTAGGGCAGTGAAACTGTACTGCAAGAGACAGTAATGATAGACACATGTCATTATACATTTGTTGAAACCTGGGGTGCCTGGGTGGCTCAGTGTGTTAAGCCTCTGCCTTTGGCTCGGGTCATGGTCTCAGGGTCCTGGGATCGAGCCCTGCATCTGGCTCTCTGCTCAGTGGGGAGCCTGCTTCCTCCTCTCTCTCTGCCTGCCTCTCTGCCTACTTGTGATCTCTGTCTGTCAAGTAAATAAGCAAAATCTTAAAAAAAAAAAAAAACCTGTAAACTACACAATACAAAGAATGACCGCTTATGTAAACTATGGACTTTAGTTAGTAGTAACGTACCAATATTGGTTCAGCTGTAACAAAGGCACCACAGTCAGACAAGATGTTCCTAATAGGGGGGCCTGTGTGCGTGTTGGGAGAGGGGTGAGAATGGGTAGAAGACCCCCCCATACTTTTCTGCTCGATTTTTCTATAAACCTAAAACTGCTCTAGCAATACATTCTGTTAATTCGAAAGTAATAAGCTATTCTATACAGTCAGAAGAATACAGACTATAATGAGCACATTTATTCATCACCTAGATTTAATGTCTTAAGATTTTTTTTTTAAAGATTTTTTATTTATTTATTTGTCAGAGAGAGAGAGAGAGAGAGAGAGCACAGGCAGACAGAGCGGCAGGCAGAGGCAGAGGGAGAAGCAGGCTCCCCACAGAACAAGGAGCCCGATGTGGGACTCGATCCCAGGACTCTGGGATCATGACCTGAGCCGAAGGCAGCGGCTTAACCAACTGAGCCACCCAGGCGTCCCATGTCTTAAGATTTTGACATATTTGTTTTAGATCATTTTTCAAAGAAATAACAAATTATAGAAACAATGAAAGCCTCTTCACATCCATCCCTGACTTCAACCTCCAACCTCCCTCCCCAGAGAAAATCCCTTCCATTTATTTTTCTATACCTTTTACATGTTTGTCAACATTAACAATATAAAACAACATATAGCATCAACAATATACAATATTATTTTTGAAAATTATTTAATATATATAGTTACATTTTATAAAACTATATATATATTATTTTTAAAAATTCCCCTTTTATTCATCTTCTATTAAGAATTATTTGTTTATATATGAAGCTCTAGGTTATCCATTTTAACTGCTGAATACCATTCCATCATATGAACATTTCACAATAAGAAGTTTTAAAATAATACTTGGGAATATACACCTTAATGATATAGGAAAGTACTCATGGTATTAAATGAGAAACACAATATATAAAACATTATTTGTAGTCTAACACAAAACACATGCATACAAAATAAAATGCGGCAATGACAAATATATTGTGGGATTCTGGGTGATTTTTCATTTTCCTAAACCTTATACAGTGAATAAGCATTGATTTTATAATTTTTTTTTATAAAATAAAGCTAAGAACTTGCAGTTTTACTGAAACAGGAATGTGAGCTGTGTGTCCCGTGGAATCATCATGCCCCTACCACCTCTCCCGGCCGAGCGCCTGGTCAGCTGTAAACCTGCCTGTTTTCATCCATTCATCTCACACGGTAGCAGCTGGCCCAGCGGCCCCCACCCCAAAAACCATCTTCCTGGTCTCTGCAGTGCATTTGGTGGGGTTTGGGTGCCTGATATCCGCAACGCAATTAGAGGATTGGCTATAATTACGCCTGCAGTGATATTATAGGATTGGATATAAATATACTTGCTACATGTGAGGAGAGTTTATTTCTGTTCACAGTTTACCATCTGGCTGCGGCACACCCTTTCCTAGCCGGGACAGGGGGAGCACTATTCAAGCCAGAGGTGACACAGGAGTCCGATTGGAGGCTCGACATAAGCAACTTCTGAAAACTCATCTCCACGTGTGCGGTGGGGCTGGAGTGTCAGGAATGACAGGAGGGAGGCAGCAGGTTGGTACCCAGGCTACCTTGTGCTTTCTCTGCTCAGAGCCTGGAATGGAGGTCAGGCAGGCCAGTTCAGACCTTCCAAGGTCACGGTGCTCCCTATGGGTTTGCAGCCTCTTTCCTCATAGAGGTAGCCGCGTGTCCGTCTTCTGTCTTCCCTACACTCTCCTACTCAAGTCCCACATTTCCACCTGCCTGCTGGATAGTTCCATCTTCCTGTCCTACTGTATCATCAAACTAAATTCAGGATTTACTTCCTCGATGCCCAAGCTAGGTTTTTCTTCTGCTTTCTCCATTTCTCGTCATGACCACATGATGATTCTCGTCATCTAGGGGATCATGTTCGGTTACTTTCTGCCTAGCAGACAGTCATTTGTTTTCCAGCACACAGCGAGCCTTGCCCCATCTCCCTTTATGAGTCTGGTGCCTAGATCTAGCACAGTTTCTGGTTCTCGGTGATGAAGAAATATCCGTCGAATGAATGAATGACTCAGTGAATGAAGCATCTCTTCCTTTCCATTCCCATGGTCACCTCCCACGTTCTCATTCTTCTTCTGAGCTTGACTGTTACAGTTACTTCTCAACTGCTTGTTCTGCCCCTGGTCTTTCTTGGCGCTAATTCATCCCGCCAGGCGGGATGTTCCTACATGTCACCTCTGTCCCACCCCTCCCTTGTTGAAAAATTTTTGTCGACTCCTCACCGGCTACCAGATACAATTGGAAATCACGAGCTTGGCTTTCGAGGCCGCTGCGCCCCAGCCCTCATGCCTGTAACCGCCCACATTCCTAGACCCTCTATTCTCCTCTCCCACATCTTGCACCTCACAATCTCCGGGATGATCCTCAGGGCACTCCCTCGGCCTGGACAGACATTCCCATTTTCACCTGTTCTCCAGTGGAGGAGATTAAGACCAGAAACATGATTAGGAAGAAGTAGAGCCATCATTCCCTTATTTAACAAATACTGAATTTCCACTCTGCTGGGCTCCGGGGCTGCCATATATCGCCCTGGCCCTTGCTGTTAAGGAGAGAGTCTGCCACTCAGATCACCCACAGGCTCTCCGGGACCCTGAAACGGCCTCACCCTGAGACTCCTTGGTCAGACTGATTTTGGGGTGTTAACCTGTGCCCTCAGTTTTCTGGTCCCCTTTGGGTTTAACCTGCTGACCCTGCAGGGGGAATGGGCCATGATTCATCCCTAATGGTTGCTCTGGAGCTAGCTCCCTGGTGAGGCCCATTGGACTCAGCTTCTTGTCTGGACCCCCGTTCCTGCAGGACACCCCTGGTCTGGGATAAGACCTCACATTACCTATTTCCTTGCCCACTTCCCTGACTCCAGCCATTCCAGTCAGACTCCCAAGTGGGCTTCCAAATAAACAGGAAAGCAGGGGGTGGGGTGGGGGGTCCAGCCCTCCCAAGCAACACTATGACACTGTGGAGAAGGCCTTTATAGAATAAGCAATTCCAATATATTACAAAGTTTTTTTAAAGGAGGTTCTAGAACAGGTATGTGTTACATGGTTAATTCTGTGTGGAGAGAAATTTGGCAAGCTGTACATACAATTTAACAGAGATGATTTGAATTGTTTATTTTTGCTCATCAGTGGTTTCTAAATTTTTCACAATGTCCTATCTCACCAGCAGAATATTTAAGGGAAAATGAACTTGGTGGCACAAAAAAAAAAAAAAAAAAAAAAAAAAAAAAAAAAAAAAGAAAAGAAAAAGAAAGAAAAAGATAGGATCTTAAAAACATCACTCTATATTTTGTGTTATATAAACGTGAATTACTGACACAATACTTCTGTGATTTGCTCTCTTGGAAAGTTCATAATTACGTTCCTTGCTAATTATATCACCTGTTGGAGGGGGTGGTTTAGAGACACAGAGGTTAGTGCTTGCTCACAACACTGAAAGTCCTTGCTTCTCACATGTTGGCCGCCCAGGCCTCTCTGTCACAGCCACCAGGTCTCGGCATCAGTCAGCTCCCCTGGACACAGGAAACCCTGGATGAGGGAGTTCTCCCGGCCTGGCCGACAGAAGCTTGAGCAAGAATTGCTACGAAGCCTCCTAACAACAGAATGCGGTGTCGTGGGCATCCCAGAGGGCAATAACACTAAGTTGAAATGCATTTTTGCATGATTGATTTTCCCTGCTGATTAAGCCCTGTTTATCTCAGTTGGCACATCAGTCCCAAAGTGCATGAACTATTTGTGCCTCATTAGTTCCCAATAGATTGATTTTGCTAGGATTGCGAATTGGCCATCTTGAATCGCAGGCTGCAGGAGCCAGCCCTGGCTCAGCCTCGGGGCAGGGTTGCCCGGAACAGCAGCAGCCGCTGTGGGCTCCACCACCAGAGAGACAGACTGGAGAGCCAGTCTGAGGCCACCAAGGCAGCGGTGCCTTAAATTTTTCTCTTCAACTAGGCAGGATAAAATATGGAGCTATGAGAAAGCAAACAAGGGTCATGTCTGCTTTCTCCTTTCTTGCTCGTGTATCCTTCATGGCATTTCCCCCCCCAAATGCCTCTCTCTCTCTCTCTCTCTTTCAGTCTCCTCAGCAAACCCCTCAAAGGTAAGAAGAATAAAGACAACACTCTAAAAAGAAAAACATAAAATAAATTTGAAGACGAATCTATAAAACAATGAATGCTGAACTACTTATGATATGATGATCAAAGAGAAAAGCAGAATATAAAACACAAAATATAAAATATGCTAAAACTGACATTGCTTCATGAAAGGCATACAAAGAAAAAGGAGATTAAAAGGAAAAAAGCCATGCGGATATAGTGGTACTTTGTAGGGATATGGATGATTTTCATTTTTTTCCTTTAAGCTTTTCTATATTTTCAACATTGTCTGAAATGACTAGTATATACGCATCCTTGGAAAAATCTTATAGAAATACGTAAAGTAGTAATACACACATAAAGAAATAAAGTGACCCATGCCTTTCATTCAACAAGGTGTATTGACCTCTGCCAGTTAAAATAGCAGAAACCTAACTCAAATTAGTCCAATAGTTACTCAGAAAGTTAAACATATTGTTACCATACGGTGCAGCAATTCCACTTCTAGGTATACACCCAAGAGAACTGAAAACATATGCCCATGCAAAAAATGTTCATAATGGCATTATTCACGATCAACAAAAAGTGGAAACAACCCAAATGTCTATCAACAGATGAAGGGATAAACAGATTGTGGTACACGGGCAGTGGAATGTTATTCAGTCATAAAAAGCAGCGAAGTACTGATACACGCTATAGCCAGGATAAAGCTTTACCACATGATGCAAAGTGAAAAGAAGCCAGATGCAAAAGGCCATGTATTCCATGATCCCCTTTATATGAGATGTCCAGAACAGGCAAATCTAGAAAGACAGAAAGTAGATTAGCGGTTGCCAGGGACTGAGGGGAGAGGGGAAATGGGGGACGGGGATGGGGGTGGGTGACCGCTAATAGGGTTTCTTCCTGTGGTGATGAAAATGTCCTGGAATCTGATTGTGGTGATGATTGCACTGCCTTATGAATATGCTGAAAACCACTGGATTGTATACTTCAAAAGGATAAATGTTCTGGTATATGGATTACATCTCAATTAAATAAAATGTTTGTCTAGAACACTGTCTTGTAATTGCCTGTGTATTTATTGATCTCTCCCAACAGTTTATGAGTGTCTTGAGGTTAAGTTCCTGTCCTTGTTCCCTGGCTTCCCAGCACTGAGTAGAGAAGCTGGACACAGTAGGACCGATATTGGTTAATTGAATGACTCAAGAGTCCTCTTCCCACAATCCACCTGGTGGCTCATCTCCCCACCCTCAATGAATCATCTGGGGGTTAGAAGCTCTCATCCAAGTATAGAATATTCTGGAACCAAAGAGTGGAGCAGCTTACACCAGCAGTCAACACCAACTGGTGGGGTCACATTGTTTAACCCCATTGAGCCTTGTCCCGGGGCCTTGTCCCGGGGTCACATTGAGTGGCCTTGTCCTGGGGTCACATTGAGTTCAATAGAGGGGATGACCCCTCAGGGGTCCTTACTATCCTTCTATTGGAGGATTCATCAGGCATAACCCTTCCTTCCTTGAAGGTGGCAGCTTGGGCTGCAACAGATTTTGGGAACCTCATTTTAGCATGCTTTATGGTTCTGCTCTTCTTCTAATCAGGGCCAGATGAAGAAGTCCTTGGTTCTTTTGGCCTAAGGAAGGAGATAGTTATCTCTGTCCACTTCTTTCTTGTGTAAGTCCAGTTGCCTTCAATTCCTGATGGTAGAACTAGATTCTTTCAGATTGTCTCCTTCTTCCAGGGCCAGATAATAAGCCGTGCAAGCACTGCTGAGACTGCCAATTTGAAGAGGGCTCCAGACATCCCTGGGAATAGGTGACTTTCTGAGACCTCCTGTCACAGAGAACTGTGTATGCCTGGACGAATCGGTTGGTTCAGCCTGACAGAGAAGCAGAGGTAAGTTCCCTAATGGCGCATTAGGGCACAATGACTAGAGGTGGTCCCTAAGCTGTTGTTCATGAAAGTCGAGGTCACTCAGGTTTAGGGTTCAGGGTGAGCAAGTTTAGGGACAGAATAGACTTGCTGAGGTCGTGGAGATGGGGCTGATACTTGATAGGCAGGTCCACCATCTTCCCTTCTGCCCTCTCCCCACACGGCACTTGGCATCTGCCCTTGACAAATGCTGACAAAGAGTTATTAATTTTCCCAGGGCACCCGTGTGACTCAATTTGGCCCAGTGTAATGAGTTCTTCAGTGAACTCTTCCAATCACCTCTGACAAGCTTCCAACAGCTTCCAGAATGTCAGTTAATTCCCTTAACACCATTGTTGTTGATTTTTTAACCTCGTTAAGGTTACCGTAGTTTAGTGAGGCTACTTGCCCTGTTTCTGACGTTGTTGTTGTTGTTTTTTTTTTTCTTTGCCTCAGGAGATTCAGTGATCTCTCTTCCTCTCCCCTAATGTCTCTCTCACTTTCTCTTGCTCTCCCAAAGCCACCCTCTTTTTCCTCCTCCTTTGTTCCTCCTTCCTGGCTTTCTCTCTTTCTCTCTCCAGCCTCAGTCAGAATGCCTGTCTCAGAGCTGGCAGCTGGATCCACCAGCCCTAGGAATGCTTCCCTCAAGTAAATACTTCATTAAATAAATTACTTCAGAGTAGTAAGACTTCTCAGGTAAACCCAGTGTATTCTAGTGGATGAATCCCCTGCCCAGTCAGATGGCCCCCTCCTCTTGTCCTCCAAAACTCCTGACCTAGACAGATTCTCCCATTAATTCAGTGACAGTGGTTGGAAGGGTGTTTCTATACTACTGATTTCTCTCAAAGGTCCACCCAGGTCAACATTTTAAGTGTCTTATTTTGACTAATAGCATAAAGCAATCTCAAAACCAAACCTTATGCCCTTGGTCAAATACAATTGTGTAAGGTTGGTACTCTATTACATACATGTGTTTTTATATAAGTAACAAAACAAGATACGCTGGAGTAAGTGTTTTTATTTTGTATATATTTTTAAAGATTTATTTATTTATGGGGGGGAGGGGCAGAGGGAGAGAATCTTCCAGCAAACTCCCGGCTGATTATGGAGCCTGCTGTGGGGCTGGATCTCAAAAGCCATGAGATAGTGACTTGAGCTGAAACCAAGAGTTGGATGCTCAACCCACTGAGCCACACAGGCGCCCCAGAGCAAGTGTTTGTAGATTAATAAATGGAAGCCTGTCACTAGACTCTTGAAGTTACTGGTTCATACTCATCTTGGCACAGCTTTCCCAAGCATGGTGATCCCCATGGCTCCTCTTATTTCTCCATGGTCCCATAGACTTCTGACCAACATCCTCTGTCTCACCAAACTTCTCTAACACAGTAACATGGTTATCTGTCAGTCCTGACCTCCTTACTGACCTCCAAAGAATGTGGAATTCTTGGGTCTGGCATTGATCTTCATTGATATGGCATTGATCTGACACTGATCTTCATGTCAGTTCTGTGCCCTCAGACATGAGAGTGTAGATTCACTTTTTCTCAGTAATTAATCAGTAAGAAACAAGAAAATCTGTTCTTTAAGGAAGTTTGGCTCTTTCCATTACTTGGTTCACTTTCTTCAAGATGTTACAAAGGAAATCAGCTACAAATGCTCACCAGAGCTTTAGAGATATATCTGCTAAATTCTTTGGTACATAATTCCCTTTCCCTTATCCTATTTTCTTCTCTCCCATTCTGGCGTTCTCCAGCTGATATGGCTGAAAATAGTTATGGTCCTTCTTTTGGGTAACTGGGGAAACACGTTAACAAAACCCACACATTTTAGGAGAGAATCTTTCATGACTTGGCCTCCCAGTAATATTAGGAATAATATCCACTTACTGAGTTCTTATGGGTCAGGCAGTGTGTAAGCACTTTCCATGCGTGCTTTCACCTATGGCTCGCAAGTAAACCTCAGAGGGTTGTGTGTTCCTCGCGTCACAGAGGAGGGACCTGAGAGCTTACACAAGAGTTCCATGTTAAGTGTTGGAGACAGGATTCTGTCCACAGGCTTCACCACCATGCTCACTGCCATCTCTAGGTCGTCTTATTTGTTTCCCTCTCCTATAGTCCGTGTGACTGGAAAGATGGAGGAAATGCTGACCACTCTGGGCTGTCGTCTGCAGAATCCTTCTCCCTCTTCCCCTACTTTCCCATAGTTACGACCTGCTTGGGGGCTGCTTCCCACAGCATGTTTATGATCTTGGTTTGTGTGCTCAACTCTCCTGCCCGATACTGTTATTTCTCTCCAGCAGTGGAAGGACTGCTGGGAATAATCTGATGCCCATGAGGAGAAAATGAGGAGTTACTAATAAGGCTAAGTTTAAGGGCCTTTTTTACAGTATGTAAAGCACCATGCTAAGTGCTGTCGGAGATGAGCAGACACAAGCAAGGACCTCATGGAATTTACAGTCTGGTGGGTAGAGAGGATGAGGAATAGGACTATACACGTATGTACGTGAGTTCATGCCAAATATGGCCAATACCGTGAGAAAGGAAGAAGTTAAGTGCTATGGGACTAGAAGGCGGGGGTGCTCACTTTCCTTGGGAGCCCAGGAATGAGCTTGTGCTATGAGATGGGATGAGAATGGAAAGCGCTGTGCTTTATTCCAGGCTTGATTACTGATACACTGAGAAGGGCTTGGTGTTTCTCCTTCCCAGGACAGGCCCCAGAATTTACAAGAATTTGTAGGCCCCACTACAAAATGAAAATGTGAGGCCCCTCACTTGAAATGAAAAATTTAAAGATGCTACTAAACCGCGAGTGGGACCCTTTCTAGCGCAGAATGTGCACCCATGGAGCTGGCCTTCTCTGGGCCTCTGCTTTCTTAGGGGTTATCTTTGGGAGGTTGGGAGTCAGGTCTCACCAGCCCAGTACAGGCTCTTGAATCAATGAATCAGTGAATGACTGAAGACAAAAATGAGTTGAACACAATTACACCTGCTGATTTCTTGGGTGGCTTTCAGAGTTAATGTTATTAGACCATGACTCTGAACTCTTCTTGGAAGAGACATTTGAGATGAGTCTCGAAGGATAGTAGGATTTTTTTCTTTCTGTTTTCCCCTCTTCTCTTCCCTGTTGTCCTTCCATTTATCTCATAAACACACAGCCTGAAACCAGCAGAATTCGATATCTGAGGGATGGCTCAAAGATGTAGATCTTACTTAAGATTCCTCAAAGCACTTGCCCACTTACAAGGATGGACTTGTCTATATATAAAATTTCCAGAGATAGAGTCTGGCTTTTCATTTTAAAATTATTTTGTTTTATTTTAATTAAATAATTTGATAGATGTTTTTGAAGAAAAAAATAAAAATATACATGGGCAAAAAAATAATTACTCACAATCCCATAAAAATTGTTCTAATGGGATTGCAGTATTAACCTAGTTTTCAATCTATGATTTATTTATTTATTTATTTATTTACAAGATTTTATTTATTTGACAGAGACACAGTGATAGAGGGAACACAAGCAGGGGGACTGGGAGAGGGAGAAGCAAGCCTCTCGTGGAGCAGGGAGCCTGAGGCGGGTCTTGGACCCTGGGAACATGGCCTGAGCCAAAGGCTGATGCCTAACAAATGAGCTACACAGGTGCCTCGCAATCTGCTTTTTTAAAAAAGATTTCATTTATTTGAGAGAGAGAGAGAGCACAAGCAGGAGGAGGGGCAGAGGGAGAAGCAGACTCCCCGCTGAGCAGGGAGCCCATTGTGGAACTTGATCCCAGGACCCTGGGATCATGACCTAAGCTGAAGGCAGGTGCTTAACTGACTGAGCCACCCAGGTGCCCCTCAATCTACTTTTCTATTCAATAATGTATCATGTACATCTTCTTGTGTCAGTATCATTGTACTTTTTCATTTTTTTTGTGGCTGTATGGTATTCTGTCATATGGTTTTAGTAGAAAGGTTTTCTTATCCAATTAAAATTGGACATTGAATTGCTCTAATTTTTTTTTTTTTTTTAAAATTCTGAATGGTATTGGCCTAAGTTTTCGAGGGAGGCAACTTCTCTGGTTTCTCTCTCTGTTATTTTCGTCCTCTGTGGACAATGTCAGGATAAGTATAGGACTCCCTCTTGGGGTTATTGTGTGGTGTGAGTTAACGCTTGTTAAGCGCTCAGTGCAGGTACAGAACGGTGCCTAGCAGACTAGCTGTGCTTGAGTGAAAGTCATTTTATTACTTTCCAGGCCCAGAAGGAACTGTCTTGCCTAGATCAGGGAGAAAGCTAATAGCAGAGCCTGGGGAGCCTGATTCCTAATCTAGTCTTCTTTGCAAAGCCAAAGGATAAGGTGAAAGTGGAAGGAGACATGGGCTGGGAGCTCCTTAGGGTGAGTGGTTTCCTGGTGGCATCTTGTCTCCTCAGTTGTGCAATGAGCTCCCAGGCGGCTATGAGTGTTCTAAATTTCTTTTTTCTTTACATGGAAGAGGACAGCCGATGCTCAGCAAAAACTCGTCACTGTTCCTTGACATCTAAGAACCTTAGCAGATGTGTTTCCCATCAGCCTGTGCAGTCATTAAGGCCTGTCTTTACCTCACCACACACAGCTTGTTAACTGGGAACGTGCTCTGGCTGAAGATTCTTGTCAATGGCAGCTCACAAAAGTCAGTTTTGTTCAGCCCAGGGGATGACTGCTCTACCTTCAGGGATGTCCCGGGGATGTTGGAAGTAGGTGTGCCTGCTAGCTGGCCCCGAGACCTTGGGTAAGCAGCTTCCCCTCTCTGATTCCTCTCCTGTAACACTGAGGGGGTACTGGAGGAGGTCTGGATGGTATGCCCAGTGGCAGTTAGCTCTGAACTCAAAAAAGTACCCTTCTCTTCACTTGTATATTGCCCTGTTTTATTCTCTTTACTCTGTTTCACTTTGCAGATGATTTTTTCACTTGCCTGTCTCCCTCACTAAAATGGAAGCCTAATGAAGGGAAGCGTCCCTGTTTTTTGCTGTAACCCCAGGGACAAGCATTTGCCTCCCTGAATGTGTGTCGCATGCATGAATGAAATCTCAGAGCCTAAGTTCAAATCTTGGTTGCATTGTTTTCTGTGTGACCTTGAGCAAGCCACTTAATCCTCAACAGTTTTCCCACTTGAAAAATAGGGATTAGTGACAGTGCCTTCTTTATAAGGCTCTGAGGATAAAATGAGAAAATATCCAGGAGCATTAAGCACATTGGTTGGTACAGAGTATAATTATGATAGTAGCAAACATTTATGTAGCAAAAAGTCCAGATACTGATCTAAATGCTTTACATAGGTTAACTATGTTAATCTTCACTACATCCTATTTTTTTTTTAAGATTTTATTTATTTATTTGAGAGAGAGAGAGAGTGAGAGAACACAAGCAGAGGGAGAGGGAGAGGGAGAAGCAGACTCCCCGTGGAACAGGGAGGTGGAGCGGAACTGGATCGCAGAACTCTGGGATCATGACCTGAGCCGAAGGCAGCCGCTTAACCGCCTAAACCACCCAGATGCCCACTACAACCTACTATTATACCATTTTACAGGTGAGCAAACTGGGCACAGGGTAAGAAATATATGCACTCCATTCACGTTAGCTGTTATTTTTATGCCCTACGTTCCTTCCCAGTTCTCCACGGGGGAGCCTTCTCAAGGACCAGAGGGCGCGCGGGGCCAGCCTAGGGCCCAGCCAGTGGCCTGCCAGGACAGAAAGGGTTACTGAGACCGCGCGCGCCTTGTCGCGGAGTATCCGCGGGCCCGCGCTCTCCGCTCACAATGCCGCGGGGCCGGGCGGCAGGGCGGTTCTTCGCCTCCCATTGGCGCACACGCCCCTTCCTGTCACGGCCGGACCGAGCACCGCCCCCTAGCACCGCCCACCGCCCGGGCGCTGCCGGAGTGGACGGTTCCAGACGCATGTTAATGAGGGGGCGGCCGCCGCAGCCCATTGGCCGGCAGCGGAGTGTCGGTGAAGTCAGCGCCGAGTCCCAGAAAAACAGAGCGGGGCCAACTGCAGCGTGTAGTGCGAGTGGAGCAGGACGCGCGCCGCCCGCCCGCCCGGAGACCCGCAAGGTAAGCCCGCGCCAGCCTCCCCCTCGCCCGCCCGCGCTCTCCAGACCTGCGGCCGCGGCGCCGGGGGCGTGTGGCGGTCCGGCCCCCGCGGGCGGCGCCTTTGTTCCGCGCTCGGAGGAGGCGCGTTTAAAGGGCCAGCTGTTGGAGGGACTTGGGGGACGCCCTCCCCCAGAGCATCCCCGTGGTCACGGGGAAAGCCGTGGTCCC
This sequence comes from Lutra lutra, assembly GCF_902655055.1. Lineage (NCBI taxonomy): Eukaryota > Metazoa > Chordata > Mammalia > Carnivora > Mustelidae > Lutra > Lutra lutra. The sequence continues at coordinate 56,453,457 of NC_062291.1, read as the reverse complement.
CCTCGGCCGGACCTTCCTTCCTGCTGGGTGGATCCCCGGTCTCTCCAGGAAAGTTCCCCAGGGTGCGGGGGTCCCCGGGATTCAGGTTTTATTTTATTTTTCTGTGGGTGGGGGTACGTGCGATCATGGCCACTGCTAGGAGAGAATGTCCGCCTGCTTCAGGCTGGCTGCAATATGGGTGGGTGGAGGAGACATCAAAGCCCGGGTGGGTTTGTGCTGTAAAGTGAAACTACCGCGGAGGGGCTCCTCTGCAGCAGCCAGAGAAGGAGGAGGGAGCGAGCGGCAGGATGGAGGCATCGCAGGTGTGTTCATTCATCAGCATCCCCCGGGAGGAGAGGGCGGCGAGAGGGGCGCTAGGAGGATCGGTCTGGCCTAGGACCCGCCTGAATGAGCGGGTGCGTGTGTGGGTCCGGGAACGCCGTGCGTGCCCATCCGCCCATGCTGCTTCATCCCCCCAGAGTGACTGGCAGCATCTCGCTAGGCAGCTCATCACCGACATGGACGGAAAGCAACTCCTTTCTCCGAATTCCCCGGGCACCCCTAGCTCCCACCTGGCTGCTTTCCGATGTGGCTTCCTTAATAAGCGATAGCGCCGTTCAAGGTAGAGGGGGAGAGAGGCCTGAAGTCATTATGTACCTTTCATGGGGGGATGTGCTGTCGAATTCTGCATCCCCCCTGCATCCGCTGTCGTAAGATGGCTTTGAAATTCACCAGTGCATGCTTTCTTCGGGCAGGCAGAATTTATTACGCTGCTACACTGCTACATAAAAGCAGAAGGGATCCCACTGAGCGTGGCTCCTTTTATCCAGACTCTGTGTTTTCCCAGCATGTTCTGGCTGAACCTTTGGATTTTTGTTTTAAACTGAGCGCTGGGATGCTCCTGTTGTCACAGGGCCGGCCTGCTGAAATTGCCAGAATTGATTTCACTGTCAATAGGAGGGAGGTTCATTTAGAGACATCATGGAACCTATCTGGCAGTCAGGCCTCTGACATCACCCCCCCACCACACACGCCCCTTTTCCTTTCATAAGTGAAGGCCAGGGATGGCTTGTCTGTCTCCACTCTCCTTGGTTTTTGAGCTCCTCTATTTAGATTCAGTTTTATGTTTTTGATGGAAAGGAAGCTTGGTGGTGGTTGAAGAGAAGCGGGTGGATTGAAAGTGGGGTGGGGAGCAGATGGGGGCAGCACCCTCAATGACAGAAAGCACATACTGGACATTTGGAGACTCCAGATCTACAGCCGTTAGAGACGCAGGTGAGATAGATGGCTGTCTACCCACTGGGAGGGTGTGTGTGTGTGTGTGTGTGTGTGTGTTGGCTTGAGGGAGGGGTGGAGGAAGAGGATGCTGCCAGCAATTTTTCTGCCCCACCCTCTTGATGCTGCCTTAAATAGCTCCTTGCCAGCCAAGCTCTGCTGTCTCAGGCTCTTGGCCTGAGGGGATGGCAGAGAAGGGTGGGTCTGTTGGCACCTTTGCCCTGCGCACTTTAGAGTGGACGGTTAGCAAAGGGGTAGCTCTTCTGGGGTTGCGGAGAGCTCATTTCTCAGCTGGAGGGCCCAGAGTTTAGCTGGTTTTGGTGACTTCCCTGCAGGGAATTAGCAACTGAAAAGAAATGCTTTCTACCCTGCAGGGCCAAGAGGTGGGAAGGGTATTGTCTTCTTCCCTTCGAGCTCACTCCCCCTGTTGGCCCGATCCTCCTCTTACCTGCTCTCTTTCCTGCTAGTTGGACAGTTTCTGAACTTTTCTGAAGGGATTGGGAATAATGGGGGGTGAGGTTGGAGTCCTGGGAGGGGACGAGCAGATGCTTCTTAATTGCAGAACAAAGAACTGTTCAGCGTTTCCCCTATTTTCCCTTCCCTAAAATAGAGTTCCATATAGATAGCAGACTCTGGGGTTTTCTTCATCGAGTATGAATGGGCAGGGTTCAGGAAAGAAGGCTTTTTATCAGGCAGCATTGGTAATCATCTGGTCATTCAAACTTAGGTCTGGACCCTTCGCTGGACGTGGAAATAGATTTGCTGTAGAGGGCACTCAGTGGTCATTTAGGATTTAATCCATCTCTAAAAGGAGATGGATGGTCCCAAAAAACTTTGGTGAAGGAGCTTGGGACCAGAGGCGGACAGCTGGCTTTGATCCTGGCCACAGACCTACTTTGGGCTTTGGGCTTGTGGCTTCCACGCTCTGGGCCTGTGTCCTTGTTGGAATAAAAAGCGGAAGGCTTTGGAGCAGACTATTTTCCCAGGTTCCTGACAGCATCACTGTTCTTAGATTGACAAGTCTGGTTTGTGAGGGCATTTTAACATTCCTTTTTGTTTGCTAAACAATGTTAAAGTCATAGTATTGCTCAATGGCATGAAAGAAGTATTCCAGGACTCAGACCTCTGATGGCTTCAGATTCAACTTTTCCTCGATTAGTGTGATTGATGAGGATTTACTGTATATAAATAGTTCAGAGCTAGAATGGCCTGGAATGAGGGGCACAGACTCTCTGGAGGTTGACTGGGGTGACTTGAATTGGCAGAATGCTCAGGAAAAGGAGTTTTTAGAATTCATTCCTCCTTCCTGTGTATGTTTAACTCTCTGCTTTATTTACAGTTATACAGGTGAATATTCAGGTGTTTAAAGCATGAGCGTTGGAAGAAAACTGTGACTGCCAGGTTTCGCCCCGCTCACTGAGGAATTTGAGGGGTTGGGAAGGTTTGGTGATTTGTCCAAAGTCACACAGGTAGCAAGATGCAAAGCTGGGACAGGAACCCAGGTATGGTGATTCGAGGTCCCGTGTTCTATATGTAGCTCTTACTCCCTCCCTCCTTCTCTGAGATTCTAAAATGGGATGGAGAAAGTGAGGAGGAAACATGGTTGAAGAAGAGAGAGGTTGGAGGCAGGTCAGGTGGGGAAGGGGAGAACACAGCCTCCAAGCTTAGAGGAGGGAGGGACGGAGCTGAAAGGGGGCCTTTGCCAGCTGGGAGAGAGCAGATTTCTGCAGCCCTGGAGTGAAGGAAACAAGAAGTAGCTTGGTTTAGATAGGGGTGGGAGTGGGTGGACCTGCTTGGGCTTGGGGTGGCCGTGGAGTGTCCTTGGGATCTCTCCTGTTGACCCTCAGCCTGCAGAGTGTGGTAGAGGCTGCTTTGCCGTAGGGTCAGCTGAGGCCTTTGGAGCCACTGGGCCACATGGAACTTGAACATGCGGGAAGTCAGGTGTGCTGGCGGTGAGGCCAGAGAATGCTGAGGTGGGACCCAGTTCTGCTGAATTCAGTCCTAGGTTTTGTTTTTTTTTTTTTTTACAATGCAAAACGAAAGAAAGTTCTCCAAAGAATCTCTTTTCAACTCAAGCAGCGTTTTCTCCTCAAACTTTCACCGGGGTTTTGTATGTTTTATGAGATAGTGTTTCACATACTCCCTTTTCAGAGGGCAAGCCTGGAGCTGGCTGATTGACTGAACTGTAGCCCATGTGCAGGGAGCTTCTGGCCTGGGACCTGAGCTAAGCCTCCCAATGTTTCAATGAGCAATTAAAGAGCTGTGAATAGTGGTTAACCAGATCAGTAGCCGTTCAAAGGCAAGGATGAAAGGTGATAATACTTTGAAGTCTATAACCCGAGCCAACAGCTTGGCCTGTGTGGTGTAGTTTACTTTGGCTCCTTGGTCAGGCCTCGGAAGTGTGTCTAGATTCCTTGAGTTGTTCCCTCTTTTTGTGCAGGGATGGGCCTGTGTGTCTGTGTGTCTCACTGTCCTCTCTTTCTTGCTTTCCCACGTTTCCCTCCTCTATACATTTCTTTCTCTCCTGCTGAATCTTTCTCTTTCTTCTTACCCTCCTCCCCATTCTTTCTTGACCGTCAATAATACAGCTTTGTAGTATATTTTAATATATTTACCGCTATTAAAATTTAATCTTCTCTGTTCTTAATTTACAGTCAGTTGAGTTCACTCTCTTTCCATGTGTGGGTATGTGTTTTATACACAAAACAAACAAACAAACCAAACCCAATTAAATTGCTTTTTACTTCTTTCTGTGTGGCCTTCCATTGATTTCCACCTCCCCTCCCCTCCCCGCTTTTCTTCTATGGTCAGTAGTGGCTCTTTATAAAAAAAAAATTTCCCGGCTCACTGTCATGTGGATATTATTGTTTTTATAACAAAAACAGTTACAACAATAGAAAAAGTTTCCACCCCTGTATTGTGGACACAAGGGACACCCTCTCCCAAGAGATGTGCCCTATTTCTTGACTTCCTTCCATGGAAAGAGTGCAGTGTGTTCTCTGACAGAGGCCTATACTGTAAAGGCTGTGGGTGTTGATGTTGAAGCTGGGACTTTTGTCTGTGATTCTCTTAACGCTTAGAGTCGGGGATGTGGGGGGACTTATGGCCAAGAGAATACATGTAAGAATTCAGTGTGATGGTTTTTCTTTGTTTCCCTAAGCTGGGTGAACCCAACAGTCAGTGGCAAGACCCAGGCCCCTTTGGAAAAGAATGAGATGTTGCTCAGCTTTCTGATTCATGTCGATTAGGACCCAAGGGAAGCTAGGCACAAGGAGGGTAGGCACCCCCTGACAGGTTGCAGGTATGAAGTTTCTGGTGCTTTGATGGATGCTTGGTGTAGTGCTTTAAAATTTTCTTCTGACTCAGACTAATTACAAAGAAGATTGAGTCTTGGTTCTCAGTGGTCAGCAGATAGTTTAGTGTCTAAAGTGGGCCTTGCAAGCAAGCAGTTGCCTTGAAATCTCTAGTTAATATGTTAAAAATTCACATGACTTTTGTACTCTACTTTATAATATGTCTGTGCTGGTTTTAGTATAAAGGTATTTAAAGTGCTTTACTGTTGGGGTGCCTGGGTGGCTCAGTCGATTAGGCATCCGACTTCAGCTCAGGTTGTGATCTTGGGGTTCTGGGATCGAGCCCCACGTCCGGCTAGCCATTTAGTGGGGAGACTGCTTCTCCTCTCCCTCTACCCCTTCCTCTGCTCCTGTTCTCTCTCTTTCTCTCTCTCTCTCAAATGAATAAAATCTTTATTTTATTTATTTTTTTTTAAAGATTTTTTTTTTATTTATTTTTATTTGAGAGCGAGACAGTGAGAGAGAGCATGAGGGAGGAGAAGGTCAGAGGGAGAAGCAGACTCCCCATGGAGCTGGGAGCCCGATGTGGGACTCGATCCCGGGACCCCGGGATCATGACCTGAGCCGAAGGCAGTCGTCCAACCAACTGAGCCACCCAGGCGTCCCAATGAATAAAATCTTTAAAAAAATATATGCTCTGCTATTGAGTACAACTGATGGTCCAGGAAAATACTGTGTGTATACGGGCCTTCCCTTACCCATGTCCACTTGAATCATGCACAGCAGGTCCCGTGCCCAGCTGGAGAAGCCAGCAGTGTGGCAGCACCAAGCCTGGTTGTGTAGAGAGCTGCCCCACGTCCCCAGCCCTTCCCACTGGCTCTGCCAGACCCACTGGATGTCCCAGTCACAAACACATGTCCCCAGAAACCAGGTTCTCCCTCCCTCCAGAGCTTGTCCCTCACGGAGGGCCTGGCTAACTCCTCCTTCTCCTTTCAGACTCTCCTCACATCTGAAAGGTGCTTTTCTTCCTGTGTTCAGCAGTAGCTGGTTCCCCGTCTGTCTTTTCTACCAGATTGTGAGATCTGGCAAGACAGAATCTATGTTTCATCCCTTTTTAAATGCAATTTTAATTTACATCAAAGTCATATTTATGTATTTATGTGTATATGTGTGTGTATGTAATATACACACATACTTTTTTAAAAGTGTGTGTTTGTGGGTGTGTATACTTTTTAAAGTCAAGTAACACTGCAAGGCTTATAAAGAAACGCTGTGTCACCCCTTCTCATTCCAGCGATTACTCCCCGGAGTCTGTCACTGAGTGTGATTTTCTATTGCTGCAGTAACAAATTACCACCAACTTAGTGGCTTGAGGCAACATAAATTCATATTATGGTTATGTAGGTTAGAATCTGAAAAGGTTCTCACTGGGCTAAAATAAAGGTGGTAGCAGGGCTGTATTCCCTTTTGGGAAGAATCTGTGTCCCTAGTTGCAGTCTTCTGGCTTCTGGAGGCTGCCTGCCTTCCCTGGCCCCTGGCCCCCTTCCTCTACCGGAGCGGGCTGGCTGAGGCCCCTCCTACTGCATCACTCTGACTTCTCACAGAGTCCCACCTTCCTCCGACTCCCTACACTTGTGAGTACTTTGGGCTCGCCTGCATAATCTAGCAATCTTATTTTAAGTGCCCTTGATCAGCAACCTCTATTCTGTTTGCAACCATAATTCCCCTATGCCAGATAACATGTTTATAGGCTCCGGGATTAGGATATGGACACCATCTTTGAGGGGCCATTATTCTGCCTACTACAGTCACTTCCAACTCTATTAGCTATTTTTCCTGATAGTACTGTTATATTTGTGAGTTGCCTGCTAACAGTTCTGTTTCCTGATTGTTCAATTTGGATATTATTCCTTGATGTCCTACCATGGATTAGAGGAGCCCTTAGTCCCCTCTTCTCCCCACATACCTCTGTTCACACTGTCTTCCCAATGTGGTTACATCACAGTTTTGGGTTATATTGATATTCAATGCTTACATTATCTTGGCTGTGTAAATAGTGTTCATGGCTGAACCATATAGTTGTGCTATATTTCCTTTCTTGTACATCTTTTTTTTTAGTTGATCATTGCCTTCTTTTTTCTGTTTTGTTTTCTATGTACTTATTACTAATTCTCAAAGTCTCTGAAAGAATTTTAAAACTTCTATGTTTTATAATACATGTTCCTCTTTATTTTATTACCATTTTTCTCTTGGAGACCTCCCTCCCAGAGGCCTCCAACCCTCTCCTCTTTTCTGGGTTGATTGACCTATAGGCCTGTGACATGACTCATCCTGGGAATTCCTTTACCTTGTCCTGGGCTGGATCCTCTGTTTCCTCTTTCTTGGTTTATTTCCCCAGGAGGTTTTAAGAGAGGGTCTGTGGAGGTTCACTTCAAACTTGCACGTCTGAAATACCCTTATTCAACATTTACACTTGATTGGTGTTTTGTTTTGTTTTTTTTTTCAAGATTTTATTTATTTATTTAACAGAGAGATAGAGGGAGCACAAGTAGGCAGAGCAGCAGGCAGAGGGAGAGGGAGAAGCAGGCTCTCCATGGAGCAGGGAGCTTGATGGTGGGACTCGATCCCAGGACCCTGGGATCACGACCTGAGGTGAAGGCAGCCGCTTAACCAAGTGAGCCACCCTGGTGCCGCTGATTGGTGGTTTAATTTGTCTAGAATTTTAGGTTGAAAGCCATGGTCCCTTGGAATTTTGAAAGCATTGCTCCACTGTCTTCTAGCTTCCAATATTAATGGCAAAAATTCAGATGCCATTTGGATTCTTGATCACCTATGGGTAACTTCCTTTTTTCTCACTGCAAGTTTTAGGATCATCTCTCTTTCTCTGTAGTGGAAATTTTCTTGCTTTTAAAATTATTGTGCGAGGTCCTTCAGTGTACTGTTTTGATCTGAAGACTCAAGTTCTTCAGTTTTGGGAAATTTTCTTATATTTTTCCTTGGTTAAGTTCCTTTTTTTCTTTTGTCTTTGGAACTCCTCTCTTAGTTGGATGTTGGACTTCCTGGGTTGCGTTTATAATTTTTATTTTTATTTTATGTTTTTAAACATCTTATTCTTTTTTTAAAGTAAGTAATCTCTGCACCCAGTGTGGGGCTTGGGCTTACAACCCTGAGATCAAGAGTCACATCCTGTACCAACTGAGCCAGCCAGGCGCCCCAAGTTTATAATTTTAAAATCTTTTATTTCTTGTTTTTGATTTTATTTTTGTTTTTTACTTTGTGAGAGACCTCTTCAGCTTCATTCTTAACCCTTTTGAATTTTCAAATTTATGTTTTCATGGTTTTGCATGAAACATGCTTGCCTGCTTACTTTCTGGTATACCTCATTCTCTGATGCTCACATTTTTTTCTTTTTTTTAAATAGTATTTTGTTCTTGTTTCATGGGTGCAATAAATTCACTTCGGTTAGGTTTTTGTTTTTGTTTCTGTTTTTGGTTTTTTTGTTTTTTGTTTTTTTTTTTTCTGTTTTTGTTTCTGTAAGGTTTTTGTTTTCTGTTTTTGTTTCTCTTTTCTGCTTTGTCTTTGTCTCCTCCAAGCCCCTTTCCCGTTTCTTTCAGTCACTGAATTTCCCATCGCAACTGTCCTTCCACTGATCCTTGACCGTCCCTTTATATTTTAAGATTGCTGATTGGGCATTCGTGTGACAAGGAAGGGGGCTTAGCTTCATCGTGGGCTCCAGAAGAGAGCGCGCTTTCGATGTCTGTGCCTATAGATCTTTTCTCAGGGGGATGTTGGGTTTTCCTGGAGAGAAGTGTTGCCTGGTGAAACAGCCTGGATGTCCTGCACTGTGGGAACCCTGATGGGAAAGGAGGCTGCATACGCTGTTTGGTGTGCAGACTTTCCCTTACTCTGTTCTTTTTTGAAGGTGGCCCCCTTCTTTCCTTTCTTCTCTCAGCTGTGCACCTCCCTCAACTGTGTCCGCATCCCGAGTCTCTAAACAGTCCGTCTCTGCCTTTCTTCTGCCTGAGGGAGGGAAGTCACCAGACTGAGTAGATGGGAGGAGAGACATCCCCGGGCTGGAAGTGCTCCTTTCACAGACTTTTGGCACACTCTCTTTTTTAGCCCCTTTCCCCTCCCCTCTTAATCCTTGGTGCCTCCAGTTCCAGAGGCTTCTTCTGTTTCTGTGGCATAAGTCCCCACTTGCTTAGTGTTTCCCTCCCCTGCTTGCCCTTAGCCGGGCAGAAACCTGAGCCCACTACTGCATGGCGGTCAGCTCTCTGTCTTCCAGAATTCCGTTGACATATCTTGTCTGTCATCGTCTTCTTTCCATCAAAAATCAGAATTTTCTACTGTCCTTTTAGTGAGGTTCTAGGAGAGAGCAGGGAAAAATATGGGTGTTTCACCCTCCAGTTTAACCAGAAGTTTCATCTCTTTGTCCAAGCCCTTAAACTGGTACCTGCTGGAGGTAACGTATATTCTCAAGAAATGATTGAATGTGGATTGAATGCACTTTTTTTTTTTTTAAAGATTTTATTTATTTATTTGACAGAGAGAAATCACAAGTAGGCAGAGAGGCAGGCAGAGAGAGAGGAGGAAGCAGGCTCCCCGCTGAACAGAAAGCCCGATGCGGGACTCGATCCCAGGACCCTGAGATCATGACCTGAGCTGAAGGCAGCGGCTTAACCCACTGAGCCACCCAGGCGCCCCATGCACTTTTTTTTTTTTTAAAGATTTTATTTATTTGACAGAGATCGAAAGTAGGCAGAGAGGCAGGCAGAGAGAGAGAGGAAGGGAAGCAGGCTCCCTGCTGAGCAGAGAGCCCGATGTGGGGCTTGATCCCAGGACCCTGAGATCATGACCCAAGCCGAAGGCAGAGGCTTTAACCCACTGAGCCACCCAGGCGCCCCTAAATGCACGTTTCTAAGGTGGTGTGCATACAGTTAGTCATGAGATTTCAAGAGCGTCCCAAGCATGCAGTCTTACAAAAATAAATCCGTTGTTTATTCTAAGATAGACCTAGTAACAGGCAGCAGATCTGGCCTTCTCCCTGTGCCAGGTAGCCGAAGAAGCACCGTGAGTGGGCGTTGTGGGCTGGTGGGCTGGAGAGTGATGAGGCTTAGGTGTTATGTCCAGCCCCATCACTAACAACCTGGGGCACCTTGAAAAGTCACTTAGCTTGTCCGGGTCTTGGTTTCCCCCACATTAAAATGAGCTGTTCGTCAAGATTTGATTGAGTTCATGGCCGTAAATACCTGCTGTGTCAAGGCACAGTGCTAGCATCCTTCCGGTATCTCTTCCAAGGCAGCCTGGTCAATATTTTGTAGATATGTCTGTGAGGACCTTGGTCACCCTGAGTGACTGTGACATGTATGTCTTGCTCCTGATTGAAGTTCCATGCCTGAAACAGTCGGTGCGCTGCAGGTTTGACCTACCCCTCTGGACGGCGGGCTCCTCGTGGGGGCTGCATCACAGTCATCTTTGTGTCTGACGTAACCCTGGGTGCATGGCCCTTGGTGCATGTTAGGCTTTTCCACTTAGAGTACATCAAGGAAATAAGAAAACAGGAGCTGATCTGCTAGAATGCCCAGACCCTGCTCAGAGAATGAGGCCTTGCTCCTTGTAAGTCCAGCTACACACTCCTTGGCACAGTTATGGAGCTTGGCGCCCAAATCTCAAATGCATTGATGGGAAAGTCAGCAGCGGTAGCTGTTCTGTACCACAGCCCTGACACTGGGGGACCGTTTCCCCCAAACAGATCACCGTCATGTATTTGTTTAATGGGCCTCACGTTGTTACAAGGTAAGATCAGATTCATCTTAACTAAGAAAGTGAATTATAGATATAATCCTGCGTTTAAAGTGTTTACAGATGTTTAAGTGATTTTTCATAATATAGTTTGGTTTTCCTAAACCTATGAGCTAATGTGCCAGGACTAGTAAGTAGGAATTTCAGGGAGATAAATTTGGCTTCACAGAAGCACTTTTTATCCTGAGAGCTAGTCCCTGCTGTATTGCATTTGGGAGGCCCTGAGCTCCTTGCCAAGCCAAGGTTAGATGTCCATTAGCCAGAGATCCTGGAAATCAATCCTGGGGTCGGAGAGGAAGCCTTATTAGAGCACCTGAAAAGTCCTTTGCTTTTGATTTGTTCAACAAATAATTACTGAGCACCAGCCACACACCACGGTCTGGGCTGGGCTCTGGGAATGCAGCAGTGACCAAAGAGAAGTGGCCTCTGCCCTCCTAGAATTCTAGACTAGAGCTGAGCTTTCCAGTGTGGTGGACACCAGCCATATTCATTTTAAGTTAATTAAAATAAAATACAGTTTGCCATTCAGTCCCTCGTTCCCACCAGTGCTCCTAGACACAAGTTCCTGTCATCTCGGGAAGTTCTCTCGGGCAGCCTGCACTGGGCTACAGAGAGAGCTAAGCTTCTGTGTTTCTAGAGCAGGCATCTGTGATCAGCCTTGTTTCACAGCAGAGGCAGCCGATGCAGAGAGAAGCCATTTGTTCTAGGCCATGTCGCTGGATGGGCCCGAGCTGGGAACAGATCTCTTCTCCTGGAGCTTGGCTCTTCTTGCTTGGAAGTGAGGGGCAAGCAGATGACGAAGAGCGTGGTCGCCGTGCTGGTGCTGCCCGCTCCTGCTGCCTCCTGGAGCGAGTGGCTCCTCTCTGCCTCAGGCTTTCCCCTGTCCAATGGAGAAAATAAAGGTGCCTCTCCCCCCCCAGGGTTATGGCTGACTCAATGACGCAAGTCTTTAGCCTGTGCCTGACGCATGATAGTGGTGGCTGCTATGTTGAGGAGAAGGAGACAAGTTATTGGTGGAGTCAAGGAGGCATTTTCAAACAGATCACAGAGCAGAGAAAGAACGCTGGCAGGCGAGGCTGTGTTTGCAGAGCTGACTGACTGCCTGGAGAGGGACCCAGAACCGAATGTGTCTAAGCTGGGGGCTGCTTTGGGCGTGAGACCTGATGTAAAAATGCTGGCCGCGAAGCTCGTCACTGACACTTGAACAAGGAACCCCTTTGATGTCCCTTTCCTTCTGGTCTGCCTCTACCCATGGCCCTTTGTCTTGTCCCCAGACATTTCTTCTCCCCATACTGTATTTCTACCTTGGTGAGGTGTGGTTCTCAGACATTGGCTGTCAGCCCTGTGGAGCAGAGGGATGTGCCAGAGGTGTGTGGAGGAGAGAAGGGACGGATCCTGGGTGATCTGGCAGCTGGAGCCTAAGCTTCTCTTTGGGATTTTCGTCCCTTGGTGATTTGCTCAGTCTTGCAAGCAGGTCCACCTGCTGTGGCCTGGTGTGCTCAGGGTGCCCTGTTTTGGGGAGAAAGGGAGCTCTGATGTTAGCCCCAGGGCCAGGAGGGCGCCCCATTTGCTGGGCGAATCCCTGCTTGCACACGGAACTTCAGTCGAAGAAGTGCTTTCATAGCCACAGGCTCATCTCGTCCCTCAAACAGGCGTCAGTGAACGTGTAGAACAGGTGTCCATGAACGTGTAGAATGGGTGTCCGTGAACAAGAGCATGGGGCTCTTGGCTTCCCTGCAGGCATCCAGCAATTTATTTTAGGCTTTGAGGCGGGAAGGTTTTGGTAGGACAGGGTGTGTGGGGGCAGGGGTGGTGATGGCACCCGGGACACCCCTGACCTATCCGGCATCTCGCCTCAGCCAGGTGAGGCACGCAGAGCGGGGGGCAGAACATGGCCAGGGATGGACCGTCAGACAGACAGACAGACAGACAGTTAGGTGTCTGGTGATAGTGGACTCAGGACTGACCTGCGGGGAGACTGCTCCTGGCTGCCTGGCTTCTCACGGGTCCACACACATGCTGCCTGAGGACCTCGGTCAGGATTGTTGAGTACTTGTGACCTCTACCTGGCTTTGCCAAGCTTGTTCTCCTTGGGGCCGTGACTTTCCACCATTCATGGATGACGTTCTAGCCCAGGGCAGCTGTGACAGGAATGGGTGCTTAGAAGATCCCGGAACTACCCACGTGTCAATGCGCAAACTCATTACTCATTTATATAAGGCCTGGTGCATCGATTATGAACATCAGCCCGTAGGCCGGCCTTTGAATTTGGTTTCCCAGTACGAAAGATCACCGGGACATAACTGTTGAAATCCAAACAGTTTCTCTTGTTGCGGGAATTTGTGGGGGACCTGGCAGCGGTGCGTTTTCCTAGTGTGAGCGGTTTCCTAGTGTGATCTGTAAGGAGCTCACTCACGTGCAGATCGCTCATCTCCATGTGGAGTTTGTCTGGCATCTGTCGGGGCAGCACCAGGGTCGAGTGACTGTTTCCTGTGAGCCCAGAATGATGGTCAGGGGGCGTAGCTGTTGATGCTGCGTCGAGGGGGGACAACGGAAACATTTCGTGTTGTGTTGCTGTGTGGGCGTCTGTCCCAGGCTACTGCAACACACACACCGCTGACTCTTGTGTGTGCTTCTCCTCATAGACCACACGCGCAGCAAGCCAGCGAGAGGAGAGGATCCCTTGGCCCGTGGGGCGAGGTGAGACGGGCCGGAGCTGCAGCTGGGAGATCTGTCACTGCCCCAGTGGCCTGGGCCGTGGGCTTGAGAGCAGGCCAGGGATCTGGATGGAAAAGCCAAGGCAACAGGAGGAACTGGGCTGCTTTAAGCAGGACAAAATGAATAGAGTCTCCAGAGAAAGAAGAACCCCAACAGGGATGGAAGATAGAGGAGCTAGAGAAAGCTGGACTCCGGAGGCCCGAGGGCCTAAGCAGGGGCGGGTGCCGGCTGCTGACAGATGGGTTGCCAGGCCCGTGAGCCTGGCCCTAGACGGTCGCAGACCTTGGAGGACGGTTTTGTGCTTGCTTTGTGGGGCCTTTCTTTGGGCATGATGCGTTAGCGAGCCAGGCCTGGCAGGTGTGAGGGGGCGAGGCCCCTAGGAGCTGGGAAATGTTAGTCATGCCTGAGCGCGGAGAGAAGCGAGGCTGCTCTTCAGAACAGCTGCTGCGGGAGGAGGCCCCCAGCCTGCCAGCCTACGGTACCGTCCACGGTCTCTGTCTGATCTTGAATGAAGGTCGTGGGCTGTTTCACTCACCTGAAGTATCGTGGTGAATAATTTTCCCTTCCTGGGGTCACAGGGGCTCCAGTAGAGAAGGGGTTTTTGTGGCTGCAGTTCTGGATTCCCAGGTTGCTCCTGCGAGGAACGTCCCCCTGGACAAGCAGGGAATCCAGAGGTTACCCTCCATGGCAGGGCGCACACCTCCTTGGGCTGCCTTGCTGGGTATTTGCACTGGGGGTTCCTTTCCATTGTAGCAGGGAAGAAACCGTGCTGTTAGAAGACGTAAAATATTTAATACTCTCTTTAAAAAATTAAACTGCCTAGGAGCCTTGGGTTGGTGGTACCCATAGCAACAGGCATGGTTTCCAGGAGTGTCTTCCTAGGAGTGTCTTCCTAAGCTTTTGAGCTTCTCAGGAGGGGTGCAGGACCCCACTCCCGGCTGGCTGGGAGACCTGGAGGAGACCCACCTGCCTGCTTGGCCCAGAGACCGGGCGGTATTGGGACTGAGCAACCCCTTCAGAGGTTGGAAGCTGGGTCTGTTTTGATAAATAGGGGAGAGTAAAGGGGAGGGGAACTCACTATCCTTTTGGGGCTTGTTCATTCATTTTGTTTTATTGGCCTATTAGTCCCTGGCACTTACGCTTCTCTGTTCCAGCCTCTGGATCTTGCCTGTTCGGTTTCCTTAGCTGGGAGTGTTCTTTCTTCCCTTTACCTAGCCAACTCTGCTCGTCCTTCACATGGCACCTGCAGCAGCGTGTTCCTGGGGAAGCATTCTCTGATCCCCTGGAGCAGTTTAAAACCTCCCATCTGAGGCTCTCATGATTCAGTGGTTCTGGACAGAACATTCATCACAGCATCTGGCTCAGCTGCTTTGTTACATTTGTTGGGGAAATCATTGTTTGTCTGCCCACCCCAGCCATCTGTAGCTGGATCCACGATGGCCATGGCCAGAGCTGGTTCTTAGCCATATTCTGTCCCCAGGGCCCAGCGTGTGCCTGGCCCACAGAAGGGGCTCACTAGCCATGAGCAAATTAATTCATTTACTAAATTTTGGGTTCTGTTGCGGATTCTGGGAATATAAAGAGAACAAAACACCCCAGCTGTCCTCACGCTGTTCCTAATCTAGAGCAGTGGGTGAGCTCTCAAGAGATCGACTGAGTGGCAGGAAGAAAACATCAGTGAAAGTTCTATTTATTCTTTAACTCAAACATAAGAAAGATGTAGCTTTCCTATTTATAGTAGTACGGGTTTATAATTAACTTATAAGTAAATATGCTCAAAGCTATTTTACTAGCAGGAAGGTGTGATCAGAAAGTTGGGTGACCTGGTCTGAAGGGAGAAGTAGGCACATGAAAAGGTTTTTGTGCCCAGGTGTTATAAACACTAAGGTAGGGCAAGTACCAGCTGTAGTAGGGGCTGCCATGGAGGTGGGAGGGGGCTGGAAAAGGACCAGAGGAGGGCATTCCTGATAAAAGTTGGGGGTTCCAGCATGAACACAGGCAGCGTGTCATGAGAAGGCTTAGTGGATTGGGAGAGGTCAGTACTTTTTTTTTTTTTTTTAAGATTTTATTTATTTATTTGACAGACAAAGATCATGAGTAGGCAGAGAGGCAGGCAGAGAGAGAGGAGGAAGCAGGCTCCCCACTGAGCAGAGAGCCCAATGCTATGCGTTGCCCAGTCCCAGGACCCTGAGATCATGACCTGAGCCAAAGGCAGAGGCTTTAACCCACTGAGCCACCCAGGCGCCCTGGAAGGTCAATACTTTAATAAGGCCGGGAGTATAAGGATGGGGAAGGGCCTGCTAGATGCCCCTACTGGTCAGGGGAAGGACTGAGAATTGGGAATACCAAGATGGCTGAAATAGGGCCCCTGCCTGCAGGGCGAACATAGTCTGGTTGGAGAGAGAATGGTGCATGCGTGCCCTAAGGGGAGAAGAGTGCAGTGAGTGCCTGGATTCAGAGCAAAGTGGGTATTTGGGTTAGGGGGCGGATCAGGCTGGTCATGTTTTCAGAATCTACCATGCCCAACCTCGCAGCTCCCTCTTCATTGCAGGAGGGGAAGAGGGAGGGCTGGTTACTGACTTCAAGCTTCTTTCGAAGCCCATCTCAGGGTTAGGCTCTCCTAGAAGTTCTCCTTCATCTGCTCCTACCCAGTAAGACTTTTTTACCTTAATGTGATTTAGACACCTCCATGGACTATATTTTCTGGGTTACAAAATGGTATATGAAGAGAAAAATGGCATCTGGCATGTAGAAATATGCATATTTGATGTGTTTACTTACCTGTGTAATCATACACACTCCTTTCTTTCTTTCTTTTTTTCCCTTAAGTCCCAAGGCTTGAAGTAATTATGTAATTAGAATCCACCTAGAATGTGGTTAGATAAGGTGTAATTAAAGAGGAAAGCCTAATTTTGGAAGAATGATAAGAGGTCATTTGATTCAGTCTGGGCCCAAATCCAATCTTGGAAGAACAGTAAGAGGTCACTTGGATGTACGGGGAGCTTGGGGCCACCCAGGAGCCCAGGCTGGCCTGAGAACTGGGCAGATTCTGTTTCTTTCAGTTCACTGTGAAGCCTATTCATTGAACATCTTCTTGGTAAAGGGTATTATAGGAGGCTCAGCTGTGGGTGAGGAGGAGAAGGTCTGCGTGTAGGGAGGACATGGTGGTGGTGGGGAGATTGACTGGAGAACAACCGGGAGGTCCTAAGGTGGAGAGGTGAAGACTCCTTTGTGGGGGTGTGTGGGAGTTGGGGAGCAGGGAGGAGGGTCACAGAGCATGTGGCATTTAAGATTGCTTGAAGAGTAAGAAGGGTTTCAAGAGCAAAGGCAGGGACTCTCTGGCCCATCGGACGCACTCAGATAATATTTGTGGAATGAATGCCAGGCTGAGGTTGCAGGTGGGAGGAACATGGCCAAGTTGGTGGTTGGCCATTTGCAGTTTGGTGATGAGGTAATGTTCATATAGCTCAGGCAGTAGAGGGACAACATGAGGCCAGGAGAACACCAGGCTTAGGCCCTTAACTGCTAGTGGTGACTACGTGCAGAGGAGTTGGAGACTGCTGTGGGCTGTGGAGGTCAGGGGAGGTCCTCATGGGGGGACCAACAGGATAGGAAGAAGGGAGAGAGGAGGAGAGTGATGTGGCCAGGAGGTCTGAGAGGGAGCCAGGAGGTCATCCAGGAGAGAGAGGAGGGGGCATATAGGGGAGCAGGGCAAACCCAGGTGGGCTGGAGTAGGTGAATGAGCTTCCTGGGTGTGTTGGGCAGGAGAGCTTTGATCCCGTGGGACAGACGAGCCATGGCAGGTTGTTGGACAGGAGAGTGGCATGGCAAAGATATGTTGAGGGAAGAGGAATCTGGCCCTGTTGTGTAGAATGGGCTTCTGGGGAATTCAGCCTGGGCTCCTTGTCATGAGGTGATTGGAACGAGGCAGTGGGTTTGGGAGGGTGGGACTGGTGGTCTGCAGGCCGGTGTCACAAAGGGCTACTGGTCTTGGTGACAGGAGGATGAGAGAAACAGGGCAGGGGAAGAAGCAGCGGTGATTGCAAGCTTCAGAGCCTGGGAGAAGCCTATGGTACCAGAGACAGGAAGGGGGGGGCAGCTGGTGAGAAAGAGGGAGTGGGCAGAGGCATGGCGAGTCTAGAGCCCAGAGACCCACGTTCTAACTCAGCCCTGCCTTGGAACTGGCTGAGACCTTGGGCCTATTCCTTCCTCTCCTGTGGTCCAATTTTTGGTTAGAAGGTGTTTTTACTGTAGGATTCAAGCTGACCGGAGACCATGGAGTCCTTACAGTCCTAGGGTTTGGGTAAAAGGAAGGGTCTGGGCTGGAGACTTGTGAGCCCTCCCATGGAGGGGAAAGAAACGACGTGGTCTTCTTCCTTGTCTTCCTGGAGTGAGTGGGCAGTGAGCTATGGGAGGGACTCTGGGGGACCCATTTGCGGGGGAGGGGATGCTGTCCCAGCTCATCCTGCCCATCTCAGGGTGGTTATGGGATTCTGACCTAATGAGTGTGCAAACTCAAAGCCTACACAGATGTTGTGGTCAGTGCTCCATTCCGGGGTGGAGCAGGGGAGGGGTTAATCTTCCGGAATTCACAGGAAGGAAATTCTCAGGGCAGGGAACTTCTTCCCCTCCTCCCTTTCCCTCCCCAAGCCAATCTTTGGGAAACTTCTGGCCTTGGACCTTTAGAAACAGTCCATGCAGAGAAGGCTTCCTGGCAGAGGAGGGCTTGGACAAGCCCTGGGAAAGGAGAGAAGGAAGGATTTTCCAGAAGCCCTGGGAAAGGAGAGAAGGAAGGATTTTCCAGAGGAGGAGGATGATACAGAGTTATATTACCCAATATAAACTAGAGTCCAGAAAGAAGGGATATGTGTTCTGAATACCTAGTGTGTGCTTTCTTGATGTTTGTCTAATAATCTGTACATCATTTCTGCTTTTATTATTATCCCATTTTACAGATATGGCGACATTATTAATTTGCACGAGGTTTCAATGGTCTGGCAGGATTTCATTTTATTCAGATCTGACTCCCATGCAATGAATCCCCACTTCTATGTTCTGTAAATACTATATTGTGCTGGCTCTTGGGGAACATAGGGAAAAAGAGGCGGATTTGTCTTTGTGACCCTTATTCCCAGGTAAGCACTTACTTAAAATGGGGATCCAGCTGCTGTCCACACGCGGCATTCTGACGCAGTGTGGTGTCTTGGAGAGTAGTAATGCGGGGGGCACTCATTCACAGATTAGGAAACTGTGGCCCAGCAAGGAGAAGGGATATTGCCAGGGTCTGGGCAGAGTGGGGATGAGAACTAGAAGAGTCTGGAGGCTTGGAGACTTGTGGCTCTTTTAAGGCCTCCCTGTGGAAAAGTTTGTTTTTAGACAACAATGGAAACCTTTGTCTGGAGAGTTGGTCTGGGCAGGGTTGGATCTGAAAGGTTCTCTGTGTGTGCGTGCGTGTGTGTGTGTATGTTTGTGTGTGTGTGTGTGTTTTCTTTCCTTCACTTTAACCTCAGATGCCTTTGAACCAGCAGGAAGGATTCCTTAAGACCAAAGGTTAGGACCAAAGGCATTTAACAGGTGGAAGGAGCATAGGAAGAAGGGGGAAGATCAGAAGCCACAGAAATAGAAGACTAAATGCTAGGCTTGACTAAAAGGAATTTTCCAGGCCCATAAATAATCCCTAATGTTTATTGAATGTTAAATTCACTCACAGTGCCAGGCAATCATTACGTGTCATTTTATGTAACTGCCAGGGCCTCCCTATCAGGTGGGTGCTGTTTCATTGCTCCCATTTTAAGATGAAGGAACTGAGACTCAGCAAGGCTAAGTGACCTACCCAGAGTCGCGGAGTTGATAAGACAGAGAGAGGCAGGATTCTAACCCAGGTCCACCCAATCCAAAGCGCTATCTTCAAGGCCCAAGCTATTTCGTAGGACTAGGAGTTCCAGGTGCCTGAGTCTTTGGAGCTGTATGGATTCGCTCATTTAGGGAGCTCACCCCTTGGCGGTGGTGCTCAGCTGAGGGCAGTTTTATCCCTACAGGACATTTGGCAATGTCTGGAGGAGACATTTTCAATTGTGGTGACCTGTGGGGGTGCTGTGGCCTCTGGTGGGTGGAGGCCAGTGTGCGCCTAAAAGTCTGTGGCTCACAGGGCGGCCCACCACAGAGGGGTATTGTGTGCCCCGTGTTGGTGTGCTGAGATTGAGAAACCTTGCCCTTTGGGGATCTGGCTCTGTTTTCACCTCAGAGCACAAGACTAGTGGAAGGCCGTTTGGAGAGCCCGCCTGAAGAACTCAGGTTGTTCCCTTACCTGCAGGGACTTATGTTGTTGTTTTACCTCAGTGGATATTTGCAGATTGTGCCCCCCCAACCCCGACTGAACCCTGAGAGGTTGGCATGGTGGTCATGGTGGGTGGAGGCCAGGAAGGAAAATTCCAGCAAGGCCTGACAGGCCAGGGTGGCCCAGGGCCTCAGGTGAGAGGCAGGTGGGGTCCAGTCCGGCTGCTAAGAATGGATTCAGCTATTTCTCTGTGGAACTGGAATCACTCAGGTCTAGGGAGTTGTGTAATTCTGATGCCTTTATTAAATTACTGTGACTACTCATCAAGGGAAGGGTCTGAGAAAGGGGCATATGTGTTGTGCTTATAACTTGAATAATGCTCTGCTGCCTGCCAGACTTCTTTGTTACTGGTTACTCTTTAACTCTGGTCAGCCCCTGTCACATAGGGCAGAACAGCAAACAAATTTGGGGAAGCCCCAGGACCCTTGGCCTTTATGTGAGCTTCTCTGAGCAGCTTCCGCTGAACATTGCTGGTGCCTGATAGGTCTAAGAGAACAGCCCCCTCTCCTGAGGGGGCACCGCTTGGGCAATTCTGAGGAAAGCCTCCCTGCTTCACCCCCAGCTGCTCTGACTTCAGTCCCCTCTTCCAGGTCAGCCATGGAAAAGGTAAGTCTGTGGCCTGGTCTCAGATGGTCTGCATCACCAGGTAAAATTTTCGCCTGACCCTGGTTTCAAGTGAGCCCGCCCTGGCCAAGCTTTCTACTACAGTGCCTTTCCCCCTGCCGGCCTTGCTGACAGGAATGATCCCCCACTACTTTCCATCCCCGGCGCCCCACCCCAAAGCTCTCTGGCTATTCCAGCCAGCAGGGTCACCTCTGTCGTCCAGATGCCCTCTGCTCCAGTGAGTCCTTTAGTCTTTATCCAGTCAGTAAATTCTAGGCATCCTGTGTCACCTTTTAGTCGCTAACCAGCTGTGTGATCTCGATGAGTCACTTAACCTCTAGAGAAGCAGCATAGGATTTAACCAAGTCAGATGACTTCAGCTCACTTCCAACATTAGTGTTGAGAGTCACAGCCCTAGGACCTGGGGTGTTTCTCTAAGGTCTTTGGCAAGTTGGGTTCTCCTTTGATCCCATACAGATTCATGGAGGACTCAGAACTGGTTGTTAAGGAACCATCTTTGGACCAACTAAGCAAGCTTTTTAAATTCTTTACTCAGCAAATGTTTGTTGAGTGCCAGCTATAATCAAGGGGGTGTGGTAGGTTCAGTAGGGCTGTAAGACAGGGTGTCTTGGGCTTTGTCCTCAAGGAGCTCATAGCCTTGTAGGGGCCAAGTATGTCCACACCATAACAGAGTAGATTCTCCAGCATATCACCCTGTGTCCGTCCTTAGTATCAGTTATCACGATTGAGATAACGTCCCCCCTGCCTATGAATTTAAAGTTCTGTAAGAGGTGGAATTTTTTTCAGTCTTGTTCACTATGCACCTAACACAGAGTGAGCAGTCAGATTTTTGTTGAATGAGTGCAGTAAAAAATGATACCAGTTGACTTGGGTTTTGAAGGAAGGGTAGGAGTTAGACCTGCCTAGATGGGGGAGGTGCACATTATGGACTGACAGGGGATGAGGGTGGGGTGGAAGCAGGAGGAGGAAATGTGTGAGCAAATGCACAGATGTAGGAAGGCCCAAGGCATGCTGGTTAACTTGCAAGTCCATTGTGACTGGACCCTGTGATAAGATCAGTATCAGAGTGGCACCTGGGTGGCTCAGTGGATTAAGCCTCTGCCTTTGGCTCGGGTCATGATCTCAGGGTCCTGGGATCGAGCCCCACATCAGGCCCTCTGCTCAGCGGGGTGCCTGCTTCTCCCTCTCTCTCTCTCTGCCTGCCTCTCTGCCTACTTGTGATTTCTGTCAAATAAATAAATAAAATCTTAAAAAAATATATCAGTATCAGAAAGACTGGAAAGGTAAAGTGGGGCCAGATGTGGAGAGTCCTGAATTCAAGCTGTGTTCAAGGGATTGGATTTATCCTATGGTAAGATGACCTCACATTCCAGTTTCCCAGTGAGCCTTTGGCTGTTGTCCCCTTGTGATTATTATTAGTGCCCTGCCCCCTGTGGCCTCCCTCCCCCCCAGCTCACAGGTGTCCCTGTTTGGGTGATAAATTGTATGACCCTGTAATCCTAAAGACTATGGGGTGCCCCGAAAGGATTCACGGTTGGACATGGTCCCACTGGCGAGAAGAAGGTCAGTGCCTGGTGGCTCCTGGAGACAGGAGACAAGACCTTCTCTGGTCCAGGTAGAGAAGGTCTGATCCCAAGAAGTAGTAGCGGCATCTGAAAGGAGAGAGTCAAAAAAGAGACTGAGGCCAAAGTGACACCACACATAGTCTCTAAGATGGCCCCAAAGTGGCTCTTCCCATGACAGATTTGTTCCAAAATTCAGACCCACCGGGTACGCGTTTCTCTAACTTGAAGTTATGACTGATAAGAAAAACATCTACATTGTGTCTGTTTCCTGAGCAATTAAAAGTCAAAGAAGCTTCTCCCCAGCCTCCAAAACGTTCTGGTGAAACACACTGGTATTCACTCTCCTAAACCCAGCATTGTTCCTTGGAATTTAAAATAGGTTATGAATGTGCTTGATGTCAGGAAAGATAAATCTGTGAGGAGGACTGTAGTCAATACATTTCCTTTTTAAGTAGAAACAATATAAAGAGCTTCATTCAGTCCTGAATCAATCTCACTTTGTTGCCATGATTGTGTAAAACCTGACCTGCTTTATGTCCGTCTCACACTGTTTATATTCCCCGCTGTTCCCCATCTTAGCTGGCCCTGCACGGAGTCAAAGCCTTTTTAGGCCATGTACCATGTACCGCTCCCTTCTCCCGGGGCTGGTTTATTGCCTGCTGCAAAAAGACTATGCTCCGAGCAGTCAGTTCATTCTTGTATCTGGGGTGCTCTTCCGTGGGGCCCCTAAATGAGCCTCCTTTGTCTTGGAGGTAGAAGCCCAAATTCCTTGGCTTTTGAAATTCCCGTTAAAAAAAGGACCACATTTTAAGATTTTATTTTTAAGTTATCCCTGCGCCCAATGTGGCTCTTGAACTTACAATCCTGAGAGCGAGTTACACGCTCCGCCGACTGAGTCAGCCAGGCGCTCCACAAAATGATAACATTAAAAATAGTTGATACATACACATGGTTCAGACATCAAGACACTAAATGTATGCATTGAGATTTTCTTTTTTTTTTTTTAAGACATTATTTATTTATTAGAGCGTGAATGAGGGAGGGGCGTGGAGGGGGGCAGAGGGAGAGGGAGAAGCAGACTCCCCACTGAACAGGGAGCCTGATGTGGGGTTCCATCCCAGGACCCCAGGATCATGACCTGAGCTGAAGGCAAATGCTCAATTGACTGAGCCACCCACGCTTAACTGACTGAATCCACCTGCATTGAGAATTTTCATTCTTACCCCTGTGAGGTATACATCACTCCCTCCTCCAACCTGGCCCCTATTAGGTGGGCTAAATGTAATGTTCCAGTTTACCTATGACAGTCCTAGTTTGTGTTTTTCATCCCAGTGAATGTCCAGTAACACCCGCTTTCAACCTCAAAAATGTCCTAGTTTAGGTACTAAATGATATATTCCTCTAAAGACAGGTAATCATTTTTGTTAGTTTCTTAGATTTCCTTCCAGAATTTCTATATTCAGATACATATGTAAGAGGGGGGAGTGACATACATTGCCTTTGTTACTGAGTATACCTTGGAAAACTATCTATCTGTAGAATTAGGGTTCTTCATTCTGCTGAAGTATCTTTGTGTTTGTAGAGACTAGTAGGCAGTTAACTTTCCCTTGGTTTATCAGTTTAATTACTATGTAGGAGTTGGTTCTGTTTACCTAGAGATAAACAAAAGACTGTGGGAAATGAAGCCAGCTTCCTTCCCATAGGAAAGCCAGTTCAGTAGTAAACTCATCCAGGAAGCTTTAAGGCACCAGCTTTCTGCCTAAGATGGTACTGGGCACTTTGGATGAAGTGGGTCCTGCCTTTATCTCCGCTTGTCTGAGTGCTTCAAAATCTGGTTCAGATGCCTCAGCCCTGCAGGAAGCCTTCCCTGATTCCCTGGCTAGAATTCTTTGGTATTCCCATCCATCCACTCATCTATCCATCCACTCATCCTTCCCTCCACTCATCCATCCATCTACTCATCCATCCATCCTTCCATCCATCCACTCATCCATCCACTTATCCATCCATCTACTCATCCATCCATCCATCCACCCACTCATCCTTCCTTCCTTCCTTCCTTCCTTCCACTCATCCATCCATCTACTCATCCATTTATCCATCCATGCATCCACCCACTCATCCATCCACCAATCCATCCACTCCTCCATCAATCTACTGATTCATCATCTACTCATCCATCCATTCACTCATTCATCCATCTATCTGTCCATCTATCACTTCAGGAACCAGCCTTCACTGAGCATATCCTTGTGCCAGGATCTGTGCTAGAGATGAACAGGTGAGGGGCCCCTTTCTGTAGGAGACAGAAAGATGGCTATGTGAGTGGACAGTTACAATGCAGCACTCAGACTGCTTGAGGAAGCACAGAGTGAAGGGTGTCCGAATGCTGTTGAACTGGGGGAGAGCTAGGGAGGCTTTCTGAAGACGCTTCCCCTAATGGGACTTGCTTTTTACTTTCTTCTCTAAGTACTTGCCTTATCTTCACTGTTACACCGAGGTTCTTCATATTACCCTCAGCTCTGGCCCCTTCCCCTGTCATTGCACGTCTGGTGTGGTGCTCTGCATTTCATAGTCATTCAAATATTTTTTGAGTAAAAAAGTCCAGATTAATTAAGTAGACCTACCTTCAAGGATCTTCATAGATCACAGAAAGAGCAGGTGAGATATTCTTTGCTGCTTTTGGCCTTCATGGTTTATCTAGGCAACTGGTATCCTGCAAAAGCCCCTCTAAATTAGTGCCTGTCCCTCCCTCCAGTCTCCTTCTCTTCATGCTAAGTGTTCCCCCTCCATCTGTGACCACCATTGTGGTCAGGAGCCCCCTGACTCTGACGGATGCTGACGAGAAACAGCTGCATGAATGGGAACTTAAGTCCCACCCCCTCTTGGTTTGGTTTCCCCCTGGAATGAGGAGGGCAGGACCCCCAAGGACATTGCACATCTGCCACTTCAGAAACAATGATTTCAGGAATCAGCTATGGCACAGCCAGCTCCTTCTTTTATCTCCTCATAAATGCAGCTTCCCCTGAACTTTCCTGGTGCCACAGGGGGTGATCGGTCCAGGATAAGAAATTGCCAGGTCAGGAAAATGACATTTTAATAAAGTGGAAAGGGCTGCTAGGAGAGCGGGGCTGGCCACCGGACTGTGCACTGCGTGCTGTGGTCTGCACGGTGAGTCCCAGGTAGTGACTCCAACTGCAACTGCTGGAGGAGGGAACAGAGTCAGGCTGTCCTGGAAGAGGGTTTTGGCCAAACATTAGCGGATGTTTTTCTGAAAGTGTGCAGAGCAGCCTTTTTTGGGACGAGGTGAGATTTGTTTGACAGCTCACACTCCCTTGCCTTCATCTGTTCTTTCTGCAGTAGCTTTACGCAGGGAATAGGACGGTGGGATGGTGTTTCTCAGGTCAGTCCTCTTTGAACCAATGGTTTGTGTTCACCGTGTGCCTGATGCTGCCCTGGGCGTCTTCACATGCCACTGAAGAGCTGGTTCGTAAACGTTGGGGAGCATCAGAATTCACCTGGGATACTTGCTACAAATGCCTAGCACTCTCTGGTGGGGCCCAAGAATTTGAATTTTTAACGTGTTCCCTCGGTTAGGCAAGTTATATCTGGGGAGTGTCAGCTGCACCTAACAAACTCCAGCTCAGCTTAGCTAACAATAGCAAAACTCGTTTCCCAAACAGGAGGGGTGCGTTGTATAACTCCAAGACCGACCAGTCCTGTGGGGCTGTCTTGTGAATGGTGCCCCTTGGAGTTAGCAATGGGACATTCTGAATCTAGAGGTAGGGTGGACTCTGGGGTTGATGGTTTCGGGGGCTCACTGATGTCAGCAAGGCCCCAGGTTCTTCCCATCTCTGCCATCTTGGGTGTACAGGCGTCATCTGCAGAGAATAAGATGGCTGCAGCATTTCCAAACGTCTTAGTGAGACAACCACAGTGGGGGGAAGAAGAGGGATCTAGGAAGCCAGAAGCCAGGAAGCTCCCTGAGGCCCCTCCAGCTCTCTCCCATGATGCCTCCTTGGCTGGAGCTTGGTTGCCCTGCTGTCCCTGAGGCAGTCACTGTTGACCGGAAGGTGATCACACTTCTGGAGCCATCTGGAGGAGAGGCAGGTATCTGGCGAAACGGAGGCTCTGTTAGGAAGGAAGGAGCAGGGACTAGCGCGCTGTTGGGAAGGCGGTTTCCAGGGCACGGTGTGCAGGTGGTCCCAGCGGCTGGGCTGTTGGTAAGGTTATCTCTGTCGTGCAGATGAGGAAATGAGACTCCCTGAACTTCAGTGACTTGTAGATAATACACCCGTAGGTTGTGGGGGTTGGGAGTGAGGGAGCTGAGGTGTTTGTGAGTCCTTTTTTAGCCCCAGGAGAGTAATCCTACTTTTGTTTTTTGTTTTAAGCCTTTCTGACGTGTCAGAGCAGCCTCCTCCTTTCTGATTTCTCTCTCATGACTGTAGTCACTCATGGCAGGGGGCCTTCCTCTGTTTTTCCTGTGGGGAGATTTCTCAAGGTACGAGGAAAAGTCTACACTGTGCTTCCCCACCTCCGCTTTGGTTGTACCTGAAAGCAGTTGAGATCAGGATGTCCACTCCAGTTTGGGGGGCAGGGGGCTGGCTAGCACATGAGCCCCTGTGCTGGGTGTTGTGCTCATACTATCTTAAATCCTGGCAACAACCTATTAGGCTTTATTCTCCGTGTTTTATGGGTGGGGAAACTGAGTTGCAGGAAGGCGAAGCTGAGGGTGATGGGTTGCACAGCTGAGGGCGGTGGAGCCAAGCCTGCCGGCTCCAACTGCAGCGCCTCTCCCTGCTCCGTGCTGAGGCTTATCAGCGGCTGCCAGCCTTGTTTATGCCCCTGAGGGAAGGTTCTCTGGGAAAGGGGTTTTAGTGTCAAAAGAGCTCGTAAGGGGCCGAATGGTTCCCCTGGGAATAATTCTCAGGGCACCAGGAAAAATATCTTGAGCATAAGACACACAAGAGAGAAACAGGAAATCTGGTGGGCTATAGAGCAGCTAAAATGCCACTAGGAAGACCCTCAGAAAGGCCTAACGGTTTGTTGGGTTTGAAAACAGCAGGCCCTGATGGAGAGGGTAGGAAATGCCCCACGGAGACGACTGATGAAGGTGGGCGGTCTGGCAGCCAGCAGGAGTGCAAGGTGGAGCGTGAACACCCCGCTTTCCCCCAGCTCTGCTGTGGGCCGTCTGCTCCCCAAGTCACCCAGCCCCGCAGCACAGCAGTGACACGTGGGGCCTGTGGCCGGGGCCGGCGGGGCAGAGGGAGCCTCACCTGCCCTGCGGGGCCTTGCAAGGTGGAGGGGGCAGAGGGGGTGCCAGGGTGTAGGCCACACGGGCAAAGCTCCATGCAGCTCTACCTGCTTGTGAGCTGTAAGCTGCCCAGGGGTGCCTGTCACATGTCGGAGCGGGCGGGGGCAGCCGTCTGGCTTTGGGCTCAATTCAAGGAGAAACCCACCTTGCCTGAAAAAGCCCCTTTTTAGCTCTGGCCACTCGGGTCCCTCCTTGGGCGCATTGCCTGGCCTCCGCCTTGGGGAGTGTTGCCCACAGATGACCAGGGGGAGAGAACAGTAGCACAGAGTGGGCTGAGATGAGTGTCCAGTGCTCAGTGCAGAAGGTAGGGACCCTGGCTGCAGGGAAAGGGCCCCGGGGGCTCAGGAGGTGGGGGACAAGCTGAGAGGAGGGATCGTGTGTGTGTGTGTGTGTGAGAGAGAGAGAGAGAGAGAGAGAAGACAGAGACAGAGAGAGAGACAGAGAGACAGGTGAGGCCCTTTCCAAGAGCCGCCAACATGCTTCTCTGATTTTGGTGCTGCTGGAGGCACAGCAACCTGACTTTTCAGATATGAACAGAGGAAATAACAGGGAGTTCTCCCCCACTCCACCCAGTGAAGCACATCTGCGGCTGCGTCTGGTTTTCACTCTGTAGTAGGAGATTTGGGAGCAGTTTCTCTCTCCCAGCCTTCCTACCCTTCCCACTGACATTGGGCAACTTCCGCATGGCAAAACGACCCTGGTGTTGTTTCAAAGACCAAAATCATGGCCCTTGAGGAGGAGTCTTGTCGATAAACGAGATCATTACAAAACTGTGTGATAAGTGTTGACAGGTTTGTATAGGTCCTCTGGGAGAAGCAGGAGGGAGCGCCTGGTTGGGTCAGGTGGGGGCAGGGACAGTTATTTTTCTGGGGAGGTGACACTGGACCCGGGGCGTGAACGCTGGGAGGGACGTGTGCCAGGGGGACCAGCCTCTTGGAAGGGAATCTAGGTGGAGGGCAGTAATAGCTTTCACCTGACAATAAAAACAGTTCCTGAAAGCCTGATGTGTGGCAGTGGTGAGGCCGAGGTGGGTGGGACCCAGACCTGGCCCTGCCGGCGCTCGCAGTCAGGGCTGAAGAGAAAATGACAGTGCAGGTGACAGTGGGTTTGGGCATGTGGACGGAGTCTGTGGAAACTGGGGCCCTGCATAAGTCAGTTGTGCTAGTGGCTTGTCAGCCTTCGTCCTACAGGGCCCCTTTGCTGGTCTTTCTGTTGGTGAGAGGCTCTGTTCAGGAAGCTCGCTCTCTGCTGCCCTGGGGTGGACTGTGGCCTTCAACAATTTGGATTATTCTCTGAGACATCTGTTCATACTTACGGGTTTCTTCCTTGTGGAGTCTGCACTGGGTTTAGGAAGTTGGACTTAGGCAAAACCCTTCCCCAGTCTGGGCTCCCCCACCACCTTGCCACTTACGGAAGAAAGGTTCTTGTTGGATCAGGTCAGTGTTTCTCAAATAGCAGTCTAGGGGCCAGCTACTTTATTTACTTATTTTTGTTTTTTTAAAGATTTTATGTGTGTGTGTGTGTGTGTGTGTGTGTGTGAGAGAGAGAGAGAGAGAGAGGGAGAGAGAGCTCATGATCGGGGTGAGGGGCAGAGGGAGAAGCAGACTCCCCGCTGAGCAGGGAGCCTAACTTGGGATACGATCCCGGGACTCCAGGACCATGACCTGAGCTGAAGGCACACTTAACTGACTGAGCCACCCAGGGGCCCCAACCAGCTCCTTTAGAGTGTCAGGGGCACTTGTGGAAATGCAGAGTCCTCGTGGGGTGGTACCTCCTCCGTGTTCATAAGACCCATGGGAGCAGGGCCTGGGCTGTGGCATTTAATAGGCACTTCAGGTTATTCTTACACATCTTAGAGTTTGGGGACACCTGGGCCACATGATTGCAACCTCTAATCCTTTCAGCCCCTATCTCCTCAGCCACATGTAAGTTTACAGGAACTGGGAAGAAAAAATATTATCCTTCCTTGACGTTTTATCCTTGCAGTGGATGCCTTCAGCAGACTCTCCGTAGTTGAGGTGTCCTATCTTCACCTAATCTGAAGGTTGGTTTTGCTCTTGTTTGAGGAAGAAAAGCCTTGTTAACACGCACCCGAATGTGACTGTCAGAATCTGTTTATGAATCATTACAATAAACACCATCTTGGCTTTTCATCTTGGCTCTGGATGTTTGACCCATTTCCCTCTTCTGGGTCCTTTCCCCTCGGCCTCCTGCCTCCTGACGAGGTCATCTCCATTTTGATTCCCTTCCAATCATCTTTGCGAGGTTATTAACAGAGTTTCACAATATTTTAATAGTGGCCGCATGTGTCCTCCTTTTTTGATATTGTGTCTGAAAACACAGTTGTTAATGTTCAAAGTAGATAAGGGCTATATACAGCTGCCTGGGAATCTTTCCCAGCTTCTTATCCTCTGCCTCACCCCACCAGCGTGACTTTGAGAAGCTGTTGCCTAAGACCACTCTCAGCCTGACCCCCTCCTTTTATTCAGGTGTGAATGAACCAGTCTTCAGTGAGAACCAGGCACAGCATTGTAGTTTGGTCCTTGGCACCTGGTATTCCAAACCTTACAAATTAAGAGCTTTCCTCGGCATCTTGGTTCAATTCTGGCTATCTTATTCTGTGTTGTGGATTTCCTTGTTGAAGTCAATCCGTAAATGCAATTCTATGCTAGTAAATTCTGACGTTTCAATGTTACCCAGGTGGGAGAAATCCAAGCAGCCTTTAAACCATGAAAGTGGCAGATGTAGGGATGTGAGCAAGCAGACAGGGCTGGCGTGACACTTCTCTGCCTTCCCTAAGGGACCTGCCCAGTTCTCTGCCCACGGTGTGTGCCCAGTGTGTGTGGCTGCTGGAAGGATGGATTTTTAAAGAATGATAGACCGGTGATTAAATAGGTGAGGATAGGGTGTTCAGAGGGTGGACAGTATGACTTTGAATTTGCTCTTGGTTCTTAAGTTTAACTTTCATGGAAATATGTTAGATGCTGGATTAGTTGCACTGTGCAATGGCAGTGAAGGGACAGGGTACACGTGGTATGCATGTTAAGTACTTTGGTACATCTGTTAGTTGTTTCTTATTTGCCAGTCATTAGATAATCCCCAGAGACTGATCGACAAACCTTTTCATGTTGTGTCCTGGGAAACTGAGGCACAGGATTGAAGTAATTAATGTAAAGGTCCATAGCGAAGCTGTTGGCAGGCTCCTTGACCAATAATCAAGGAGGATTTGGAGTCCCTCCTCTCTACTGGGATCCACAAGAATTAAAGTTTAGTTTTGCAAAGGCTGTTAGAGGTGCAGGAGGTCACCTTGGGGTATGTGGTTGCTTTGTGACATTTCTTCCACTTAGCTGTTTAGCTTTTGCTGGTGTGTCTCCAAGGACAAGGAGCTCACTATTCACTGAGAGAGTTCCTTTTATTTTTTAATGCTTGTAATTATTAGAATTGTTTAATATGAGCCATCATCAACTTGTCTGTTAATTTTCTACTTTAGGACACGTTTCTCACCATATTTTCACGCCATGATTCATTCATTCAAGTATATGCGTTGAGCACCCGTTAGTTTTAGATTCGGGAGAAAGAAGAGTAAACAAGGTAGAGTTCTTGCCTCCTGGAACTCGTGGTAGTGTAGTGGAAGGAGCTTTGAACTAGATGTCAGAATATGAGCAAATTTAAAAAGAAGAAAGAAAGAAGCGAAAGTTTTGTACCACTTGCCACCTGTATGAACTTGGCTAAGACACTTGAGTGTCACTTCATTTTACAGAGGACGTGATCCCCTCGGACCTTCTAAGGCAGTGAAAACTCATTGGGTTGATGTATCTTAGAGTATTAATTGCTGATTATTACTAGGAGTAGTAGTAGCTGTTATTCTAAAGCAGTAGTTCTCAAAGCGGGGGCGGGGGGTGCGTGTTCAAGGCCCGCAGCATCAGCGGCACCTGGGAGCCAGCTAGAAATGCAAATTCTGTAGCAGCACCCCAGACCTGCTGGCTCAGAGACTCGCGGTGGGGGGGGGGGCACAGATTGTGTTTTCAGGGGCTCCAGGTGATTCTGATGCTTGCCTAGTTGGAGGATCACTAGAGTGAACTTGGATTCACTTGGGAGCCGGGCTTTTCCGCCTCTGCCTGCTGTGCCCTGAGGAGTTAGTTCAGAATCTGAAGGTGGGGCTGTGTGAATACCTCCCAGGCTCTTCTCCCACACGGCCAGGGCTGGAGGAAGCTGGGGGTTATGGGGTAAGGAGTGCAGACTGTGGAATTCCTTTGCTTTGGTTTGAGTCCTGGTTCTGCCCATTATTAGCTCCATGGTTTTTGGCAAGAAGATTCTGACCTCAGTTTTCTTATCTGCATTACGAGGGTAAAAATGCCCACACTTCAGGGTTGTCTTAAGAGAGTTGAGTCGGGGCGATGTCTACAGGTCTCCCAGGATGTGTCCGGCATGCTGGTAAGGGAATGAGGACTGACGCTACAGGTGGTAGCGTGGGTCTTTGAAGTCGATGATGCTCGACTTTTCTCCCAGCCCTCTTTTTCTCCACACTAAGCCTCTACTCTTCCTTCTGGGGCATAATTTCCTGCCCCCTCTTTTAGGAAACTCTGTTTTGTTCATGACTCTCTTTAAAGGGCAGTGTCCCATTTGACCGTATTCATTACAATTACAAATGCACCGGCTTTTTGTACTTATAGTTCTAGTGCTCAGAATTGGTCCTATAGCTCTACCTGCAGAGGCGAGAAATGATGCTGTTTGTTGATTTCTTGCCCAGTGGAGGAACAAAAGATTGGGATAACCTCAGTGTTCGTCAGTCTAGAATCTCCATGCAGTTGAATCCTGCACAGCCCTGGGAAGAATGAGTCTGCTTGTCGGGTCCTGGCAGAGAACACTATAGGATCGATATTTTAGATGAAAAAAGCAGAACTGCACATCTAGTGTGCTACCATTTGTGCAATAAAAGGGGAGGACAATACGCGTTTATTTCCTTGTATATGTGTTTAGTACCGGAAGGGAACAGAGAAACAGGTAACATTGTTTGCCTTCTGTGGAGGAGACTGGGTGGCCACGGGACAGGGTAGCATGGGGTCTTTCCACTCTGACTGTGGGGTGCCTTTTAAATTGGGATTGTAACCCGTTGTAAAGATCATTTAAAAAAGTGTACTGTCCCGAGCAAAATCCTCCACCTGTGGTCTGACTGCTATGGGGTACAGTAGGAGTGTCACCGTTCTCGTGATTTGGACAGTGTCCTGCTTTGATGCCATTTAAGATTGCATTACTCTTGGCACCGTGGGCTCCAATGGACTTTGTGGTCAGCGGCAGGACCCAGCTCTGTTTCACGGGAGTGCTTGCCAGGGCAGGTCTCTGGGACTGGAGGAAGTTTGGAACTGCCCCCAGCCTGTCCTTGCACACCCGGCTCCATTTTTGGCTCAGGATGCGAGGCTGTTGGGATCATTTGAATCTCGATTCAGTCACCTGTTGCGTTAGCTCTTCCTCTCAGCTTTGGGCCCTCGGGGGGTTTGGGGAGCCTGCCACCTGTGTCCGTCTTTAGTCAAGCCATTGCCCGGATGGGGTGTAGCCAAGGATTGAATACTGCTGTCAGTAACCTTTCTCGGGCTTGTCATGGAGCCATCAAAGAGGGCAGAGTGCCTGTTTGCTCCCCAGATGTTAACGCACGCCCCTCTTGTACCAGGCACTGTGCTGGTGCTTGGGTGCACAGGAATAAGACCACTTCTTGCCTGAGAAGAGAGAATCATTTGGTACAGAGGCTAGGGAACTTTTCTTCTAAAGGGCCAGACTGTAAATGTTTTTGGTTTGTGCATAACAGTCTTTGTCATAAACACTTAACTGTCCCTGTAGCACCAGCATAGCTGTAGACAACATGGGAACCAACAGCATGGTTGTTCCAGTAAAATGTTCCAAAAACTGGGGCACCTGGGTGGCTCAGTGGGTCAAAGCCTCTGCCTTCAGCTCAGGTCGTGATCCCAGGGTCCTGGGATTGAGCCCCGCATCGGGGTCTCTGCTGGGGAGCCGGCTTCCTCCTCTCTCTCTGTCTGCCTCTCCGCCTACTTGTGACCTCTCTCTGTCAAATAAATAAATAAAATCTTAAAAAAAAAAAAAAAAAGTTCCAAAAACTGGTGACTGGCTGGGTTTGGCCTGCGTGCTATGGTGCACTGACCCCTGGTCTAGTGGGAAGACAGACTTATAGCTCAGTCAAGTTTAATAAGTGCTGGGAGAGGGGTCTGTACAAAGTCCAGTGGGACCCAAGACAGGAGGGAGTGATGTGTATTTTGTGGGGGTGGTTGTTCGATAGGCTCCATAGTCCTACACAACTATAAGCTGCTTGACTCTGTTTCTTTAACTTAAGTGACTCATGGGAGCTGGAGATGCTTTGTTGCCATCATGACCCATCATATCTCACATTTCACCTGCTCCACCAATTTGGTTACCACAAAGAGAAAACACTGACTGCTTTTTGCCATGACTTGCTCATCTTGTACTCATATTCTTTTCTAAATGTCCTCAAATCATTCATTGTGTACTTTTGCCAGGAAGCATTATTGGCTTGTCACTATGAGGGCTTAATTATTTGTAGGTGTTGAGGGATCACTCACTTTCCTACTAAAATGGGAACGTTTGTCCATGTCTCCTGCCATCAGACCCGTTTCTCCTTTGTGTGATTTTTGAAGTTGATCAATTGCAGTTCTAAGAAACTTTTCGAATCAGTTAAATATGCATGAAAGAAATAATGTATTGTGTAGAGAAAATTTGGAACCACATCAAAAAAGTAGAAGGAATGCTGAAATAAATCAGTCATGGCGCACCACTCTGGCTTGGCCCCTGGTAACCTTTTGGTTCATTTCTGCCAACTATTTGAAAAATAAAGCTTACAACCAGACTGCTTCGGAAGGGTTTGGTTTATAGGGGAGCCTGATGTTTAAGCTGATTATGAAAACTGTAGAGCAGGATTAAGTGTGTTCAGAGGGGAGTAGAAGCACAGAGGAGAAAAGGGTCCATTTCACCTGGGTGGGGAGATGGCTCGGGAAGGCTCCATTTGATAAGCAGAAGCCGTAATTGGAAGAAGAGGAAACTGAATCGTATCTAAGCTACAGTCACAACCACGTACTATATGTATATGGAAACAAAAAAACTTAAAGGAGATGTCCCAAAATAATACTGCGTTAGGAATGTTGGCGAATGTGGTTTTGTTTTCTCTGGTTTTCCAAATGGCGGTCTATTGCCTCTTGTTAGTATTTTTGTCAACACCGCACACGTGTGCCCCAGTCCTCAGCGTGCCAGCGTGGCGGAGCGTGGCTGCCGGCCTGCCACCCGGTCCAGAGCGCAGGGCAGGCAGGCAGGCTTCGTGCGGCCTTGTCGTTTTCATCGGTGGCACCTGAGGATACAGTTGAGACCCTGATCATGCCCCGATAGGGCAGATCCCTAGGAGTCGTCCAGTATTAGCTTTGACATTTGCAAGTTCTAGGCAATTCTTGGATGTGGCTTGAGGAAAACGGTATAGGTTGTTCTTTGCAACCCAGCCCGATTGGGTCTGACCTTGCTTCTCTGTGCCGAAGCCGTTGACATATCAAGCGTTACTGTCGAAATGTTCAAGTGCAGAAGCTTGAGACAATGGTTTGGGAGGTAAGTGCCATTATTAGGATATAAGATGTTTACATGCAGATTTCACTCTTCCTCCTTTATCCCCCAACTGGTTGTTGTCATGAAAACAACCTGCCAGGCCCCATGATACCTCTGGCACCTGGACTTCCGGTCTTCAGCGTTCATTCCGCCAGCCATGTCTGAAGGGCACCCGGAGCTGGCGCAGGCCTTGCCTTGAGAGCTGCACACACGGAGGCCCGTCTCCTCCCTCCCTCCCCCACCGAGGAGGAGGAGGAGGGCTGTCAGGTCGCCCTGGGTGTGTATTTGGCTTTGCCCTCTCCTTGCTCTGTGACTCTAGGCAAGGTGTTTGCGTTCAACCTTTTCTGTCCATTAAACTGGGGTAAGAAAATGGTCCTCACGGTTGGAAGGAGTGTATGTGAGCCCTGGCCTATTGCTTGCTCTAGGAGCAGGTGCTCAGGACCTCCTGACGCTGTTATTCCTTATTACTATTGGGTTGTCAGCGCTGGCCTTGTAAAGCAGCTCGTGTGTGTCCTGGAGCTGGGTTGTGCAGAAGGAGCTCTGGCCCTGAGTTCGTGATCCACACTTTGCTCCAGTGATTCCGGATACTGACAGGAAGATGCTGGGTGTGGGGTGCTGACAGGAGCTGTGGTCCACTTATCTAAAACAGCGTTTGGCAGAGTCTTACGTGGAGAGGTCGCATTTTACGAAAGACTTCTTTTTTTTTTTTTTTTAAAGATTTTATTTATTTATTTGACAGAGAGAGATCACAAGTAGACGGAGAGGAAGGCAGAGAGAGAGAGGGAAGCAGGCTTCTTGCTGAGCAGAGAGCCCGATGTGGGACTCGATCCCAGGACCCCGAGATCATGACCTGAGCCGAAGGCAGCGGCTTAACCCACTGAGCCACCCAGGCGCCCCTTACGAAAGACTTCTTACAAGAGCCCCAAAGGGTGGTTGTCAGAAATTACCAGGTGCAAAGTCCAATTGCATCATGTCCACGATAAAGTGGGAAACACGTGAATGTGAAGGCCTCAGGTATGTGTCGATTGACTAGAAAAACAAAAGGGGAATAATCAGCAACAGGAGAGAAAGGAGAAAAAAGGCCCTTCTGGGTTAGGTCTTGGGACCGTGTCAAAGCTTCCTCATTCTTCCTGCCCTTCTCTGACCTGTAACCACATGGGGAGCTGGCTCTGAGCTTTCTGAAGGCCTGGAAAATTTGTCTTCCTGAGGTTGGTGATGTGACCTCATACTCTGTCCAGGAAAGCCCCAGTTTTTACCTTTTTTTTTGTTTTGTTTTTTGTTTTACTGCTCAAAAGTCCAACTGAATCCCAGATTCAGTCTTATGAGTGACCAGAAACAAGATGAAATTAGGAGAGAAAGTTCTGCCCTCGATCAGGAGGTCCCAAGGGTAGGAGGATTGGTTCGGAAGCCACCAGAGAAAGGATGCTGAAGGGGTTAATCAGTCCACGTGTGTCAGCCTCTTCAGATGGAAAAGTCGTCTCTCAGTAGGGCTGACCTATCCTTCAGTTATGTGGCGCACTTCTACCTGCTGGTAAGTTCCAGCTCTATCTGAAGACACGGGACGACCTTCCATCCTTTTTCCTTAACGTGGCACAGTTGTTTGGGGACGGAGAGGACAAGGAGTCAGGCAAAGTGGGACCTTAGCTCTGAGGGCTGGCGCACAAGAGGGGCTTAATAAAGACTCTTCTGTTTCGGCATCAGGTGCAGGACCCATGTATGGTAATTATGTTGAATTCAGGGCACGGTTAGAACTGGAACCATTCTGTGTGTCTTTGTAAATATCTGCACAGCCAAGGAGATGTGTTCAGAGGACTCAGGTCACTATATAAAGACCACTTTAAATATCTTCGTGGGAATGTCCGTGTTCACGCATTTTGTAGAAGGCGAAAATCTGTCGCTCCTAGTGTAACGGCTCAGGACCCTTCTCCCAGTGTCCAGACCCGTTGCTTGGGACCTGGCTGCTGCGCTCGGTTCGGTCCTGCTGCGGGTCGGCCGCCCCGGCGTCTAGTGCGCGTCCTGGCAGTTCTTTCCCCTTGCGTTCTTTCAGGTGTGCAGGCAAGGGCACTTCGTTTGTATATTCCTTAACATTTTACTTCATAAATGTTTATTCTGTCATTCTGCAGGTGTGCCTGAGTATATTTAGGCGGTCAGAGCTTATTTCAGGAGCTGGAAAATGGCTTCACATTCTGTGTCCGGTATCTGGGTGGTGGGTCCACTCCCCACTCGTCCATTTGCGGGAGATTGGGTGCCCACGCAGTGCATTTGGTGTCAGGCCTGTTCTGTCTTTGATGGTTGATGTTTGCGGGGGAATCGCACACCCCCTCTGGGATGCAGCCTGGGTAAATAGGGCAGGCAGCTCTGGGGGGCCGGGGGTGGCACTGACTGGGTGCTGGGCTGCCCTTTAACTCCGTTCCCTGATTTTCCTTCTCTTCTCATTTGATTTCTCTTGTTTCTCCTGACTCCTGTGCCACTGAAGTATTTTGTGTATGTTACTAGATTTAGTGCATTGAGGCTTGGCAAGAAGGGGGATGTTCTCCCCCCTACTCTGCCTTCGGCTGCTCCTCCTAGCTCAGGCTTTGTTTATGTATTTTAAAGTATGTTTATTTTTTTAGTAATCTCTCCACCCAACACGGGGCTCGAACTTAATGACCCCGAGGTCAAGAGTGGCCTGCTCTTCCAACGGAGCCAGCCAGGTGCCCTGCTCCAGCTTTATTTTGATGACCATTTTACAAAATGGCTTTGGACATTTCCCCATGTCTTGCTGTACATGTAAAAAAAAAAAGTCTGTATGGGTTTTGCAAAGGATGCGATGGCTCAGGGGTCAGCAACCTTCCCAAAAATGGACGTCTGCTCTTTGTGCCTCCTATTTTGGTGCTGGGGGTGACGGTGCTCCCCCTTGGCAGGGACTGGAAGGAGGTGGTGACTCCGCGCAGCGGCTGGTGGCCAACGCCAGGCTCCTTGGCTCCCGCCAGCGCCCATTGGCTGACTGTGCTTTTCGGCTATTGTGTTTTGGCTTGTGCAGTGTCGTTTGTGTTGGCCATCAGTCTGTACTGTTTCCGCAGACTTTTCACCCTAGGAATTACACAACTTGAGCAATTTGGACCTTGTAAGGCTTGGTAGAGAGACTGTAAATCCCAGATCACCTCTGCACGCCATGCAGGGGCTGACTCTGAGAGAGATCCTTGCTTGAATGGATGGCCTCGGCCGCTGAAGGCTGCTCCTTCAGATGCCCTGGCTTTATGTTGAACACGTCCCAGAGGGAGCTGGTGCCGCGGTAGACTCCGGTGGGCAGGAGCCTGAGGGAAACTTGGGGATGGACACCTGCTTCTTTGCCAGTGAAGGATATTTTTTTCATTTTCCTGCTGCAGAAGTGAGGTTTGTGTTTCACGGAACATATGGTAAACTGGGCCTTTTCCCTTCCTGCGTATCCTTGGTCATTCCAAGCCAGTTTCAGGGGGCCTACGGAAACGGCAGTGGCCTCCTGTCCTTCCTTCCCTACCAGAAAGCACAGGGTGTTGGGCTCTGGCTGACCTCTACTTTGGGTGAGGGAGAGCTGAGCAGCCGCATGGTGGGGTCCGGCCGGGAGCTGGCAGATGTGATCGGTTTTGACGGGCAGGCGTTGGTGTGTGCCCAGCAATATGGGGTCCCCTCTTGAGAGGGTTCATCTGGTCCTTTCTTCTGCACTACTGGGGAGGAAGCCTCCATGAGATCCAGGAGGTAAATGACTTCCTCTGCGTCACATGATACCAGAGGACCCCAGACTAGAACTGCCTGCTCTCCACAGAGCGTTTCTACCATGATATTCGTTCACCAAGGCCTGTAGTCCTTCACAGGCTGGAGAAACTTAGATGGCATCAGTGTGGGGCTAGGAGCTGAATATGGCCAAGAGGAAACACTTTACCATCTAATTTGGGCTCCAGTTCTGGCTTTGCTGCTTCTGAATTTAGGATTGTGAATATGCTCCTAACCTCCCTGATTCTGTTTCCTCATCCCTGGGATGGCAGCCATCCCCCCACCTCACTGGGGCTGTGGGTCACCCCGGACTGATCCCTGGGACACTAGATGAACATCACGTTGCTACTGGCAATAGCATTTTCCACGCCTTGCTTCAGAGTTCAGGCCGGGGTGAGCGTAGAGTCTTTCCTCCTCTTTAATGGATATCGATGGTGGGGAGAACTGCAGCAGATCCCAGCCTGCCTGGGCCTCCTGCACCGTCTTTGTGCAGGGCTTGCCCTGTGGGCAGACGGGGGGCACCTGCGCCCATTGGAAGAAGACACCTGTGGGTTTTCATAAACCTCCTCTCCTGTTGAGCCATATGGCAGAAGCAGACTGATTTTTAGAGGGGCAGGAAGAGAGAGTTGCCTGGCTTCTCTAGGTTACCCCGTGTTCAGATTCTGACGGCTGAGTTACCTGCACATGCATACAGCCAGCTGCCCGAAGCGCCTGTCCTTTACCGGCCCTGCCCCGCTGCCCTGGTATGGTTCAGTCTCTGAATATCTGAGTCCCTGCTGCGTTCCAGGCGCGGGGCAGGACACACTGGCAAGCACTGACCTCTGCCTTGATTCCATGGAGCTTATGGGGTTGTGGGGAAGATAGACATTAAGCAAATAAGAATGAAATTATTAAAATTGATAAGGTTGTGAAGACATACTTTGGGTGCCTTTGAACATACACTAGAGAAATTGACACAGTCTGGGCGGCCAAGAAGGTTCCCAAAGAAGTCACAATTGAACTAAGAGCTGGAGGAAGACCAGAGTGGGGGTTGGGGCTGACCAGCCACGCTCCTTCCTTTCCCGTGGTCTTTTAGGAAGCGGTCCATTCTCCTCAGTCAATCCTTTTGTAATTTCAAATGTTGGCTCTGTTGTGTGTGTGTGTGTGTGTGGTGTGTTGTGTGTGTGTTTTAATTGAATAGTTTTCAGGGCGAAAGTATAGTATGGCTGCTACTTTAGGAGTTCAACAAATGGCTATAGTTTACATTTTGTAATGTCTACTGTGTTGCAAGCACTGTACGTACAATGTAATTTTCCCAGCCACGCTGCAAAGTGAGGATTCTGATTTCTAGGTGAGGAACTGAGGCTCAGGAAGGCAAAGGCACTTGCACTTTGTCTCATGTTGGTTCTTGATGGGAAAGTTCGGCTCTGATCCTTTGGGCCACTGCCAAACCTACCTGTGCCTTCCGCCTCTCCCTCTTGCAGATGGAATTTTTGTGGCTTGATCTGGGATCCAACCACTATCTCCATGTAATGTTCTATGGGGAACATGTCTATCTGAGCTCCAGCCCTCCAACTTAGAAATGAACTTTTGGACCATGGCCACTTGTCCATTGACGATTGTTGTCTATGTCAAGTAGCATTGACGACTAAGTGGATCTGTCTCACAGTGGTTTTAAAATGCAATTAATGGAATATGGTCTTAGAAATGGTCACTTCCGGCATTAATGGAAGATGGTCTTAGGAATGGTCACTGAGGTGAGTAACAGTGGGCCAAATAGAAGGGCTGCCTCTTTGATGCCTGCTGCCCGCAGTTCCCTGTGGGGCTGTGGGCAAAGAACTTGGTGTGGGCTGGTAATTTTTATACTTAGAGTTAGGTCTCTACCATTCTTCTGTGGCTTGTCAGTGAGTGGGCTCTGGATTGGGGTGACATGTGGTCAATCACTTCATCTCTATGAGCCTCAGTCTATTTACCTGTAAAATGGGATGGTGGGACGGCCTGGGTCACTCAGTTAGTTAAGCAGCTGCCTACAGCTCAGGTTATGATTCCAGGGTCCTGGGATCGAGTCCCATGTTAGGCTCCTGTTCCTCCTTCTCCTTCTGCGTTCCCCCTGCTTGTGCTGTCTTTTTGGCAAATGAATAAGCAAAATCTTAAAAAAATAAGATAAAATGGGATGGTAATGCTGCTTTATCTCTTCAGCCTTGCTGTGAGATTCAAATGAATTATAGGACCTAGGACTAGAAGAGGGTATCCATGAGATAAGGTTTAAAAATGTTTTGTAGGCCCATGTGAACGGATGCCACTCTTGCTGATTTATCGTTGTGGTTCGTACTACTAGCATAGCATGCCCCTTAAACTTCAGCTGTATCAGAATCACTGGAAGGCTCACTAAGCCACACATTGCTGGGCGACTCCTCCAGAATTTTCTGATGTCGTAGCCCTGGAGGGGGGCCAGAGGATTTGTATTTCTTCCTTAAAAAAAAAATAAAAACAATGTATTATCTATTTGATAATAATAATTATAATTTAATAAAAATAAAGATTTATTTATTAGAGAGTGTGAGAGCGAGAGTAAGCAGGGGGAGGGGCAGAGAGAGACGGAGAGAATTCTCCAGTAGACTCCCCGTTGAGCACAGAGCCTGACACAGGGCTTGATTTCATGACCCTGAGATCACCACCTGAGCAGAAACCACAACTCGGAACTTTAATTGATTGCACAACCCAGGCACCCCAGTTATTTGTATTTCTAACACATTCTGTATAATGCTGATGCTGTTGGGCTGTCGTGGCCACACTTTGAGAACACTTGACACACACCACTTAGATATGGAGCCCCTTGGACCTGCCGTTGCCTCAGGCCTAGAGAGTGCTAGGTGAAACCCATTGACTGTTGGAGAATAGTGCTTGTGGAGGATAGTGCTTGTGGTGGTCCGTACAGGCCTAGTGTTGTAGCTACATAGAGCCATAGGGGCATTGGTAACCCTAGGTCAGGGCTATGATGTCTGGAGTTGGGTGGGAGCAGCTCCCCTGTTTCTTTGAATCCCTGTGGACTTAGGATGGCTTTTGGTAGTCCCCACTATTTGGGGGCAGAATGTATCTCTTGCAGGTTGCTTGGGCCAAACTTGGACAGTCCCCCACTGCACTGGTGAACTCTTTCATTCTCTAGACCGGCCTAGACCCACCCAACTGAAGCCTCTTGGTCCAGTAAAGGAACCTTTTTCTTATGATCTTCTGAGATTGTCGTGGAGAGAGAGTCTCCCTTTTGGGCTGGGGGACTCATCTTCATATTCCGTCTCGTACCTTAAGAGATGCCTCACTAATTGCTCAACACTCTTTCTCCCTCTCTCCATGACATGTGTGGTTTCTGCTTGGAGTCTCTTTCCTAATGAGATACCCAACCTTTCCTTTAATTAGTCCCATTTCAGCAGAAAGGCTGGAACAGGCTAGCAGCAATTTTCAACACTTTGGGATCATTTGAGTGCCTTGCTTAAAAAACACAAATTCCCTGGCTACTCCCTGAAGGACTTTGATTCCTCAGGGCTGGCGAGGATTATAGGGATTGAGACCTAGACTTAGGGAGACAGTTAAAGAGAATTTGACTGCTTTTCCGTCCTGCCAACGTGTTGCAGGGCCTTTTACTCCAGTCA
This sequence comes from Lutra lutra, assembly GCF_902655055.1. Taxonomy (NCBI): domain Eukaryota; kingdom Metazoa; phylum Chordata; class Mammalia; order Carnivora; family Mustelidae; genus Lutra; species Lutra lutra. Next base: position 56,411,578 of record NC_062291.1, on the reverse strand, counting down.
TCCAGGAGCCTGTCCTCCAAGTCTATATTCCATACCCTGAGAGAGACAAAGCTCTGGAGTTGGAAGGGGAGAGGTTTTGCTTAATGTTGGCGTTCTTGTTCGGCCAACAGATGAACCTGGCCATCGGTCTTCTGAGGGGGAAGCAAGCTTCAGGGTTCTGTTTTGGCCTTTAAAGAGATTTACTTCTCAGGGCACCTGGGTGGCTCAGTGGGTTAAAGCCTCTGACCTTCGGCTCAGGTCATGATCTCAGGGTCCTGGGATCGAGCCCCGCATCGGAGCTCTCTGCTCAGTGGAGAGCCCTGCTTCCTCCTCTCTCTCTCTCTCTGCCTGCCTCTATGCCTACATGTGATCTCTGTCTGTCAAATAAATAAATAAAATCTTAAAAAAAAAAAAAAGAGGAGATTTACTTTCTCTTTACACAGACTAGGCCTTACCACAAGGCCCTGTGCAAAGTCTGGATGACCTGGACCTCTGTAGCCAAACACTTGATCCATTCTTTCAACTCTTGTGGCTGATAATGGGTTTTTTAACGCTCTTTTCTTTTGCTTTATATGGCTGTCTGACTAGCTTTCACGGGGGCAGATTTTTATCTCTGAATTTCTGTTGTAAGCATCATGGAATTTCTATTGTAAGCATCGTGTCTACATGGTACCGGGCATATAGATAATTGAATCAGTGGTGGGATAGGTAGGTTTACTATGACCTTTCTGGGCTGGAATGACCACCACTTGATGCCTGACAGATCTCGAAACCATGGGAATAAGGGCTAGAACTGACTTGATTTCCAGTGTCTTAGATGGAAAGTCTTTTATGTGTATGCGTGTGTGTGTTTTTTAGTCTAGGCCCTTGAGGATTACTGTGAAATAGTACTTCCAAGGAGGGAGCTCTCGGCAAGTCTCGGCCCCAACCGAAGCTTGAGTTTTTAACCAAAAATAGACCAGCATCAGGAAGGGAGCTGGTCAGATAACTATTGCCCCGCGTCAGTGGTTGGCAGAGGCTGCTGGCTACGACAGTTAGCTGAGCATCATCTGGGGCAGCGGATTACTCAGAAGGCTAGTTGAGTGTGTGTGTGTATGAGGAAAAAAGAGAAAGAAAAGGTCCTTACTTCAAATAGCATTCTTCCTGTGTCTCCCAAGGATATATTTTGTCCCTTTTAAATGTTTTTCTTTTTCTTCTCTTTTTTCTACATAATAGTCAATGTTCAAGATTGTGGGGAAAAAATTCAGGAAACAACCCAAAACCCCAATTTCAAAAGAGCCTGGGCAAACCCTCAGCATTTTGTAAAAGGCTCTTTCTAGCCTGGATGCTTTCTGTGGTGGCCTGCCAGGTCCCTCTGGCAAGATTGCTGGCTGTTTTGCCCATTCTTTGCTCTTGGTCTAAAGTAACTTCTCCGTTCATTCTAGTTCTTTTTAGTTTTTGTGGCTTCCTGCATTTGGGTAATGAAATTTAAAGGTAGAGCATGGAATCCGTATAACACAACCACAGACCTCAAGATTGTCGGAGGGGCCAGAGTTCTCCTCGAATGGGCCTAGCCGGCCTGCAGAGATCCTGCAACTCCCGGGGGTCACAGCCCTCAGCCCAGGGGCCCCGCATCGGAATCGAATACTCTCCTCCTGCCCAGCTGCCATTGCAGAGCTCCTGGTTCCCGCAACCCTGCCGCTTGGCCCAACTCACGTGTGGCCCGTGGAGAGCAGAGGGCTTCCAGGGCCAGTGGCCGATGGAACCACTTAAGTTCAAGGAGACTAATGAGGAAAGGAGTGTTGTTCAGATCGCATTTTAACATGGGTTGGGAATAACACTGGCTGTAAAAACACGATCAAAATCTGCAAAATCCACACTCCTTCTTCCTGGTAAACATGAAAGCCTGGCAGCTGCACCTCCCTCACACGTGTTTGGCCAACTGTCGTTCAGGACATCAGGCCTCCCGCGGTGGCGTCTGGGAGCCCACTGAAGCCAGGATTGGCATTCCGGCTCTTTGCTGGGTGGAACAGGGCGTTTCAGGGCTCTCCAGAGCTGTACCCGTTCAGTTTGTCGTTGAACTTAAACGGGAGCATGTACGATCCCATCTGGGGTCACACGGATGCTTGGATACGGCTCCACATCCTGGGTCCGGCTTTGCCGAGTCAAGACCCAGTGCAGGTGGAGGAATGGATCTCAATTAGTCAGAGGTGATCGGTGGGTGATTTCTTTTCTGCCAGAATCCTCACCCTCTTAGTCACCCCTTAACTTCTATTATACAAGAGAATTTTGTTTATTTCGGAGAATCAGCCCACACACAGGTTTGAAGCGAGTCCAAAAGGAACACTTGCCACTGTATGAAAACGCGTCTCATCTTGCTGCTCTTTGATGAGAACTGGACCATCCCTTCTACTCTCCCCTCTGCACCCCTTCCCCCAGTGGCCTAAATCCTAGGTAGAAAACTTGCCATATAGGAATTTACTGGTTTCTTTCTCGAAATGGAAGGTAGTGCCTGACTTTCTTAAGGAAAGCAGAATTGCTTTCTTTGCGCTCTCATTTTTTTTTTTTTCCCTGGGAGTGCTCATGTATCTTCATAAAGAGATGGCTTAGGGACTGTTATGGAGAAGAATGGTCATTAAGAACCAATATTAATTCCTGGAGTACAAGCCTGTCAAATAGATCCTATTCCTTTTTAGGCTCTGGGATGTGCAGGACACAGCACCGTGCGTGCTGGTCTCCAGGAGGCAGCTAATAGGACGGAAGCCCATGAGGAGCCTGTAGCTAAGGTGGGAGGTGAGGGTGGGGTGATAAGGCTGCGGGAGAACTCCTGGCTGGCCAGGTTACCCGAACAGGCCCGCACTCTCCGTGTGGGAGACCACTGGCTGCAGACCTAGGACTGTGCCTGGTTTCTATCCCGGTCTGTATTTTTTCTCAGACACTCGGAACTGTGGAGGATGGCTGTATGAAATGCACAGATCTCTTAGGGCCAGGAGTGAGAGCTTACATTGCAAAAAGTAATCAGACCCCAAAAATGCTCTTTTAAGATATGTCCAGCATCTGGGTTATAAAAAAAAAAAAGTCTCATATGTGTAGGATGGGGGTGACCTGATTTTAAGAGAAACTCTTGTGGGGAAAAAAGACTCATTTTGGAAGATCAGAAAAAGAGGCAGGTCCCTCTTAGAAGGATGGTGAGAGGAGTGGGTGGTTCTTTAGCTGGAGGCCCTGACAGGTTTAGGTTTCCTTCTGGAGCTGCTGCTCCCACCCTCCGAGGGAAAGCTGGGCTGGGTACGAGCCCCTTCTGCCTGTAGGTGCCCCAGGTTCAGGGGGCGTTGGCTTTGACGTTAGTCCTCCTCCCTGGTCTCCCTGAGGAACCACCACCTTGTCCACACAGAGCCTTTGTCATGCCTGCACTGGCTTTTCCAGGCAGGTGTCTGAGCTCTTATTTCTGAGGGTTTCCTCATCAGGCCCCAGGCCCTGGAGCTAACAGCTGCCTTTGTCTGTTAAGAAAAATCTGCAACATGGTCTGTGGAAAATGGATAAATGGAACGCTTTGTGTTCCTGTTTTAAACGTAAAGACAAATCTGTTCTGCCAGTGCAAAGAAAAATTAAGAGTATGAGTTCAGTTCCACAGTGCGTCAGGTTAAGTAAGGGTGGCACGAGGAAGGTACAGGGGTGAGGGGGGAATAAAACAGGAAGGGGGGGAGCGGGGAGGGCAGCTAGTGACAGGTGGGAGGGGAGAGAGAGAGGCAAAGAGACTTGCACAGGAAGAAACAAGACACAGAGTCAGAAAACAACACAGTATCAGGTGAAACCAATTTGTAGTCAGGCCTCTGCCCCATTGCTACAATTTTATGTCTAGGAATTCTGGGGAGATCCCAACCACTATCAAAAAAGGGTTTGTTTTTTCTTTGTCATTGTACCAGGTAGCTAAAATAGGACAACGTGAGCTGCCTGTCCTTACAGGAAAAAATTTTTATTTATGGTTTAAGAAGCTAAGGCCCAATTTAAATCTGTGGAAAATATTCCTTCTCCCTCCAAATAAAAGCCTTATGATCATTGGATGAATCCAAAGAGTTAATGAAAATTCTGTTTTTATTGATATTCGCATATACATATGCACAGATGTCAGAAGAAACTACCTCTAAACCATCCTGTGGTTCTCTCTGGCTGGTGATAACGATTTTTCCTTTTTTTCTCCCTTTTTTGGAGGGGTATTATTTTCTTTCTTACTTTTTTTTTTCATTGAACAGTATCACTTTAATCAGGGAAAATGTTATTAAAACATAATGCTCTGGAACATATGGAGAAATGATATCATAGACTTAAAGTGTTTTTTCCCCTCCCCAACCTTAAAGTATTGTTTGTTGGGTTTTTTTTTTTAAATAAAAACTTAAGTTGGAAATAGATGCATCCAAAGTATCCTAGACCCTCTCCTTCTTCCTTTTAAAATTTGTAGTTTTTATCAAAGTTACATGTGCGTATGGTTTCAAGAATCAAATAGTTCTACAGGACCACACAGTTTCCTGTCTCCTCACCTCCATCCCCATTCCCCAGCGGCACTCATTTAAAAATCTTAATGGATTCTTCCAGCATTTACTTCCACATTTTTCAGTAACTTGCGTGTGTTGCTGCTTTTGGGCATTATCTTCTGACTCCTTACCTCACAAGATGAGCATTTAGCTCTCTTCCGCCTTCCTGTATACTGACCCCTTTTGACTCTGGAGGAAGAAAAATCCTGTCCTCTCTAAAAGTCCTGTGTATCCTGCCTCTGTCCCCAGAGGGACATAGGTTCCTGAGGTGGAGTGACATGCATGTCTTTGGGCTTTTCGCGATCTTGCCAAGAAGACTTTTAAAGTCTGTCCAAAATTCTAAGCTCCTGGTTTGAATTGAGCCATGTGTTGTTACTAGCTCCATGAACCAACCAAAACCAAGAGCCTGTTGGAATCTAGATTGAATTAGGGTGTCTCCTGGATGTTGTTTTTTTGACCAAATATCAACTCATTTAGTTATCCTTTGCTTTTCCATAAAAGTAGAGGGTAGAGAAAATCCACCATCCTAATTAATGGTGGGCCATTATTTGCCAGCCTTGGGGTCGTGGACACTCTCAAGGAGACCGCTTCTGTCTCCATTTGACTGGTGATATCCAAAGTTTGTGAGATGGGGGTAGAGACACTTGTGTCCTGGGAACCCTGAGGAATTTACATGAAGTCCTAAAAGTGCCCCCTTTTCCAGAAAAGCTGCTGTAGTCCAGTCTCCGGGTAGAGCACGCAGGATCTACTCTGAGTCTCAAGAGTTTCACTTTGGTCCCAGAGCCACCCACAGACTCCTCTGAATTCTTTGTCTAATTCTAGATGCCATTCCTCTGGCCTTACTGGGTTTTCTCCAGGCTTGTGAGTGACTCCTACCTCCTGTCCTTTGCCTTGATTTATGGACCTTCTGAGTTCTGGAGAAGACGTTGCTGGGCTCACAGCAGTGATCTTCCGGTCTTTCTCACTCATGAGGAATGAGGGAAGGCAACAGGGTAGGACTAACAATTGTAAGAAATGAAGACCGAATCTTAAAGGTGTAAGGGACCTTGGAAACCGCATGATTGGTTCAGCTCTTCTTACCTACTTCCCAGCAGTGAGGGGGCCACTCTTTCTAGAGACCACCCCGTTCAGTGTTGGGTGGCCCATCTCATTGGAAAGTGCTTTCCTATTGGACTGATGTCCTTGTCTGGGACTCCACTAAACAGGTGAGGGCAAACTTGAAGGTCCAGTGTGTTGAAACTAGTCAACAAATTATTATCCCCATTACTCTTGCACAAGCAGTTTTAAAAATGGTTTTAAGAGGCAGCTGTAAAAGATGCTGGTAAAAATTGATGTTTTCTAAGCACTGAGTGTGTTGCCAGAGAGGTTCAGTTTTGTTTTTCTTTTTCGTTAGGATTTTGATTTATTTGAGTCTGATAGAATGGTATCAGTGACAGGAGGAATAATTACAGTATCTTTTGAAATTCTATCCTGGAACCCCACCAGGAACCGACCCAGATTCATGCCAAGGAACACATCATAAGTTTGGGGTTTTTAAAAAATGTGTTTTAAAAGTGCTTGTTTGAAATGCTAGACTTTTTGATACTTAAAGTACATTGTTTTAGAGGGTGTAGTTCTTTTTTGATCCTCTGAGTTTAAACTTCTTAGTTCAGGGGTGGCCGTAGTGATCAGTCCTGTATTGTAAGAGGCCTCTGAGAAGGAGACCCGCACACGTGTGTGTGTGTGTGCGCGCGTGCACATGCGCACCTATCTCCCTTTCATCAACAAGGTCTAAATTTTCCTTGATTCTTACTGCTTTTATGGATTCTTCAGAGATGCTTGTTATCTTAGGAAAACTGGGTATAATTACTCCTTAAATAAAGATGACTTGCCATAAAGAGAGACTGGCAGCAATAAATCAACTGTTAACGTTGGTAGTTGGATTATTGGGTTCCTTTGAGACTTCCTGTTTTTCCATTTCTATGATGAACGTATATTAATCTATATTAGAGAAAATTCTGGGGGAGGGAGAAAGCATGGTTGCTTTCCAACTTCTAGTCTGCCAATGACGTGACAAGGTGGAGAATACAGGAGGGAACATTGGGAACCTGCGCTGCCGTGGGAACAGTTGTCCCATCTTTTTATCATCAAAGATGCCTCTCTCTTGTTTTTACTTTAATACTTATTTGTTTTCCAAATGTCCCCGCTTTGAAAGCTTTCATCTAACCCAACATTGTGTTTATTAAGAGGTGATTCCCCCAGAGCTGATCCGTCAAAGATAGACTAAGTGCCTGTTTAAGAGTTGCCTGGTTACTTTGTGGAGTTGACACTGTTCCAGCCGGGGGTGGGGGGGGTGTAATGTTGGCCCCCCGTTAGGCACTCATCTGTATGCGCCACCTTTCTTGCTGCCTGTTTGGGATTTTCCGAGCCGAGGACCCGAAGTAGGAGTTCTGCAGTTAGAGCTCTTCAGTGTTTTGGGCCCATGATGTGCATTCTCTCTAGTACTGCTATCTCTTTCCATAAACCTTCCTTGATTTTGTTTCTAATGCAACAACATTGAAACACCCCCAAACCAATAACACAGTAAGACTTCGAGACTACACTAACCTTTCTCTGCCTGGTCGTTATCGTCGTCATGGTAATAACAGTTGGCAACAGTTGAATGAGCACGGACCAAGTGCCAGATCCTGGGTTTGATGTCTACACAGACCTCGTTTGATCTTTACAACTCCTCTGGGAAGCAAAGACTGCTCATTAGCCCCCGTTTTATTGATGGGGAAACAGGTTCCGAGAGGTTGAATAATTCGTCCAAGGTCATGAGGCCAAAGAGCCACAAAACCGGAACTTAAATCGCTTATCTCTCACTCCTTCCATACCCTTTCTCTTTAATACCTTTCATCTTTGGTTGGCTCTTTGCAGACCAGGACCTCAGCTTCGGATCTTCCTCACATCCCAACACTTCACCTGCGCGTGGGTCTGGAGTGTGGGGGCTCTGTGTTCACGGGTCCTCAGCAGGAGGCGCAGGGAAGGTGGCCAGACCCCGATAGTGGAGGCTCGGGGCTGTGGCTGCTGCCCTGCACCCTGATGGGCCAGGCTGGAGGGGGCTTATCCCTGAGTGTGTAAAACTGGAGTTGGGGCCTGGTCTCTCCTTCCAATTTCCCACTTTGAAGTGGGGCCCTAAGGGGTGCGTGGAGGCATTCCCCAGCCACAGAAATGATGACTTCTGGCCTCAGTGCCATTCATCAGAGTGCTTGTTTTCTAATTCCCTCCAGGAGTAAGGGACAGAGAAAGTCTCAGATCCTTCCGGAAGGGTGAGGAAGCTCGGGGAAGTAACTTCTCTGCTCACAGGATGACCTCCGTTCCATTCCAAGGGGGGCTTGTGGAACAGGGATTCTTAATTTTTGTTGGGTTATGGACCCCTTTGAGAATCTGATGAAAAGTTTGGACTCCTCCCTAGAAAATTAGAGTAAGAATAACTAACATTATGTTGTAAGCACTTAAAAGCACGTATCACCTCTTCCAATCCTCCTCCTAACCCAATGAGGCTTAGGTAGGTACTCTTGTTTTCCCTATTCTGCAGACAAGGAAACTGAGGCATTGGGATGTTACATGACTTGCCCTGCCTGTGGACACACATTTAGAAAGTGGTAGGGCCTTTGCACATGCTATCACTTGGACCCCATGAGCTAGAGTACCTCAGTTCTAGAGTACAAGCCACCTCCTGCATTGCTTACAGTTGGGAATGCGTATGTGTAATAAGATACCAAGTGGATGCCGCCTCCCCCACAGCTGGTGCTCAACCTGCTGTCAAGGTGCTGGAGGAAGGAAAGGCTGCTCTTGGCTCCCCTTTGCAGAATCTTCCCCCATCCTCTTGGACCAGTTAGGTGCAACTGCGTGGGGTTTCTAAGTGTCCCAGCTTTGCGGGGATCCCACACAGTTATCTAATTGGCGTTTAATGCTGGGTGGGGAGTCAGACAATCTGGGCTTCTCTCCTGGTTTTGCCCCTCCAAGCTGTGGGGCCTAGGGAGTCATTGAGACTCTTCTGAGCATGTCTGCTCATCGGCAAATCAGAGCAGATAACTCTGGCCTTCGTTAGGATAAGGAAGGTGTCACCACTCTGGGAGGAAGGCAGTGCCCTGAAGCAAATGGCCCGCACCAAGCAGTGTGCACGTTGTTCTGCTAAGGTCAATGAACCCAGAGGCTGAGCTGTAGCTGCTGACCATGCTTGACGATTGCAGCTTTAGAAGATACAGAGAGTATTTTCGTGGAGTGGCAATTGGTGAGCTAATGGAGATTTTGGAATAGTTTGTACTCCGTACTTGTCTACCCTTCTGCCTTTCTGTTCCCTGTTTGTTCATGACCCCCCATAGCAGGTTTCCCACAAATCCTAGATACCTGGAATGTTAGTGCTGGAAAGGAACTCAGATCACTTATGGTCAGCCTTCTCATTTTGCAGGAGTGGAAATAGGCTCAGAGGGGTATAGGAACTTGCCCAAGAGCACACAGCTAATCCATGGCAGAGCCAGAACTCAGGTCAGCATCTTTCAGTTGTGCCATATGGCTGTCCCTGTGTCACCCAGACACAACTCAGCACTAGTTTTTACTTTGTGTGGCCCTTACTGGCTCTGTGTGCTTCCTTGAAAGTAGAGGCTGGGTCATTCTTTATTTTTTTATTATTATCTTTTTAAAAAATTTTATTTGCGAGGGAAGGTGGGAGAAAGAGAGACAGAGCGAGAGCACAAGAGCAGGGAGAGGGAGAAGTAGACTCCCTGCCGAGCAGGAGCCTGACGTAGCGCTTGATCCCAGGATCCTGATACCATGACCTGAGCCAAAGTTAGACACTTAACCAATGGAGCCACCCAGTTGCCCTGAAGCTGGGTCATTCTCCTCATAGTTTCTCCCTATTTCTCACTGCCTCCATGCCTGGTAAACAAAGGAACCACACACTCTGTGTAGGCAGAGCCATCTCAGGAGACCTTTGTGGCACTAGGCCCACAGGCTCCACACATTCAGATCCATGTAGCAGCTCCACGCACTGGGATGAATTTCTGCTGTCGAAAGAGATCTGGGAGATCCCCCCTCCATATACTGCTTTATCCCCATTCATGTAACGGCGGGCATGCCCAGCGATGTGTTCCCGGAAGCTTTGGGAATCCAGGCTTGGCTTGTGAATGGCTGTGCTGGCAGTCTCTATCCAGCCGGGGTCTAAGCTGGCTATCAAGAGCATCTTTTCTGAAGCAGGGAGGCTGATCTCAGCAGTGACAAAGCACCACGGGGCATTTGCACCCCTGAGCTCACCCTGCTTCTTGCCGCAGGCCACTGTGAATGTCCACGGGCTTTCTCTCCTCTTCGCTGAACAGCTCGCCCAGTTACCCTACATTGTTAGAATTTTATCTTGGTCATCTCAGTTCCTGGGCTGTTTTCATCTAGAGTCCGGGCAACAAATAGCAAAGTTGGAGGACCAGGAGCTGGGGAGGGTGGGGGCGGGGTGCCTGTGCACGCATGTGCACGTGCGAATAGGAGCTCTACTTGTGTATGAGAAGGCTCAGTGCTTGTGGGACAGAAGAAGACATGCGGAAGAAGGGAAAGGACAGGGAGGGAGAAGTGTTTACAGGCCAGGGGTTGGGAAGAGTGGGGAGGAGGAGAGGAGTCAACTTGAAGGAATAGTTTCTGTCTGAGGGATGCAAGCAGTAGAGAGGGGGGAGGGGTTTTAAGGATGGTTCCTGGTGCAGTAAGACTTTCTTTCTCTCTCGTTAGTGTTCAATAAGAGATGCAATAACATTTTGAATTTTTGTTATGTTTACACTGCAATGTTGGCTGTCATGGCCACTAAGTCACCAAGACTGGGCTACATGGAGACCAGGTTATACTGACATCCCTCTGGTGTGTTCTGTCTGGGGACAGAGGCTGACTGTGAGGCAGGAGAGTGGGAGAGGCAGAGTCTAGGGTGTGGGTGATCCCGGGGGAAGTGGCTGGTGGTGGGGTGTGGCGTGCCAGAGTTAGCGTTCAGGTTGCGTTCTCTTCTCTGAACAACTTCTAGATCATTTTCCTGCACTAAAAATAAAGAAATATGCCTGAGTTTTCAGATTCAGTGCTTAATCACTTTGGACCCTGTTTGAAAAAAAAAAAAATACAAGACCATTTGGACATAGTGGGGAGCGATGTGGCGATTCATTGAGATTGTATTTTTTCCACAGAGAGGAAATTTGTCCTAAGAAAAAGCAAAAGGTTGAGTTTCTTGGCTATGTTTTACTGACAGAACTCTTCTTGGAGAAGGATATTCAAATTTTTGTCCTCCAAGAAATTGCTCTCTTGAAATGGTTTGAGGTGGAGATGGCTTAGCACACAGGGTTTTTAAATCAAGGGAAGGAGCAGTGCCTAGTGTAGATAAAGAGAGTTCTTTCTACTGTCAGCAGGCCCCTAGGGGGTCCAGTTGATGTGTGTCCTGCGCGCACATCCGGTCAGAGGATTCCTGATCGCTCCTAAAGGCCCCGGAGGGAACGGGCTTTTGGACCGAGTAGGTCTGTGTGTGAAGGGTCTCTCTCTCCCCTTTCTGGGCTCTGAGGCAGGATAAACGCTTCTGGAGAAGAGCCCCAAGCCTTGGCCTGATGTTGAGAAAGTTCAGGCGTGCAGAGGTGCTTTTGGGAACCAGGCAAGGGCAGAAAGAGGACCTGCTCTGGATCCTTTCACGGTGCCGGTGGGAGTACTCAGCTGCATAGTTTTTGTTTTTGTTTTAGCTCAACTGCTGAGCTATTGGGCACCTGAAAATTATCTCTCTACATTTTCTGATCCTCTTAAGGGGCCTTATGGGAGAGCAGGAAGTGTCAGCTGCCTTCTGGTGTTTGAAGCAATGTCCAGGGCAGACGGTCATTTCCTACCTAGCTTTGAAAGCTGTCAGGAAGGCATCACTCTGCCGGGGAAAGGCCCTACGTGGTTCCTGGCCTGTCCGTGGGTGGCACCTACTTTGGCCAGCCTGGCCCAGCTCCCTGCGGGAAATCTCCGGGCAGCTCTGATCATGTCGGTCACAGTTCTGCGCCGTGTGTTTCTCAGAGGGACTCCTAGCCCACGGGCATCAGAATGTTCCATGGTTCTTGTAAGTAATGCACATGACAAGTGGACTGAGTTGGGGTGTCTGGGGGATGGGACCTTCTAGGTGATTCCTTCGTACCCTCGGGGTAGAGGACCACTGTGCCTTCTGCAGCCATTGTGTAGAAGCGGGCGTTGTGGTTGGTAAATTTGATGCTACGAGATCCTGGGTTCAGATTTTAGGGCCTTAAGGAAGTCGGAGAAGGGAGAGAAGTGTGCAGGTGTTGAGTACCCACTGTTGGGAGGTGACATGTGTTTTTTATTTTACACTCAGCCCAGTGCACTGGGTGTTCCGATGCTGGGTACAGGGGAGGAAACTGTCAGAATCATAACTTGCTTAGGATGGCGCAGTTGAGTTGGTAGGTGGAGAGCGGGCTTGACCAAAGTCTTCATTGATTTTTCCATTATGGCTGGGATCCCCATGCTGGAATGTGGAGTGTCTCCTCGAGCATGGCTGTGAAATAGAAGTATGATATGATCCACACATGTTAAGATTTTCTAGAAGCCACATTGAAAATGTAAAAAGCAAGTGAAATTAATTTTAACTACATATTTTCTTTAACCTAGTATATCTACAATATTTCAGTATTTAATCAGTATAAAAAATGTCAATTAGATATTTTACAGTCCTTATTTCCATGCCAAGTCTTCAAAATCCAATGTGTATGTCACCTCTCAAGTCCCACCAGCCACATTTCAAGGGCTTGGTGGCCATGTGTGACTATTGACTACCTTACTGGACAGCATAGCTCTGACATCTCTGGACTGGAGAGGCGTGTCTTGCCCTGCTGCCCAGGGTAGCCAGGGGTTTCTAAATTACTGGTTTATAAAGGCCACAAGATGAATCAAGTCTGGGTGGTCTGCATGAGTGTCATTGGAAGAGGGGGGGTATTATAGGTCCTCCACTAGGGTCCCAGGTGATTCTTCTGTGTAACCTGATTGGAAACAGCTGCACTCAGAGCAGTCACTGGGCAATTTCCCTGGGTTCTGTGGCTTTGCGCCACCTCCTTTTCAGGGACACTTGGCATTCCAAGCACGTTCTCTGGGGGTGGCGTGTGGTGTGGATGGGAAAGGTGGGGGAATGTATGCCCCGAGGGCCCTTTTCCTCCCTTACTAAATAGGACTTCAGTTTCAATGGGAAAAAAGGACTGCTTATTTATCTGGATGTGATCTTGCATAAGGGTGGGACCTTCCCTCTCGGTGGCTGAGAGCGGAATCCTGTGTTCTCAGGAAAGGTAAGATGAAAGAATAAAATATTTAGGGGAGAATGGGATACCGTGTATACTTAAGCTGTGTTCCTTTCCAGTGAGTTTGGTTTAAAATTTATTTGCTGACTTAGTGGAAGAAATCGGTCCGAAGAGTTACCGTCCCGGGGTCCAAACCTCAGATGCCTCCAGGGTCCAGCATGTGACAGGCAACGAAGGGCAGGAGAGTCCAGCTCCAGTCCTAGGAATGTTCTTCACTTCCACAAGATTGTGGTCTTTTTTTCTGGAAAGACAGGACCCTCTAGGTCTGTCATTTTCTTCTGTTGAGAGAGAACTATTTCTCTAAGAAACAATCAGTGTAAGTAAGCATATGATAAGGGCAGTGACACTCACTTGTGTTTAGGGAGCTGGATCTGAGAGCCATACCCCTCTAAGCGGGGAGTAGCTAGCACCCAGCCCCATCCACTGCTGTCCCTGAGGCCCAGCGTTACCAGAGCTTGTTATTTAAGGAGAAGGCACACATCTAGAATATCTAAAATGTAATAGTGGTGACCTTTTTTTTTTTTTTAATAAATACAGTTGAGGGGTGCCTGGATGGCTCAGTCGGTTTAAGCATCTGCCGTTGGCTCAGGTCATGTTCCCAGGGTCCTGGGATCGAGCCCCGCTTCTGGCTTCCTGCTCAGCAGAGAGCCTGCTTCTCCCTCTGTCTGCTGCTCCCCTTGCTTGTGCTCTCTCGCACTCCTCTCTCTGACAATAAATAAAATCTTAAAAAAAAAAAAGGAATACATTGAATCTTGAAAAACACAGATTTGAACTATGTGGATTCACTTAACCCAGATTATTTACAGTACTATAATGTATTTTTAATTCCTTAACTATCTTCTTAACATTTTCTTTTCCCTAGCTTTACATATAACATAAAATATGTGTTAATTGGTTATGTTATCTGTAAGGCTTCTGGTCAATAAGGAAGCTATTAGTAGTTAAGTTTTGGGGGAGCCAAAAACTACACGGTGAATTTTTGACTGAGCGGGAGGGAGGTGCCCCTAACCCCTGTGTTATCAAGGGTAACTGTAGTTATAGATTCACAGGAAGTTGTTAAAAAAAAAGAAGTCCAGGGATTCCTATATGTCCTTCTCCTAGCTTTGGCCAGTGGTAACCCCTTACATAATTACAGTACAGAATCAAAGCCAGGAAGCGGATACTGTTGCCGTCCACACTCCTCACATGATTTCCTAGTTCAGCGTATATAGGCATGCATTTGTGTGGGGGCATGCATGTGTATGCTCTGTGGAAGTTATCAAGGGCAGATTTGTGTAGCCACCTCTACAGAGAAAGTGTCTTGGCTTTTCAGCTCTGTAGATGCATCAAAAACTCTTTCAGTCTAAAGCACATGCCAGAGGCCTGGTGTGGCCTTGCTGAGCCTCCAGTTTTCACCTCTGTTCTAGTCTTGCCCTTTCTCTCTCTTTAATTCACATACATTTGTGTAACAGAATTCACTCCTTTAACCCTTTTAAGGTATTTCATTCAGTGTTTTTTAGTATAGTCACCATGTTGTATAACTGTTACCACTACCTAATCCAGAACATTTTCATCACCCCCAAAGAAATCTGTACCCGTTAGCATTCGCTCTGTCCTTCCCTCCCCTTAGTCCCTGGCAACCACATATTTCCATTCTGCCTCGTGGATTTCTCTCTTCTGGACATTTCGTACCAATGGAATCCTGGTACTCTGTGTCCTGGTCTTCTGTGTCTGACTAGCCCTTTCATTTTACACAGAATGAGGTGTGGAGACAGAGGGGAAAGGGAGGTACCCACTAGTATACTGCTCGTGAGTGGCCAAGACGGGACTTGAACCCAGAACCAATACCTTTCTGCCTCTCACCAATTCAGCTGTTTGTTTTGATAATATGAGGATAAAATTACTTGCTTTTAATAAACGTGTTAACAACAGAATGTCTTCTGTTACTTGTGCTGAGTGTTAAGGTTCTTCACTTGATCTTAGCCAAAAAGCCGAGAAGCGATGAGTGTTAAGGTTCTTCAGGGAGTCACTGTGGAAATGAAAACTGTCAAAGAGAAAATAAGATAATTCCGATGAGTACGCTTTTACTGGGTACTTGTTGTGTACCGGGTTCAGGACCAACGGGGCTGAGTTAGATGAGATCCTAACCATCAAGGGATAGTCCATTGAGGGAAACAAAAGAAAGAATTTCAGGATATTAGGGTGAATATCATGACTGTGGGGTAGAGGGGAAGGGCTTTGAGATGGGGAGGAAGCTGGCAGGTACTGAGGCAGCAGGAGAGGCCACAGTAAAGGTTTCAACTTTAGGAACTGTAGGTGCACACATCTGAGCTGTGAGCTGATTAGTGGTGATGGGAATGGAAATGGGGAACTGGGGTATTGGCGATACAGCTGGAAGAGTGGGCTTGGGTCAGAGTCCTGCAGGTCAGCTGTGCATCCACCCCTGTGGTTGTCTGAATTTTGCAAGCTCAGGATGGCTGAATGGAAGCAGAGTAGGAAAAGCCAAACATGGGAATTGAGTCTCCAGGGAATACCCAAGTCCGAATAGTTGAAGTAGGGAGTGTGGTAGGCAGTGGTAGAACCAGTATCTAAGGATCAACAAGGCTGAGAAGAATCAAGGCAATGGAAGCCAGGAGACTGTTCCAGAAAGCTGTGCCATGAGGAAGTCATGCTACAGGACATGTTGAGAGGGCTCTCAGCTTTGTTTCCAATGGCCTGCCTCCACCTCCTCCATCACCCGCTTAGCAGTGACTTACTGAACCCTTGCTTTGTGCCGGGAACTATTATGGTGCTGGGTTTGCAGCCGTGAACAAGTCAGGCAAGATTCCTGCTGCCTGGAGGGAAGCATGGATAAGTAAGGTAATTACAGATTGTGATAGTCCTACTTTGCTGGTGGGACTAAGATTAGGCAGTCAGGGCTGGCCTAAGAGGTGATGATAATGGATCTGAGTTCCCCATGGTGAGAACAGCCCAGCCATGGAAAGAGACAGGCAAGGAGCTTCACAGGCAGAGAGAACTGCAAATGCAAAGACCCTAGAAAGAAAGAGCCTCTGGCCATCTGCAGGAGAGTACTCTGGGCTTTGTCGAGACTTTCTTGGGGTGGGGGTGGGGGTGTGCCCAAATCAGAACAGGTATTTTGTGGAGGTATCCTATCTCAGGAGTGGAGGGGGAGCTGGGAAGAATCTTTGTGAGGAAGAAAACCATATCCTAGTGGTAGAAAAGTATGAAGTCACTCATACTTAAATGATTCATTTAAAGTAGGCGTGCTTTTTTTTTTTTTTAAAGGGGAGCTAAAAATTATTTTGCTATTTTTCAACTAATTTGATTCTATTTTATGAGCTTTGTGTCGTTGACAGAACTTGGAACTTAGTGCTTCATTCTGCTTCCTACTGAATCTGAAGAAGGTGGGAAGGCTCTAAAAAGTTCCTCCAAACTCACATTTCTCTGCCAATGGGTGTAGAGGGAGGATAGCTGGGCAAGGGGACCAGAGGTGAGATCTGTTTGAGCTACCTTGGCATTGAGCACCTGGGGGTGGTCCCAGTGGGATTTGTTCTGGGAAATAGGGAAGTGCTTTCTGCGCCAAAAAAAAAACAAAAAACAAAAAACCAAAAACGGAGTTGATATTAGAAAATCATCTTAAACAAAATAATACACAGTACACAAAAGAAGATAATTACTTTGATTTGATTCCTTCCCAAGTTGGTCAGCCTCAAGGCCAGTTGGGGATTTTCTCCACATCTAGACTAGCTTTCTGAGCAGAGTTCTTCTGAGCCCACTAAATTGGTGGGCTAGTTAGTGGGTGGCTAGATTTCAGAGGCTAGTGACAGGCCTGAGTAGTTGGGGGATGAGTTGGCTCAATCATCCTTCAGCTGGGAGATAAGAAATTTGAGGTATATCTTAAGGGAACCTGGAGGATTGAAGTTGCTACAATTTTTTGAATTTTTTGAAGTTTACTACATTTCTTTTCCCATCTACACTCTTCCAAATTTGCATTATGGCTTAGGTGGAGGACCCTTAGGTTGATGGGGTGTGTAAGAGTAGCCTCATTCTGGTGAAGGGTACTGTGGATTGCTGCTCAGGAGGGCTGACGTTGGTCAGCTGCGAGATTCTGTGGTGCAGGGCTATCTGACAGTCACTTGGTGGCATCTGATGATGTCAGGAAAGAGATCTTTTGGCCCATTCAGGGAACCAGTTTACTCCTGTCTGTCATCTTTGTGGCACACAGCATTTACTTTGCCATTCTTGGCTGGAAATGGCCCAGGCCGTCAGTTAACCACAGAGTGGAAATCTGGAAAGAGAAGCGCTCAGCTGGTGGCGGATTTCTAGGCATTGCATTGATTTTCAGTGTCTTGCTCTTTGGTGGGCAGGAAGGACTTGGGGCAGAGTATTTTGTGCCCTACGAGCTGTTCCTCGAAGGCCACCTTGGTGACTGGATGCTCCCAGACTCTTTGCCCTTCGGGGTGCGGCTGCATAGGTAGAAGGGCTCCGATCTGAGACCGGACAACTCCAGTAATTCATCTGGAGGCAGTGGTGCTGGGTCACGCTGTACAGGGACTGAGGCAGGAGGGTCTGCTTTCACCGCCCTGTTAGCCTTCTATATTTATGTGTTTAGAGTAAAACAAGTTAAGTGATGTTTCTCCTAGTCTGATGTAGGGAGTGGCAAACACTAAGAATGCACAACGGCCCCCAGAACCCAGAACCTTGCATCCTGCCTGGAGGATGCCGAGTTATTGACCGGCAAGGAGATTGTTCTGGAGCTCCTGAAGCCTCTGAGTGAGAGATGCTTTTTTCCAAGTGGGTAGGAGTCTGGGCGTCAGAAAACCCTGAACAATGCCTGGGCCTTCAAATCAGAGATTCTGATTTAATGAGTTGGAGGCTCGGGATTTTTTTTTTTAAATCTTGGTGATTCTGTCAGCCAGATTTGGGAGCCTGCCCACCAGTGACAGATCCAGGAACCTCTTCCCACTCTTGAGGTGAATGTTGCCTCCTTGTTTGCTCCTCTTGGCCTCAAACCCCGAGCAACACTAACTGTGCCCACATAGTTGGTCTTCACTCCTCTTTATGTCCCTTCCCAAAATGTGTATTTCGGGGTGCTGCCCCCTGGCTTTGCTTCAGCCTACATTGGGGCTGGTGGCTCATCCCTATGCCATCCCTGAAGAACGGGAGAGCCTCACCTGGGGATTCTGATTGGCAGATATTCTGGGACATTTTTTCATAGAACTTCCTGCTTGAGGCTTCACTACATAGTAGATTCTGGCCATAGAAATCCAGGCCCTGAGGTAGATCCAAGATGGTCTCATGACTGGCACAGGACAGAAAAAACTATCAGCTGTCTTCTTAGAACCATGATGGAAGTACTAAAAATACGAGAAGTGTCAGTATTTCTACTTCCACGTTCTTGGGCCCGGCAGACTCTGGGATAGCATTGGTGGCCCTGAGGGAGGTCTAGGCGGGCATTGCCAGGAATCAGTGCTGATATGGTGGCACCCTTGATATGGGCACTTGGCAAGATAAATGTCCAAGAGTGTACATGACCTCTCAGCAGATGTTGGGTCAGATGTTTTTTGTTTTTTTTTTTAAGATTTATTTACTTATTTTAGAAAGAGAGTGTGAACAAGGTGGAAGGTGCTGGGGAGGAGGGAGGAGAGAGAAGGTCAAGCAGACTCCTCACGGAGCATGGAGCCTGCCATGGGGCTTGATCTCACAATCTCGAGACCATGACCTGAGCTGAAACCAAGAGTTGAACACTTAACCGGCTGAGTCAGCCCAGTGCCGCCAGGTGGCAGGGTGACTTTTACCACTGCCAGGGTGACTTTTACCACCGGCAAGGTGACACGAAATGTGGATGAGACCAAATTGGAGGGGCTGTTCACTCCTTGCTATGCCCGTGTTGCCCCATGGCCTGTAATTCCTACCTCCTCCTCTGTTCTCCCCCTGTCTGCTGCTCCACTCCCCTCCCTGCTTTAGGATGTCTTCAACGTCTGTCCTCGCTGGGAAGTGTCCGTTCCCCTCCGCTGCACCGGGAGCCCCCGCTCCGTGCTCCTGGAACACCAGTGCCTTCCCAGATCTTTAGGGTTACCCGTCATGTTAGAACTCTTTGAGTGTCGGATCTTGACGGAGCAGCTTAAGGTCAGGGACTGGATCTGGTTCATTTCTGTGTTTCTATCACCTTGCACATTGCCTGGCATGTAACTGCGTTCAGTAAATATCTGCTGAGTGGTCGGTGAATCCATGCATTCTTCGAGGGGCTGATAGAAATAACTCCTACCGAGATCTAGATCTTGTGGTTGAACATTGTTTATTATAGTCTTGCACCTCCATAGAAACTTATTTGTAGCCTTGCATTCAAAATGCATATTAAAGAACATTTTTCTAGCATATAAAGAGTATTTCAGACACTTTGGGACATTAACTGAGCACTTTTGAAGGAATAGATGCATGGTATTTATGAGCTTTTTTTTTTTTTTTTTTACTTAAAGGAGAAACTTTTTTTTTTTTTTTTAAGATTTTATTTATTTGAGAGAGAGCACTGGAGAAAGAGAGAGAGCAAGCCCATGTGGGAGGCAGAGGGAGAGGAGAATCAGGCTCTCCATTGAGCGGGGAGCCCAAAGCAGGGCTCGATCCCAGGACCCTGGGATCATGACCTGAGTCTAGGGCAGATGCTTAATTGACTGAGCCACCCAGGCACCCAAGGATCAACATTCTTGAGAACGTCACATTAGTAAATGAACCCTTAGGGAACCTGTTGGAAATTACCTTCATTTGTCAAAGAATAGAAGAGTATGGCAAGCCTTTCAGTAGAGTGGCTTGGGTACTTCAACTCTATTTCCTTGATTTTAATATTAGCTTTGAAAAACCCATACATACACACCTGTGTATATAAAATATTTTTTTTTGTTTTACAATGTAAGATTACCATGTCGTGGGGCAGAGTGGAAGAGTCCTGGATTGGCAGTCAAGAGACCTAGGTTCTAGAATTAGCTCTGCTTCTAACTGTGGGAGTAGGCAAGTCAGTTTCCTGCTTATACTTTTATAACATGGACGTGTTGTACTTGTTCAGAGATTTCACATGCCTGCCAGAGTGGGGGTACTAACTTAAGTTGCTGATGTGCTATACCTTTTTTTTTTCCTTTTGGAACTCTGCCCCTTTTTCTTTTATGTTCCCACTTTTGTTAGGTAGAGAGAATTATTTCTGTAACACACACACACACACACCCCACCAAAAAACCCAACAATACAAGGGCAATGATAACCATAGCTCTCTCTGTGGTGAGATATTAGGGAGTGGTGGGGACTGTGGCATTCTGGAATAGCCAAGCCTGCCTATGAAGGGCAGCTACTTAGCACAGCTGATCATTTTTAGACATATGTGTGGGCCATGTTGACTGATTTTGTTGTTGTTTTAAGAGAACTTACAAGTCTGGGTTTTTATGTGACCTCTCTGATTTTTTAAAGTTTTGGCTCAAATTTTCTAAACCTATCCTGCAGATCGATTGTAATACTGCTGTAGGCTAGATGTAACCCACTGGGCTTTCAGTTTGTGATCCCTATTATAGATGATCTCTGAAGCTTCTTTCTGACCAAGGTCCACTGATTCTAATGGGGACCATTTCAACTGGTGAACTAAAGATTCTTGTTCTAGTTGGGGAAGTCAGGGTGAGTAGGGAGTGGGGCTGGAAGAGGAGGATGGGGGCTGCAGCCTAAACAGGCTGCCTGCTGATTGGCGTTTTGGCTGGCCTCCTTGGGGAGAGGCCGCAGAGTGCCTGATTCACACCACATGTCTTGTATGTTTGTCATTGCAGGAGCTGGCATTTGTTGGAAGAGTTTGTGAAACCTTCTCTCTGCCCAGAGCTCAAGACCAATGCATCCCACCACCTTAAACCACTGGTAAATACATGCTTTGGGTTTTTTTTCTTTAGCTTTTCTTTTCTTTATTTCTTTCCTTCCTTCCATCTATCCATCCATTCTTCCTTCCTTCGTTCCTTCCTTCGTTCCTTCCTTTTTTCATGAGAGAGAGTGAGTGCAAGCATGTGCAGAAGCAGGGGAGGGGCAGAAGGAGAGGGAGCGAAAAATCTTAAGCAGACTCCACGTGTAGTGTGGAGCCTGACACGGGGCTCGGTCCCATGACCCTGAGATCACGACCTGAATGGAAATCAAGAGTTGGATATTTAACTGACTGAGCCCCCCAGGTGCCTCTGTTTTATTTCTTCTGCTGTAACAAAAGGAAATATTTTTGGTGGAGTGTAGAATGCGATTTTCAGAGAACCACACTGTCCATACTGTTCTGGGAGGAAGAACACTGGGCTGGGCCGAGGCATATCTGGGTTCTGGTACTTACTTGGTTCTGCCACTTTTACTGTGGGAGATCAGGTGAATTGTTTGACCTCTCTGGGCCCCAGACAGAGAAATGAATCCTGCCCTGCCAAAAGAGATTATATACCTGAGAATGCTTCATACAGAATAAAGTGCTGGACAACTATAAAGTAATCCTGTTTAGCTTTCACATCTGGAGCTGGGTAGTTCTAAGCTCACAGATTAAAATGTGAACACACGTATATTGCAAACACAGATTTTAAATGCCTGTTTTCTGAGTCTTCCAGAGTGGTCCTTCAAGCCCTTTGCATTTTCCTTTTCTCCCCCTTTCTACCATGGCTGCAGCTGCCTTTTTCTTGAAATGTTGAATTAACTACATTTCCCAATTACCTTCATTTTTATTTGAGATCAGATCATTTCCGTGAACAAATGTTCTTTTTTCCAAAAGAAACTTAATTGCTCATCACAGCGGGTAAGCGTCTTGCTTCTGCGGCAGTGGAAAGGGGCAGAGATCTGTCCTTTACAGCAGTGTGTCAGTGCTGAACCCAGGACACTCTGGGGCACGGTGTCTAGTGATGTTGAAGGTCTTGCATGAACTCCTTGAGGGGAAGGACCACCATGAGCCAAGGATGCAGTAGGACCTGTGTGTCTGGATTCCCACCACTCTTTGTTGAGAAGAGCTGTTTGTTTGCTGACTGGCTGGTCAGCTGTCACATTAAGGACCAGGTGCTCGTATGACCCAGGGAGACAAGTCCCAGTGGCATGGCCATGTGGGGAGTGGCTGAGTGCTGGAGGTTGGTGTAGGAAGGACAGGCAGTTTGGACAGGCAGGCAGGCCGGCCCAGGGTTAGAGTCCCAACTCAGGTGTGGGAGGCTGACCAGACATAGTAGTGTCTAAAGGAATACCATGGACATTCATGGTCCCACAACCAGAGTCCCATTTGGTGGGCAAGAAGAGCTCCGTGGTGGAGGTCCTCAGAGAAGCAGATGGTCTCAGGTGGGTGGGACACTACCCATTCAAATACATATAAATGCTTACTAAGTGCCAAGGTGTTGTTGCTCTGAGCATTGGGGATTCTGAGGTCTAAAGGCAGACTGTGTCACGTGTTTGGAGCTTAGAGTTAAGTAGGGTGGCAAATAATGTGAGCTCCATGAGGTCAAAGATCTTCGCTTTCATGTTCACTGCTATCCCCAGCCCTTAGAAGAGCGCCTCACATGCAAACATGATGGGTGCGCCCTAAAAATTATTTTAGGAACAAAGTGTAAATCACTAAATAATAATTTCGGGTAGTAATAAGTGCCATGGGGGAAGGGCAAAATGAGGGGCTAGAGGGACTGCTTTTGAAAGAGTGGCCTGAGAAGATTTCTGTGCCTGAGAGAGAGAGGGGTAGAAATTCTGTACAGAGATCAGAATGGGGTGAAGGAATCTTAGGGGAAGTGTGGAGGCAGAGGGAACAGCAAGCAGAAAGAAAAGACTTTGACGTCAGCTGAGCTCAGTGTGATGGAGGAACAGGACGGCAACCAGTTTGGCTGGCCTTGAGCTGGGAGGTAGGTATGGGGGCAGTGATATGAAATGAGGTCAGTGGCACGTGGGAGCCAGATCTTGGAGGCCATGATAAGAAGAGTGTGATTGGACACCACTGGAGAGTTGGAGCAGAACAGCAATCATCTTTGTGCTTCACAATTATTTCTCTGGGTCTTGAGTAGAGAATAGATTCTGGGGGCAAGAGTAGAATCAGTATAACCTGAAGGGGTCCAAGCAGGAGATACAGGGGTGACTTGGATTAGGGTGGGGGTTCTAGAATGATGTGAGCTGGTCAAGCTCAGGATATATTTTGAAAGTCGTGCCTTCTGGATTGAGTGTGGGCAGAAAGAGTCTAGTGTTTTTGGTTGGGTGAATGATGTTGCTGTTTACTGAGTTGAGGAACAGAGAGAGGGATGTGTGGTGGGGGACCCTGAGGGTTCAGTTTGAACATGTTAAATTTGAGGTGTGCATTTGGTATTTTCCTGGAGATCTAGAGTTGGCTGAGCCTGGAGGTGGTATCTTTGAGAGTCATCAGCACGTAGATGGTATTTAAAAGCTATGAGACTGAGATTACTTAGGTAGAGAAAGGAGGACTAAGTCGGACTTGGACAGAGAAAGAGGCAAAGGGTGGATTTTCCAGATAAAATCCCTAAGAAATGAATGAAGACACAGTGTGCTAATGAACATGGTATGATTTCATGTCACAAGAATATAAATTATTCAAATGAAATAATGACATAAAAGTAGTAAAACCTCATCTTATATTAAAAAAATTTGTAATAACCAAATTAAGAGAATTAGTTTTAGAATTTCATAATTTTAAATCAGGTCGGCTGAATGAATTATAAACTGCATTTATGCAATTGGCACATGGCTGTGCCTTTGGCTGGCAAGCAGAAGGTTCCAGCATCTTTTGCCATTAATAGTCTGTAAACTACACTGTTCTTTATCTGTACTGGAACTTCTGCAAGCCATTTTGATGACTAAGTGTAATTCACTGTTAATACATTCAGGTTTTTCATCCTAAAATCATACCATCCAAAAGTTCATTATTTTATTTTATTTTTTTTAGAGAGGGAGGGCCTGCAGAGGAGGGGAGAGAAAGAGTATCTTAAACAGTTGGAACTCAATGTGGGGCTTGATCTCACAACCCTGAGATCATGACCTGAGCCGACATCAAGAGTTGGACACTTAACTGACTGAGCCACCCAAGTGCCCCAGAAGCTCATTAAATGAAGGCTCTCTAAAGTGACAAACAGTGCATCAGAGACATTAGTTGTGTAATCAAAGTTAGCTATGATCACGTTCTATGAAAAAGGCCAAACGCCTTTTTTTGGTTTGTAGAACCACAATGTAGGAAATATTTAGAACATCTCTGAAATAATCAAGGATAAATGTTATAAGATAAAAAGCAGCAAAAATAGTTGTGGAAGAGAGATGCATCTCAGGGAGCACCCGTATCCATCAACTGCCCTAGACCAACAGGAGGAAATCTGTTCTGAATCCTACACATTTTTATTTGTTTGTGGGCTTTGGGCGCAAAATGCAGCCATTCCATATTGGTTTTGTCCCTTTCTAAGGGAAATCGCCCCATTGAGCTACCTGCACATTCTCATTGAGTTCCTCTATTTCCATTTTTGCGCTACTTGGTGAGTTTCTTCAGTCTTGTTATCTCCAGGCTCCCTAGACATTTTTGCTGCCTTCCTGAAGTCGCCACTCAAAGTTGGCCGGCCACCTCTCTGTCCCCCTAGACTTCATCTCTGACTGCCCTCGAGAGCCTCCCAGCTGAGCCCTCCCCAGAGGCTTTTCAGGATCTTTTCGGAATCCCTTCTTTGAGGACACTGTCACCTCTTCCCCAGGCCTGGTCTTTTCATTCCTTTTGTGGACATGACAAGAGGAAACCTGTGCAGCTGTTGAGGGCAGTGTGATAAGCAACCTTCTGGAATGTGCTGTTTCAAATCACCTGGGCAATGGGCATCCCTAACTTGCATTTTTGTGTATTTCCAGGCCCTCGTATTTCACTGAAAATATTCTCAGTGGGACTTCTGGGGCATCTACTATGCACTGATTACATAACATTCTCTATCCATAACCAGTGGTTTATGGCAAAGTGGAGGTTTCAGTGGAATGGTATTTGTGATGATTGACACCAACCTGGGCTTAAATTTGTCTTTTATCATAGAGTAGAACTTAAATATGCTTAAAAAGAATGAAATTTACTGATAACCAGCAGAGGAGGATTTCTCCTCTCTGATTCCTTCTTAGTAAGTGCTTTTAGGGATTAAAAAAACTGAAACAAAACAAAACTGGTACCTTCTCATGTCCCCAGAGACTGAGTGGTCAGGCATTAAAAAAAAGTGGTGGTATTCTCCTTAAGTTGAAAAGCGAAACAGTGCCTCAGTGCTGGTACACATGTAGACTGTCTCAGGAGAAGACGCTAGAGAGGAGTAGCATTTTGAGAAGGGCGATGGTATAGGAAGGATGCTTACATTCCATTCTATACCCTTTCATACTTTAGGGGAAAAAAAAAAAAAGGTCCAAAGTGGAGTGACTTGTGCTAAGGCCCATGTCCGCAAACCAAGAATTAATACCTAGCCTACCTCTGTAACCTTCAGCAGTCAATCTGGAATTACCTGGTCATCACTAGTGAGGAGGGAATCTGCCTGATAGGAACCACCCCACCCACCCCTCCCACCTTCCCCCAAAAGAAGGTGACCTTGCCTGGGACAGTCCACTTTTTGCTAGAATAACTTCTTTGCCCCCCTCCTTCTGCCTTAAAAAGTCTTCCATTTTGTATAGCTCCTCAGAGCTCCTTTCTACTAGATGGGAGGCCACCCAATTCGTGACTCACTGGATAAAACCAGTAAGATCTTTGAATATACTCCGTTGTTTTGTTTTTCAACAACTTCTAATTTCTTTTTGTATCATGTTTATGTGTTACCTTTAAAAAGCATGATAAGTATCCCTTTTCGCTCTTAATATATGATCTAGAAATAGAAAGCTTCGAGTTCTTCATTACTTGGTTCTCGGAGTGCTCCTGCTCAATGTGCATTTTGATGGAAGACATTGCCTTCACTTGTTCCGAGGCTCCACGTTCTTCAGCAGGTTGGGACTGGGCTTCTTTAACTTGAATTTCAAATTTTTGCATATCTTTTGCATATATCAGTCAATCCAATTGCTTTCTTTCCTCCTTCCTTCCCTTCTTTCAGAAAGGATTTAAGGCTGTTTCTGGCTGATATTTTATTCTGCAGCTTTAGACAAAATGTGAATTTGAGGTGAGGTGGTGGGCTTGCCACTAGTTGAACCACAAATCATTGCTGTCTCTACTGGACCTCTCTCTGCCGCCCTTTGAAGCAAAGGATTGTCACATTGAGGAATAGGAGATAGAATTTGGAACGAAATGGTGGACGGTTTCTAACCCCAGAGCTCAGTCTAGTTTAAAAGCAGCCCAAACTCATTTTCCTTAAGGATCTCAGCTACTGGAGGGAAATGCTGAAGGTGCAGTTTATTTGAGTTGTCACCTGTCTGTAAGCGAAGGCTGGAAGTCAGGGTCTCAGACCAAGGCTGCAGGCTCCAGTACTGCTGTGGGGTGTGTGTGCTGTCGAAGGCCGCCTGCGCAGGGGTCACTGTCTAAAAGTAACTCCCTGGGCTGGCTGTATTGGTTTGTGTCACCAACGTTTCATTCGGCCACTTCCCAGCCCGAGTTATCGCGTCCTGCAAAGACATGCTGTTCCTCTCTGGCAGCAGCGACATTTTTGAGGTGTTGGTATTTCTCCAGGAGATTTACACATTTGATTTTGTACTTTTCAAACAGGAAGTTTTATCACATTTGTTGGCCACGTGTAAAAACAAGATATTTTTCTCCTTTTCCATCCAGTGACCACAAATAGAGAATGAGGAACCCCTTTTGCTTTTCTTTTTCCTCCCTGGTTTGGGGAAGTAAACATTAGATCGTACTTGTGGCCGTCACTAAAACTGGGAGCTCATTACCCTCTATCTCCCGTGATTACTGAACGTCATGGGAAGAAATCATTCTCATTGCTCCACTGACTAGTTTAGAAAAGGCACCATCTGATACCTACCTCCCAGCGCGGTGCCCTCATCCCGCAGTCTCCTTATCAACGTGGAGATGACTCACTCTGTTTTCCTTACTCTGAGAGATTTTTCTCTGGTTTGCTGATCATGGCAGTGATTAAATAAAGAATGGTTCCTGCAGAGATATGCTGGAAAAAATAACCACTTGTGCTTGAACTTGCACAGTTGAACTTCACTATTATAATCAGTGAGGTATTATTTCTTAGATTTTTTGGGAGAGGGTTCAGGAACCCCTTTAAGGTCCATATGCATAAGCCTAGTATGCATATATAATGTGTTCGCATTTTTTGGTGGTGACGCTCCTACCCCCAGTTGTCATGCCTTCTTGCTTAGTCACAAAAACCATTAGCCTGTCCTTATAAAAATGGCTCTGAGTGACAGGTTACCTGCTCTGCACAGCATTTCTGTTGGAGAAAGATTAGGGGAGCTAGCTCTGTTCCAACAGCCTAACCTCAGTGAAATGTGCAACTTCCAGAATTGTCCCAACATGGACTCCAAAGCTGGAAATACTCTTTTAATTTTTTAAAAAAAGAGGAAAGAGGTACCTTTACCTTTTTCGCTTTGTGGCAACTAATTTCATGTTTTTCTCAAGTTCCTTTATTCCCTCCTTCTGCCTCCCTGGTCCAGAGAAAAGTTATTGTAGAGGAATACAGGTTTGTTGTTGTTGTTGTTGTTGTTTTTTTAAGATTTTATTTATTTATTTGACAGAGAGAGATCACAAGCAGGCAGAGAGGCAGGCAGAGAGACAGGAGGAAGCAGGCTCCCCGCTGAGCAGAGAGCCCGATGCGGGACTCTATCCCAGGACTCCGAGATCATGACCTGAGCCGAAGGCAGCGGCTTAACCCACTGAGCCACCCAGGCGCCCCAATTGTTGTTGTTTTTTGCTTTGCCTTTTTTTTTATTGTTGAGAATAACATTTATTATTATTATTATTTTTATAAACATATAATGTATTTTTATCCCCAGGGGTACGGGTCTGTGAATCGCCAGGAATACAGGTTTTTTAAAAAGTATATAGAGATCAGCCTTCATTTTCCGACAAACTTTGTGTTTCTAGGTGTTGCATTTGTTCCCAGAGTTAATTGTGTTTATGGCAGCCTGTCTCTTGTGGCAAGTTGCAAACTAGCTGCCCACAAAACACCAGTTTTAAGTTTTTTTTTTTTTTAAAGATTTTATTTATTTATTTGACAGAGAGAGATCACAGGTAGATGGAGAGGCAGGCAGAGAGAAAGAGAGAGAAGGAAGCAGGCTCCCTGCCGAGCAGAGAACCCGATGTGGGACTCGATCCCAGGACCCTGAGATCATGACCTGAGCCGAAGGCAGCCGCTTAACCCACTGAGCCATCCAGGCGCCCCCAGTTTTAAGTTTTTTGAAGTAAGTGGCCAGAATTTCAAGTCAGGAGATTTCACATAGTTTGATTTCTAACTCCTCTTGACAGTTAGAATATGTTCCAGGATCGAGCCATGTTCTTGCATGGGAGCAGTGTGGAGTAGCATGAGAATCACCGTTGTCCCCTCCGGGGGTGGCAAGGGGAAGCATTTAGGTCCCAGTTTGCTGTAGTCCCCACACCACCCACTTGTCACTTGCTTGGCCCTCTCAGGGTTTTGGTTTCATAACCCATGACTTAGAGTGTCTGTTTAAAACCTTATCTTGAAAAATCAGGGGATCTTGAGGTCTAGCAAAACATCATTTTGGTATCCTCCTTTATAAATAATGGAAACCAAATTTAAAATGATAGGGAGAAAAATACTTGAAGCAGTGGAATAGTGGAAACAAATATTTTTTTCCTTAAAGAGATCTGTGCATTTTTAAATGAGAGGAAGGAAAGAAAGCGGTAATGTAATTTTTGGAGCATTCTTTACAAATACCAAGTCATTTTATTAGTTTTGAAACATATCATGTACTCTGCATAATATGATTTGCTCATAAAATTACCATATTGGGAACATTTATACAAATGTAATCATATTTTCTTTTTAAATATTTCCCTTTTCCCCCCTTCTTTCAAACAGAACTGAACTACTGAACTTGAAGTAGCAGAAAATTTTTTATGGTCCCCCCCCCCCTTTTTACAATAAGACCAAAAACTAAAACTGGATGACAGAAGTCACCATTTTCATGAGACATGGTTCTTAGTCTTCAAGCCCTTCCAAGGTAACTAGTAGGTTACGGGAAAGGAACTTCACAGGAACACGACCAAGCCAGCAAGCCAACCTAAAACTTTAAGAAGCATGTGAATTTAATTGAAACCATCCCATTTTATGAGCTTTGTGATGGGCAGTTTGGGTCTTCTAAGAATGCCTCTTTTCCTGTTAAAATTACTCTTGTAACCTTCTTGTAAACAAAATGCTAGCAAGAATGCAGACTCTGTCCTTCAGTT
Source organism: Lutra lutra (assembly GCF_902655055.1). Lineage (NCBI taxonomy): Eukaryota > Metazoa > Chordata > Mammalia > Carnivora > Mustelidae > Lutra > Lutra lutra. The sequence goes on along the minus strand of NC_062291.1, from coordinate 56,382,488 downwards.
TCTGGGTTTAAGGCATGAGCCAGTCACCAGGGAGCCTGGTCTCCTCACCCTGGCCACCCGCAGGCCCTGACCTATCTTAGAACTGCCTCCCCACCCTGGGCTTCATCTGTTTCTTGCATTAAATGAGATCGTATCTGGGTTCCCCTCAAAGGCTAGCTGTCTTGAGCTCTCTGTCATATGTCTTATGTCACTCTGAGTCCTGGGCAGGAGTTTTGGGATGCCCTGGTGTGCTGGCCACATAACCAGTTCCATGGAGTCAGAAGAGCTGAGTCTCAGTGGAGAAGGTTCCTTCTATCATCAGGAATTCCTCATGCTTGTGTCTACTATACAGAGAAGAACTAGGTATAATGAGATTTGTACTTGGTGACCTCATGGCCCAACCCTGCTCTCCCTACGCTGGGAGAGAACTCCCTAGCTCTGCTTCATGGATGGGGCAAAAGTGAACTAGGAAGAGAGATTTTTACCTTGTTGGCATTCTGTAGACTATTTCTGATGCTGGGTGCTCCGAGGTCTATAAGTGGACTCCTCATCACTGGCCGGACGGTCTTCACACTTGAATTGTACAGTCCTGGTCACACTTCTCCTTTATGTTTCTGTGGCAGGTCCGACACCAGTTACGTACAGTCTTGTGGCAAAACTGTTGACTGTAACCAAAAGTGAATGGCAGACAGAGAGGCTTTCACAGAGTAAACAAGACATGTTCTATAACGTGATCAACACAGGATGGTGTCCTAGTGGCCGCTGTGGGTGTTTTGTGCTGGGCCCGTTCCGCGGTTGGCTGAGGGTGTGATCCGCCACTTACTTTCCTTGTCTGACAGCTTATAATGGCACGTAGGGCATGGGAAGAGAAATAGATACACATCCATACACACACAATATACCACATACACATTAAATGTATTGTGTTTACATTTTATATTAAATATATTGGCATACTTTAGGAAATCTATTTCAGAAATAAATGATGCTGCAATGATTCTGTGCTGCTTGGGTTGGCTGTGCGTGTTGGAGCCCAGCAGGAACCAGAGTCTAGGCTTGCAAGGGCCTTGGGATTGTTTTAAACGGCTCTTGGCAGATTCTAGGCTGCGTTCTTGCTTCACGTGCCCGAAGATACTGTGGATTTTCCAACTCTTGAGATTGTCTCTGCAACATTAGATTCATTGATCTGTTGACTTGTTTATTCAGTCAACGTCGATGGAGTAGCTAATACTTATGTCATGCCTTTAGCCTGTGGGGTGTATCCACACCCCTTATCCCCCTTAGATGTGCTTGTTTCAGAGTCCGGCCAGGTAGTCTGCCTGTCTAGAGGCAATAGCCTGCCTTGATCGAGGCCTGTGGTTTTTGTTTCTTAATAAAGTCTTTTTACTTTCTTTTGTACTTGAGAACAGATATACCCACGGCATGGCCTGGGCTATTTGGGAAGGAGCTCGGGATAGGTGGGCAGAAGGGTTGCTACGGGAGCTGGGTTTGCACAGTGATGCCCAGGAACAGAGGAGGTGGGAGTCCTCTCCTGAGCACGAGTGGGTGGCTGGGAGGCGCTTGTGGCTCTGAGGGAGATGGAAACTATTTGGAACAGCTGCCGTGGGCTGGGCAGCAGGGGCTGAGCAAGAGCTGAGAGCAAGGGCTGCTGGGTGCCTGGGCAGAAGCTCTCGTGGACAGCAGGTGTGGCCTGGCTGTGTGACTCGGGGGTGAAGGGAGAGGCTGGGGTGGGGGGACGGGTGGGTAGAGATTGGACGGTTGCTTGATGGTTGACCTAGTGTGGGCATACACCGACCCTGAGAGGGTGGCCATACAGGGAGCTGTTGAGGTGGACAGTAGGGACGTTGAGGGGGCCTGGGGGTGCTGGGCGGCAGCTCTTCTTAGCATGGCTTATAAGGCCCTTTAGCTCTGAACTCCTCCCGCTGTGCATGCCCCGTTGGGCCATTCCTGTGTGCTTTTATACATATTATTCCCTTCTCCAAATTCTTCCCTCCTCCAAGCTCTGGCCCAGGCAGCACTGCTGGGAGACTGTTCCCGCTTGCACTCTGCTCCGTTCTCTGCTGGGTCAACTGACCCTGCGCCCCGTCCACATGTGTCTCCCGTGGCACCTCCCGTGGCAGTTTACAGGCTGCTGGCATCTGTGGATCGTTGGGCACATTGAGTACACGGCCATCCTCGTCCCTAGGCGTACAGAACATGTTCAGTAAATGTTTGCTGAATGGAGGCCTAACTGCTGTGTTGCAATATTAGTTTATAACAGAATATTAGGTCTGGAAGAAAACTATGAGATCAGCTGGCCCCAAAAGAACTATTCTATTTTTTTTCTATTTATATCTATTCTTTTTTTTTTTTTTAAAGATTTTATTTATTTATTTGACAGAGAAAGATTACAAGTAGACAGAGAGGCAGGCAGAAAGAGAAGAAGGGAAGCAGACTCCTCACTGAGCAGAGAGCCCGATGCGGGGCTCCATCCCAGGACCCTGGGATCATGACCTGAGCCGAAGGCAGAGGTTTTAACACACTGAGCCACCCAGGCACCCCAAAAAGAACTATTCTTTTTGTTGTTCATGGAGAACTGAAACTCAGAGAGGTTGAGGACCTGACCCGATGTCACACAGCATGCTCAAGCAAGAGCTAGGACTCCCATTCACCTTCTCTGAGTCCAGATGCCATGTTCTTTGCACTAGACCACAACAGACTCCGACTGTGTCTGCGTGTGACTTGTACGTGTGTGAAGAGGGCGAGCGTCTGCCTCTGCCGAGTGCACGCTTGCCGCCTCTCGTCTCCGTTCGTAGGGGTGTGTTATCTCATTTTTCTCGCACAGAGGGAAACCGCGTCCCAACAACCCGAGGCCCTTTTCCTCCGCATTGTGCCAGGTTTACAACAGCCCTTACCTCACTGCTTCCCTTTCCCTTTCCGGGTTCGTCCCAGTTTATCTTTGGTCAGGGTGAGCATCAGCAACGGTTTCTAAGTAAATAGAGGAACTGCAGATTCAGGGTTGGCACGTCCAGCGCTCAGTGCTTTGGGTGTCCGCCTGTCCCCCCCTTCTGGCTGCTGTCATTGCTACTCCCGTCTCCAAACTGCCCTGATTTAGCATGTGTTCAAGACTGGTGGCGCGCAGTGGAAGTTTCCTTCTTGGAGCAAGCTGAAGAGCTGTCAGAGCCCTGAAAAAGGAAAGCCTTCAGGGAACGAGAGTGGGCACATGCCCGAACCATTCTGTACCAGTAAACAGATCTGTCGGTTTCCAGACCCATCCTTGGAGAACGGCATACATTTGGGGGTGTCTAGAAATGCTGGTTGTGTGTTTTCCATCTCCAAAACTTGCCTCTGAGCTCTTGGATAGTATCCGATGTGTAGAATGTTCTGTCTAGGGTTAAAGTCTCCGGGTGACAGAGGGTGGGGTGTGGCCAGTTCCCTGACCGCCTTTTCACGGATGACGCAGTTTCGAGAGGTTGGTTCCAGTCCCCAGCAGATCCTCTCAACTCCCTGCCCATCAGCCTTGGTCCAAAGTACCACCGGGTCAGTTATAGAACTAGAAGGTCCACTTGTTGAGTGCTGGGGAGTGGGGTGACAGGTTTGAACCTTGGGGCTCCTCTGTTAATTGACCAAACAGTATATGGTAAAAAACAAAACAAAACAAAACAAACCCCCTTTGGTAAAAATGCTTTAGAGACCAGGGTCTTCAGATTTTCTTTTTTACTTTAGGGAGCTCTGCAACACTGCTCTCCCTGAGCTCTTCCATATTCCTCTTTTCTTTTTCTTTGCCATATTTCTCTTTTCTCTTTTCTTTTTTCTTTTTCTTCTTCTTTTTCTCCTTCTCCTTCTTCTTCTTTCTTCTTTTTCTTTCTGTAAGATGATGTCCACTGCCCCCATTAGCTTAGAAATCCTGTGTCTTGGAACAAGTCCGCTGTCTTTGGTTTTACGGGGCTTCTGAATCCACTTTGGACCTTCCTGGCTCCCAGCCACTTGGGAGCCTGTTTCTGATTCTCCCTGGGCTGGTCTTGAGTTCCAGGTCTTGAGCTGGAAATACATCAGCCAAGGATTTGGATTGCATCAGGAAGTATTTTGATTTTCTATATTTTCTGCTTGGCATCTACTCATTTCCTTCGGGGACATCCCCTTCCTTGGGAAAAATAATTCCAAAGATGCTTGTCTGACCGATGAGCTAATAAGAAGGCACTCTCCAACCAGGCGCTTCCCTTTAGGGATCTTGGCTTGTCAGGCACAGGTCACTGGGTGAGACGGGGATCACCCAATGTCAAATGTTCCTGACAGCCACTCCTCCTTGACCCACCCTGCAGGCAGTGGTCCTTATGTTGGCTAGTTTTGGGACAGAACCAGCTTGGACTATAGCAGATGTTGACCAGAATGTGTTTCTAAGGTGTCAGCTAGCCCACTGCCGCTGTCTCCCAAGTAGATCCCCAACCCTGAGCTGTCATCCAGGTGTGTGTAATATTTCCTCGTGGTGCCATAACCTCTCTGTAGTCATGAATGGGAGCATTAGAAGGGGCTCTGCTGGGGCCCCAGAGCTGTGCTGGGATCTTAGCCGGAAGCTCCCTGAGGATCCTTGTAAGGACCGCTAAACTTCACTGCTCTTTCCAGGAACCTGGTTTCTGCGAAGCAGGTGGTCAACTAGGGTACTGCCCCCTCCCCGGTTCCCCCCTACATAGGTAGACTTCACATGTGTTCGTCTCAGATTTTATCTTGTTAGATTTGATTCATCTTATGACCTATGAGGAACATTTAATATCCAGCTTTTGTCATCTCTCAAGGTGACGGGCCCTCCTTCATGTGTGTCACCTCTAGATAGGAGTCGTTGACCCAGATGTATGGGACAGGGCCGAGTCCACGTGTCTGCAGGCTGGAGGCTCATTTGTCTCAGTATAAATCTGCCTCTGTGCGCCTGTTCGAACTCTTAAAGCCCAGCTCAAGGGAAATGACACTCATCTAATTATCTGTCTTATAAATTGAATGAAAAAGGGAATTGGTTAACCTGACTTAAAGTGGTTTATGGTGAACCTCTGGTTTGTAGTGAACTGGTTTATAGGGACCTTCTGACAGTTTTTGGCAATCGTCACTTTCTTGGATATTATATTAATTTTAATTTGTTTAATTTTAATTTATTTAATACTCCAGGCTGGGGGCACCTGGGTGGCTCAGTCGGTTAAGCATCTGCCTTTGCCTCAGGTTATGATCCCAGGGTCCTGGGATCACGCCCCTTGCTCAGCAGGGAGTCCGCTTCTAACTCTCCTTCTGCTCCCCCCCCTCCTCCCCCCGCTCATGCTCTTGCTCTCTCTTTCCCAAATAAATAAATAAAATATTTTTTAAAAGAATACTCCAGGCTAGAATTTTGCTGGACACGAATGCCAAGCCTCTTGGCATATACTTCTAGAATCTTCCTTTTGTGAATTATTTAGTTCCATATCTTTGAACACCATTCCTTTCTTTGAGGTTTCTGTAGGACTCCTGACAGTGATTCACCTGTGGCACGTGTCCGTACTTTGTCTGTGGATGTGACTCATCTGAGCCTAGGAACCTGACTTAAAGTGGCTGTAGCTCTCCCAGCTCCACACCTGTCTTCCATTCCAGTCACTTCTTACCAGAGTTGCCTCTTGCAGCATGAAGAACGTTCCCTCAGCACAGGCGAGGAGCTCTGCTCTGCTCTCACTAACATGACACTGGCTTCCCCACACAGGCCTGTACTTTGCTTCTCTTGTCACTCTGATCATAGCTTTGCAAACAAATCAACAAACAGAGACCTACCCCTGATGGTTATTCACGTTTCTCATGTGTTTTAACGCATCCCAGACGTTAGCCTTTTGGACTTCCTTTTGCTGCTCTCCTTTGCTTGGCCTCAACTCTGTTCCATCTTCCTGCGGCCCAGACAGGAAAATAGAGCATTCCATGCTAGGAGTCCTTTGCAGCCCTTTAAAGGACTTTCCAGGGCCTTCCTGGCTGTCCTCCCCACCCTCTTTGGACCACAGGAGTTTTTCTCCAAGCTCAGATAACCTCTGCCTTCACTTGCCTTTCCAAGACTTAGCTTCTCACCATCATGTTCTCTCTAATTTTAAGTTGTGACTGGTCCTCTGGGCTGCCCGGTGTAACCATGCAGAGCTGAGTTGGTGACTCAGGACCGGATGAGCCATGTTGACTGCCCAGAACTTTCATTCCCACCCTGACTCCCCAGGAGACCCACTCTTGAGAACTCCCACCCAGGGCAGGGCAGGGCTGGGCTGGGTCCATAGATACCTCTGCCAGAGTTGAATTCTCAAGGAGCATCTGAGCCTCTCCCTGAGCTGAGGCAAAAGACCAAGGCTGCCCAGCCCCTTGGTCAGAGAGCCAAAGGAAGGGAATAGGCCATGGATGAAACAACAGAGCAGACAGGCTGGCTGAGCTGGAAGCAGGACATCTGGGGGAGGCTGGAAGCTTTGCTTTCGATAACTCTGAGGACTCAAACCCAGGGGGCCCAGCCACAGGGTGTTCTGCTCTTTTACAAGAGGAACTCAGTACTGGGAGAGTGCCCTCTGAGTGGCCATCCTATTTTGGGATGAGTAAGTCAAGGAGCAGCTCTGTCCGTGCTCCTGGAAGTGCCTCACATTCCCTCATTTTAGACTTGCCATTCCTGTATGGAAAAGCCTCTTAACTCCTTTACAGATCCTGGATCATAAGACTCAGGCTGGCTGGAATTTTATCTCTTTACTGTCTGTGGACAAAGATTTACTGAGAAAAATCTCAGTAAGTGATGTTGGTTCAGGGAAAGCTTTATAGAGGACCCACTTTAGGAATGTGTATTTGCATGCAAACAATGAGAGTGCTAATTAAAATGATTCTCACATAGTCATTTTAGCAGTGCAGGGACTGCTGCTTGGCAACACTTGGATAGTAGAAATGAGTGTACTTGGAAATAATAAAGTATTGCTCCTTTCATCCATCTAACCAACTAAGATGTATTGCGTGTCTTCTGTTTGCAAGGAACTGGGCTGGAACTGAGGGGGTTGGGCATGAAAGGTCAAGAGTACAGAACCCGATGTTTGCCCTCAAGGGCGACCAACTGAGGGGTTTCCTGGACATGATACTACCCGGAAAGTCCAGGGAGAACCCCGGGGTGATTGGTGATCCTACCTCAGGAATTGAAAGAGTAGTAGGAATTAAACTACCTGGAGTGTTCTCCCTGTTAATGGAGACAACACCTGTTCACATTGTTTTAGAAATTTTCTGTATTCTGCCCTTGGGTTCCTCCCCCACCCCTGCCACCGCAAACGGAGTAGTCAGATTCCCTTTTGCAACCATATGCTAACATTGAAAATCTTTCTGTCCTCCTCATCAGCATCAGCTCTCACCGTGCACCTGCTGTGTGTAGGCCTCTGGTCTCTGCCCTGATTGAACCTGAAGGGGCCATGAAAGCCTTTCCAGCTCCCGGTGGGACACCACCGCCAGCTCCTTGCCTTTTTAAAAAAGTGTTTTAGGGCATAGAAGGGCAGAATAAATATTTGTGGATCAAAGCTTATCAACTTGGCGGTTAAGCGTGCCCCGTCCGGAGTCACATGGACTCGGTTTCACATTCTCGCTGCCGTGGGCTCACTTTGTGATCTTGGCTTGCTTGTAACATCACCTCTGAGCCTCGTGGTCCTCCTTTGCGGAACTGGGATCAACACGGGTACCTGTATCAGAGGATTGTTACGAGGAAGACTTGGACACGAGTCCCAGAGTCTTCCAAGGTGATGAGGGTGAGTTAGTATGACAGCATTCCAGGCAGCTCCTGCCTGTAGTTTTGGCAAAGTAAAGCCATTGTTTGGGTCTCAGCTCTCAGTTAAAATTCTGATGTAATCTCAGGCCCATGTTTAACCCTGCCAGCCCTCATTTCCCCTTTTCTGATCTATATTCAGGTATATCTAAATGCCATGTGTGCATGTTTATCTTATCTTAAAAAAGAAGTACGGCTCCTACAGCACCTTGTGCCTGGCCTGTCGTGTTCCATAAATATTTGCTAAATTTTAAAAACTATAAAACTTATTTTATTTTGGTTATTCTAGAATTCTTGTGAGATTGGGTAGGGCAGGTCTTCCTCCCTTGTCACCTGCCTCTTGTTATGTCTAAGGGGCATGGATGAGAAGCCAGTGGGTTCAAATGGTTTGCTGAAGGGAACCTGGCTGGTAAATGTGGAAAGCGGGCCTAGAACCCATGGTATTTGCAATGAAAGTTATGGGCATGCCTCTGCGCATTTGTCAAGGGCGCATGGGGGTCACAGAAACATTAAGCATTGTTATGGTAAATCTGGTGACAAGTGAACAGTGTATTTACTTCCTCTGTACCTACTGCCCCCACCCAAATGGGCCGTGATCCCCTGGCGTGCTGCTAACCGATGTCCTCTGTGAATTCCAGCATCGACCTTGTACCCTGCAGCTGGCTCTCTAAAGCTTATTAAGGTTGCCAGTTTAAACCTCATCCAGACCCTGACTGCCTCCTACCTGGCCGGACTCCCGTTTGGAGACCAAAAGTTTCTACTGTGTTTATATACCTTGTATCCGAGCCCCTTCGAGGAGCCAAGGTTAAAGTCCTCTTTAACCCCCTCCCCCTGCCTTTATATTTGGTATTGAAACACTTCATTTCTTGTAAGAAACTTAGCTATGAAAGGGGTGTATCAGGGAATGTGAATATCGGTTTAAACCACTTTTATTTGCCGGTCTCTCATTGCTTAAACATCTAACTTTAGATTAAAATATGTTCGTGTTGGTTCATTAACACAGACGCTTTTAAAAAACGCTGCAGCGTCAGGGGTTAAAATATAAAATTCTATATGCGCAACGAAAGGTGGTTTAGTACTTAAGTCCTATTTTTGAGCTCTGGAATTCAATTCCTTCCTGTTACCAGCTGAACCTGGGACTGATGTATTAGATGAAAATATAGTCCTATCTTCAAACGTGGACAACAGGACATTCTGTCCTCCAAATTTCAGCGTTTGAATTGGGTGTTGCAGGAAACTTGGCACTCTCTCTTTCTTTTCAAAATAATAAACAGAGATAGTCGCCTCAGGTTTCATCTGATGGGGCTTAGATGCTATTGCCTCATAAAGGCTGATTCATAGACAAATGGGAACTAATTATAGTAACTTAAAAATAATGTCCCCGTTTAAATTTGGCAAGGCAAGATGCCTTGCATGTTTTGTAGGACATGAGAGACTCCGTTTCTTCAGTGGCACGGAGGTGACATGCCCATTGCTATTTTAGCCACGCAGTGGCTGTGCTGGGTCACTACCTGCCCTCTTTATTTGATTCTGTTGGGGATTTCTCATGCCTTCTCATGCACACTGCGCGCACAAACACTGAAACAACTCTTACTACCGTCTACACAGGGAATTCTTTCTTGCTAGTTATCCATTGCATTTTTTAAGAGGCAGGTGTCTGAGTGGAAGAAAGTGGATGGCATTTTTAATTTATTTTTTTAGTTTAAGTATTTTAGAATCACTGCTATGAAAAAGTATTTGGTGAAATGAATAGAAAATCATCACAGGGTATTCTGTGATGTAAGAAGTGATTCTTACCCTCCCTACTCAGAATTAAGTTGGAAGACATTCCACCGGAATTTTCTTCAAATAATTTTTGTCTTTGAATTTGCTTTTTTTTTTAAAAGATTTTATTTATTTATTTATTTATTTATTTATTTATTTATTTATTTGACAGATAGAGGTCACAAGTAAGCAGAGAGGCAGGCAGAGAGAGAGGGGGAGAAGCAGGCTCCCTGCTGAGCAGAGAGCCCAATGTGGGGCTCAATCCCAGGACCCTGGGATCATGACCCGAGCTGAAGGCAGAGGCTTTGACCCACTGAGCCACCCAAGTGCCCCTGAATTTGCTTTAAATAAGTAGGTGATACGTGACCATGTTCAGAATTCAAAAATTAGAAAAATCTTTGTGATGGAAAGTAAATCTTTCGTGTCTCTCTCTCTATCTGTGAATTCCTGCCCCAGCCCTCTCTTCGGAAGCAGTGCTGGGCACCGGTTTCTTGCAAACTGTGCTCAAGATTTTCTCAGCATCTGTAAATCTGTATGTCTATTTTCTTCACACAAATGACTTCACGCTATCCGTGGTGTTTTGAACTTGGCTTTTCTATTTAACCATAATCTTAGAAATGATTCCATCTCACATCTTGAGCTACCTCATGGTCTTTAAGAGTTTTGTTGAGTAGTTGCGTCAGAGCATAGAAAAAATAGTCTATGAGTGGTATTTAGGCTCTTTTCCCCTTCTGCTGCTGAAATCATGGCATACTGATAATCCCATACATCTGCTATGGGATGGGCTCTCCCTCTCGGTGGTTATCAGTGTGGGCTCTAGAGCCCAAGGGCCTGGGTTGAAGTCTTAGTTTCTTCATTTACTACTGAACTCTGGGATCTTGGCCAGTTACTTATTCTTACTGGACCTCAGTTTCATCATTTCTAAGATAGTCTTTATCTTAGAGGCAGGACGTGATGATTAAAAGCCTTCGTCTGTAGAAAGCTTATGCACAGTGCCAGGCACGTCGACAGGTCTGTACCTGTTCACGAGTGGTATCGTTTTGTGTGATGTGGAAATCTCTGAACTTATCTCTGCATGTTTCTGAACCACTACTAGTAACAGATAGGTTTTGAATGTGTGGGTTCCAGCTCCTAAATTTACTGAAATGCCATGTTCCTCCTCCCCTCCCCCCTTTCATTGTTGCTTCTGTGTACATCCTGGAGGAGGAAAGGGAAGATTGGATTTCTGGCCACTCCACTCATGTGTCCAGACCCCTTCAAAGGTGTCAAGTACATTGCCCATGGTGATACTTTTTAACAAATGGCTCAAAAATTTCCCCCCCTCCCGTAACTAGCTTAGAACTTTATGATGCTTAAATATGTTACATTTAGGCAAATACATTGTGTGCCTGTGCGTATGACTCAAATTTATTTAATGATTTCACCATATTTGAAAGTATAAATCTTTGGGAAAGACCGGAGAGTGTATTTACCCTGATTTAGTTAACTTTAGTGGAAGGTACAGGGACTTATGTTACCTATGAATCTCACATCATTGAAGACCACCACTTTTGGATTCAGACAAACCAAAGGTAAAGTCCCGGTGTTGGCATTTGCCAGGTGTTTGACCATACACTTACAGGGTGTTGTAAATGAAGACATCCACCCACCTCCTAGGACTTCAAGGCTGATGAAACAGTAGATAAAGGACCCAGCAGTGCATGGCACACAGCAGGTGCTCGCGGACATCCGTTCCTTTACCCTTCCTGTCCTGCGTCACACTTCCTCCTGCCATCAGCACGGCCCTTGGACTAACCTCTCCCACCCGGATCCCAGTGTTCTTCCTCCCCACTCTCCTCCTGACTTGCCCTACGGCTAACCCGTGTGCTTTTTCTGCTTCCACGGGGAGAGGGGATGATGTCCCAGTGGTTGTCACTTGCATCTTCCCCGTTGTTAACCAGTTTTCAGTGAAGCCGGCAAGTGAGTGAGTGAGAGTCAGGCTTGCCATTTCTCTACCCTAGTGAGGTCATTGCTGTTTCTTTGAAAGCAGTAGCAAGTGACAGCCTTGCAAGATTGCAATTAGGGGCCACGGAGCGTTACACCGGCTCCTGAGGTGATCATAGAGAATGGTGTTTTCATTCTTGGCTATTCCTTTGGAGAAAATTTGCTATAGCCAACTTAACACTAATTATTTTCCCAGATAATTCTTTTTGTGGGGGGAGGTGGATGTGCGGGAGAGGTCTTGAAAATGTTGTACTTCATCGAAGCTCCATTAGAAGGCACTTGCAGGAGGCCTGCTCTGACCGTTTTACCCCCACTTCCCAAGAGAAGCATGAGCCAGCTGGCTTCCAGACTCGGTGGCCACCTTTGCTCGGCCCTTGGTTTAATGTCTTGGAGGTGGACCTCTGGGTACCCTGGGAGGGGAAGTGAAGCTACAGCTGGAAAGGGAGCAGGAAGACCTTTGCTCGATCTTCCAAATCACTCCTTTGGAGAGGAGCTACTCTATTTTGCATGAAGTGTTTTGCTGTGAATTTTTGAAATAGCAGTCACACCCATATTCAAATGTAAGAACCAGGGTGCTCTCCAAAGACATGCACAGCCAGGTCCCTTCCATTCCGCAAACAAATATTTGGATAATAGGAACCATTGTTGCCACTTGGAATGGTCTTCCCAGTTATCCTCCTCCCTCCCCCAACTCAGGCTTTCATATCCTTTCACATCTAGCGAATTCCCACTGTCTGGTTTTTGTAGTTTTTTTTGACTCTGGACTGTTTGGCTATTAGGTAAACCCTTGTGTGTTGAACTGTTAGTTATTAACCCTGTTGTCGTGTAGATTCATGTAGGCATTTTCCTGTGTCAATGCCTTGGCTTCCCCGCCAGGTCTTCACTCCTTAGGCAGGGACGCGTGCTTCCGTCCCTCAAGCAGCAGTAGCAGCAGCGCCCCAGCCCCCCAGGACTGTTGGAAATGCACAGCTGACCTGCTGAATGAGACTGTCTGGGGGCGGGGCTCAGCAGTCTGCAGTTTCATGAGCACTCCTGGCCATCTGCTGTATGATGGCGTTAGAGACCCTCTGCTGTATGATGGAGTTAGAGACCCTCTGCTATGGTGAGAAGCACAAGGGTCTGGGGGTTGGGGGCGGGCTTGGTCTAGGACTGATGCCACTTCTGCTGTTTGCTGATTGACCTTAGGGAAGGGAATTTTTGTCTCTTTTCTCCCATTCGAGGGTTAGTTTGTAGAGGTTTGTTCTGCAGGATGTTAATCGGTGCCCTAGAGGATGAGGTGGGGAAACCATTATGTGGGCAAATAAATGAAAGGAATGCAGCTGCCTTAGTGAATTTCAATAGGATTTCTGATGGCCAGACTTCTCAGATACCTCAATATGTCACTGAAGGTCATGGAGAGTCACTGTGGAAAGAGGTAGCAAATTTGTTAGATTCTAGAATGTCTTTGCTGTTGCCTGTTGGCTTTTCTGGCAACAATATTTTGTGGAACACATTTTTGGGAGATGCTGGACCAGGTAATGTGTGAAGATCCTGTTAGCCTTCAATTTTTTTTTTTAAGATTTTATTAGAGAGACAGCAAGAAAGCTCAAGCAGGGGGAGCAGCAGAGAGAGAGGGAGAAGGAGGCCCCCTGCTGAGCAGAGACACACACCCCCCCCCGCCCCCCAACACGGGGCCTGATCCCAGGACCCTGGGTTCATGACCTGAGCTGAAGGCAGACACTTCACGGACTATGCCACCCGGGTGCCCCAGCCTTGCGATTTCAAAGCCCTGTAAATGAGTCCAAAACTCCAAAACTTTAAACATAGGGTGAATCAGACATGATGCCAGGATTTATAATTTGGGTAAATCAGACTTACACAACAACTTGAGCATTGGAACAAAACGGAAGTAACTAAACACTGAAGAATAAAAGGTTACATATTTTTAAAGCAGCAAGTTTTTCTTAGGTAGAAAACCATGTACTACTACGGGAGAAGCAGGGAAGGCAAGTTAAGGCAAATGTCACTTCCTGAGCGTATTGGGAGTCCTGGCAAGAATCCTATGGCACATTCAAATCAGGTAATTTTAGGAGATTTAAATAAAGGAACTATTTATAAAAGGTGTAGGCAGAGTTTGGGAAAAGCAACAATGGTTGACGCAGGACTTACTCCTCTGTATATGCAAGGTTTCTCATGTATCCGGTTCAGTCCTCATAATCACCCCAAAGATAGGTTTTATTATTTCATGCTTTGCAGAGAGGAAAGTGAAGTTCAAGGAGGCAGAGGAAGTTACCCTTCGATGTTAGCTGGGGAACGGAGGCACAGTCACGCCTCTGTCAGACTCGCAACCCGGCACTGTCCCCACATGTTTCTTTAGAGGAACATCTTCTTTCCCCTCCGTCTTTCTCCGTGTGATGAGGCTGAAAACACTGCTCTCCAGAAGCTCATGCTCTGAGCCAGATGTGTTACTCTGAGCAATCTGTAGACAGGAGAAGATAGCGCAGTAGGCAAATACTTAAATTAACAGAAGTGTGCAGTTTACATATATGGGGGAGAGAGAAAGGCGGGCAACAGGCAGTTCCCATGCCCAAGTGTGTTGAGGCTGTGGAAATCTGTCATCCATCATTTTTGGGGGATTTGTCCCATTCTAGAAAATATTTTTGGATGCTATGGGAGCCATCGGAAGGGCATGAATGAGGCCGCTTAGCTCGTTGGGGTTGGGACGAGGTAGAGCGAAACTTTGGAGACATATGGCGCAGCTCGGGAAGGCTTGCTGTGGGAGTAGCATGCAAGAGTGCTCTTTTCCTAGGTGCCTCCACCAAATGGAAATGGTGCTGGTTCTGGGAGGTGGGCAAGCAAGTGGAAGAAGGAAGAGGTCATGGTGGGACCCCCAGGTGCTTCTGACTCCAGTTTTTATGCTGGGGCCGCACTGGTCCAGTGAAGTCCCCTTAGCCTAAGACCTTTGTTAGAGGATGGTCAAGGTTGAGTTTTCTAAGATCTTCTCGATTTTTACCTCTGTCAGGAAGTTTTGGATATGAACGCTTCATTCCTTTTATACCCTGAGAAAACTGAAACGTCCTTTTTCGGAGGAGGTTCCTTTCCCCATGTGATGTTAAGTTTGGGTTGGCTCTTATTGCTCCATTAGAATATATCTTATGGTCAAGTCCTCTTTATTCCAGAAACAAAAACACCTCTCAAATACTGTGCACAAGCCCTGCCTTTGAAAACATCTGGTAAAAATAACAAGTCGCTTGGAAAACTGTGATTCTTAGATGCGACCCCTGCCTCTCTATTAGCAGGGAGTCACTGGAGTAAACCTTTATTTCCTGTTGCTTCCACACAGCGGTCCTTCACGGAAATATTTTGCGTGTTTCCTTAGGCAGCAGGGAACCTGCAGGGCAAACAGTGAGGAGGCCCCAGTTAGGAACAGAGATGCCGTCTTTGCCTGGTCGCACCTCAGAGGGGCTGGGAGAGCCCGCCTGGGCCCCGGAGCTTTGAAGCTATGCCAGGCCTCTGCCCCAGACCGCTGAACGCTTCAGCTCTCCCCCAGGCACCAGCGAGGCCCAACCTGCCACACCTCCAGCTCTTTTTTACAAGAGAGGTGTTTTAAAATAGTCTTAACTGTCAGACATATTTTTTTTCCACAACATTCCTCAGACATCTCATAAATTATTCTGCAGTGCGACTTTAATAGGGACGCTGGGAGGATGAAGAGTTCTCCTCAATGGAGTTTTTGGTAACTTAGACAACTATTAACCCCAGGCCCTCCTGCTTTCTCCACCTCAGAACTCTTTGAGGACAATCGTGAACTAGAGAGAATTTGCCTGAAACGGTACTTGAGGCTGCCTTCAATGACAGAGCTCTTAGCTTCCCTCATAATGTTGTATGTTAATCGAAGTCCTGTGATGTTCCAATATTTGACTCTTTTTGGCTCTCAGGGCATTTGGTGTAGTTCAACCGGATAACAACGGTGAAGAAAGTTGAGGAGTTTGAGCTTGGTGTTTTCTGGCTTCAGAATAGTATCATGAGGAAAAAAAAGGTTTTGTGTTTTTATGTTTAAGAAGCCGGTGTTACACGCTTTCCTTGCCATTTGGTTCCTAGGAAAACAGGCAAGTAAAGATTCTGATTGTAGAATTGGCGTTGCTGCTCACTCTGTGTCTGCTGTCACACTGGCTCTATGCTGGGGGCTTCTACGAGTGTGCATCCCACCTACAGCCGCAGACCCCTTCAGGTCAGTGTGTGCCCCTGAAGGTGAGCACGTGAGCCTTCCTTTTGCGGGTTTTTAGTCTGTTTTGTCTTACAGTTGTATTTTACACAATGCTTACTGACTTGATTTATTTGGGGACAAGTTTCTGGAAACTGGATGAGTTCTAGTTTCTGGAAAACTGGAACTTAAGTTATTGGTACGAAGAGTTAGGAAATTTGAATTTGGAGCCATCCTAAGTAGTGTTCAGTGTGTGGTACAAATGCAGAATCATGGTCACTGATGCCCAGAGCGATGCTCTCTAGACGCCTTTTGGCTCATAGATAAAGTGTAATAAGGATGCTAGGATACTTCATTCCGTGGTATTTCTCTTTCTTCAACAACTGGATGTTGTAGTTAACCAGTGTCTTCATCTTTTCAGGCCACTCTAATGTAATACCACACACTGGGTGGTTTAAAAACAATGGAAATTTATTTCTCACAGTTTGGGGACATTCCAGGTCAAGGCACCAGCACAGTCATGTTGTGGTGAGGCCTTGTCCATGCTGCAGACTTCTCGTCATAGTCTCACGTGGCAGAAGGGACGAGGGGTCACTCTGTGACCTCTTTTGTAAGGACACTAACCCCATTTATGAGGGCTCCACCCTTAAAACCTAATCATGTCCCAAAGACCCCACCTTCTAGTACCATCACCTTGGATATTAGGTTTTCAATATAAGAATTTTGGGGGGACATAGGCTGTTAGACCAGGGTTACCGTTTTGTCATCTGGGATGTTCCACTATTTTCTTTGTATATGGATATGGAATGTTAGTATCTAGAAGAATTTTCATAAGGTGTATTTTGTAACGTCATTTGCCTTTTTATGTAAAAGCAAATAAAAATATGTACTGCTCCTTTACTACATGTTCAAGGCACAGTGTGAAAATTCAGAAAGAATATTTGTAACAAATAAAGAATTTTGTTCCTCTTGAAATATGGTGTTAGCATGACATTCTCTTTACCAACTGGCCTACAGAAAAAGAAGACAATATCCTTTGGGGGAAACAGTACTGATTTGGGAGTTAAAAGCCCTTGTTTTGTTCCCATCCAGGTCACAAGCTCACTCTACCCATGTGGGCAGGCCTCTTCTTTCCCACGTGGACTGCTTTCTCCTCTATACAGTGAAGGTATCAAACTGGATTATTTCTAAGTTCCTTCATAACAAAATAAACCCAACACTGATTTTTATTGAATACTTTCCATGTAAGTTACTGAGATAGTTCCCTGTAAGTGTAAGAGAGTCTCTTACTTCTGTGGGTTTTTAAAGGTTCCTCAGAGCCAGATAAACAGAAACAAAACCCCCAAATACTTATTGACCATCCTCCAAGAGTCCGTCACTGCAAAGAGTAGAGTGAATGTGTAGAGTACTCAGCCACCCTTCAAAGAATTATTCCTGATTTACAGAAGAATGAATAGTATGAGAGCAAAAAAGGGACAAGGTGGGCTAGGCCACGAGTGCCCCAAGTCAAAGCTGTAATTTGTCAAGCACGGCACTATGCCCAGCTTTGTGCTGTGTTTGACTAATGTTACCCCAAACCAAACCTCCACACAGGAGGAATGCTGTGATTCCTCCATTGTACCCATGTGGAACCACACGTTCACTTGCCCAAGATCACACAGCCAGTCACTGATGGAGCTGATAATTAATACTGAGCCCACATCCTTAATCACCACATCTCTGCGGGAAGGTGAGGGCATGGGTAGAGAGAGGCAACAGACCTCTCTTACTGAAGGGAAAGCGTGGGTTTGCCAAGGGTTAGTGAGGGAAGGAGAAGGGGACGTTCATGACCATGATCCACTGACACGGGCCCATTTCCTTGGGTTCTCTCACATAGATCACCTTCACTGCCTTGCTGGGGCGTGGGGAAAACTGCCTGTCTGTAAAGCCCGTGGCCCATGCTTGGCCACAACCCTGACTCCCAGCCTCCCCCCAGCACCCGTGCCAGAGCTAAAACAAGCTGTGTTTACTGGAACTTGGGATATCTTTGCCACTTGACTTGACGAGAGTCAGAGCAAGGGAGTAAACAGCCGGACTCAAACAACTACGTGGAACTGGAGAATGACCCCGACAGTAGAACTATGACAAGTTTTTTAAAAATGTTTTCAGATTTTCCAAAACTCTATCTTACTTCAAACTAACGTTTCTCTTTTAACATCTCTGTTTGTAGAACCAAAAAATTCTAATTTTGGAATCTGCAGTGAACAGCTTATAGTCTTTCCCTAGTTCCCAGTTCATTCCATGGACCAAAGGGGTCCCTTGTGTCTGGTCACAGGTCTCAGTTCAAGCTCCTGTTCCCTGTCACGCTCTCAGCAGCCAGCCGTGGACCATGTCTAGGCATCATGTGGCTTTAACAAAACAAGGAGCACCATTATTTGGTCTTTAAGCACCCTCCACAGCTTGGCTTGTAAGCCTCTCGAGGGCAATGATGGCGTTCATCTCTGTAGCCAGCCCCAAGCAGCGTGTGGTGCTCAGCAGGCACTTGGTAAAGGCTGGGTATGTCTGTGGAATGAGCTGTCGCTCTCATTCTCTTAACCGCCAGGAAAAACAAATGCTGTTTACAAAATGAGTGGAGGGAGTAGAAGGAAGGGAAATGCAATGCAAAGCTAGTATGAGGTGGTCTTTATGAGCCTGGGATTGAAGGTCCCTTCAGGTTTTACGTCATAATTCCACAGCCTACTGGTCATGTCACCCCAAGGACAACTTTGAATCGTTGCCTCCTTTTTTCTCTTCTCTCTCTTCTGTCTTTTCTCTTTTCCTTTGAGAGAGAGAGTATGTGAACATGGGGTTGGTGAGGGGGAGGAGCAGAGGTAGAGGGAAACTCAAGCAGACTCCATGCTGAGTGTAGAGCCCAATGCGGGGCTCAGTCTCATGACCCCTGAGATCATGATCTGAGCCAAAACCAAGAGTCAGAGCCTCACCTGACTGAGCCAGCCAGGCGCCCCAGTGGCCTCCTTTCTAAACTGGTAGCAGCAGTATACACATAATCTGCTTATAGGAGATACTGTATATAACATGCTACGTATAGTGCCTGTGCTTAAAAGGGGAGCTCTTGATGATAAAAATAACCGTATTTTATTTATTGCTAGGGGGGACAAATCAGATTTGGCAACCTTCTGAAAGAAACGGGAAACAGACCTGGGTATAGAGCTCCCCAGCTCTCCAACTTAAAAAAGTTTGCAAGCTGCAGAGTAGGATAATCCTGAATATTTTACTGTTACCTGGATTCAGAAACAAGCTCACCGGGGTGTGAGTTGTATTTGTGGAAGCGTGGTCCTGCAGGTGAGGAGGCTGTGTTTGGGTGGCGACAGTATGGATCTTTTTCTTTAATTTTCAAATGTTAAATTCTGTGCTTATATTTCTTTTGTACTTTAAAAAATAAAAAAACCCATTAGATGTAAAAAGAACTGCACTCTTGAGATGAAAAAGGGATTCTTCTAAAAAAGCACTTGATACTTAATCACTTTGGAATTCTTTCAGTTTTAACTGTTTTCCCTGTTGCTTCTCCCAGAAGCTATTTGCTGTTGCTGAGTAGTTAATGGAACCGCCTAGTGGAAACATGTTGAGAAGTTAGGAGTTTGAGTTGGGTAAAATGTTGCCCTTATAATAATATGATAGGATAAAATATTTAATGGATTTTTTAGAAAACAATGCCTGTTTAATTAAAAAAAAAGCTCTTTAGATGGCATCAACAGATGTATCGAAATATATCTTTTTTATAAAGGGTATCGTCATTTTATGGGTTATGGTATGAAACAGTCCTAAATTTGGGGTGAGTTTGATTTCTTGGCTTTCTCGATTATTCAGTTCAGGAATATTTAAGCTAATAGTTGAGTGAGCTCCTCGGAAGTCTCTCATTTGGAAGGCCCGTGCCAGACAGTGTGCAGATGGGGCAGCAGTCATGCCTGGCAGGCCCCCGAAAGTGGGATTGCATTTGCACATTGTCTTATGTGCTGCGAACATTTTGCAGGGAAAAAAGGAAAAACTCTCTCCCTGCTTAAATGAAATTCTGACACAATCAATGCAAATTATAAATTATATTTAATTTGATGCAACAAATTCATCATCATTTCCAGCTTTGTGTCGAGTGTGATGCTGGAGCTCTGGGCATGTGATATTTGATGCTGCAGTAACTTGGTCACATGGACCAGTGTTTTTCAAGTACGGCCTTAGACCCTGTCTGCCAGAAATGCAGATTCTAGGGTCCCCGTGGAACTTCTCCATATTCTCTATATTCTCCATATTCATCCGGGGGCAGAGCCTGTAATCTACATTTTAAACAAGGGCTTCCCCCATATGACCAAAGTACAGCGGCTTTTGCGACCCTCTGATACAGAGGGAACATTTTTGCAAGGATTATTTCAGTCGTGATCTGAACTGACAATATTTTTGAATCCAGACAACTCAAATTTATAATGAAAATTGAAGTACCAGTTAAAAATTTAGTTGGAGGGCACACATACAAATAATTTTTAAAATGCTCCTTTTCTGAATTCTTGGTCATCGGAGTTGACTAAGAACATATTGCAACTAGTACTTTAAGATAACTTTTTGATATCCATAAGAAAACTTACATTTGGGGAAATCATTGATGATTAAGTCATTCGTGAATTTATAAAAGAGTAAATTGCTAAGTTTGGAGGAAAAGGAATGAAGAGAAAGACCTCCTATCCAGTGTTAAGACCAATATTTAATGTAATAGATATGATTTATTTGGGGGTAGAAGTAAAGCCAGCAGCCAGTTTTCCACAGAAAGACAATGACAGTTTCATTAGGCTCTTCCAACCACATAGCAGCATTTGTGGCTTTCAGAATAGTAACTTGGTCAGACTGGGTCTTGCCATGTTCCTTATTACAGATATGGCTTTTAAGGAGAAAAAATAATCAGGACATGAGAGGGGAAAAAATTACTTAATCTTGAAATTTCTTTGGCTTAAAAGTGATTTCATATAACATCTATATTTAAATATTTCTTAATGTTGGTGTAGATTTCAGTGATAGAAGAATAAGATTTAAATAAAAATTTCCCCTTCAGTGAAGGATCATATATGTATTTATCCATATAATTTTAATAATTGTTGTAAAGAATCGATAATTTTTGTCGAAATATTGTTTGAGTTGGTCTGCTAGTCATCAGCTCTGTTTTCCCAGTCTTTGGAGAACCCTTGCCCCTCTGTCTGTCTCTTCCTCCATCTGTTCTCTTTCCCTAATGACAATGGACCCAACTCATTCTAAGAGAAACCACACTTTATTTCCAGCAGGAGCAGAGCAATACTCTAAGAATGATTTCCTTATCTTTCGCAGAAGGCCTGAAGTCGGCCTTCTTGTACTGTGATCTGGGAGCTCCCACGACCCAGGCATTCAATCTATTTTCTTTGCTAGGAATTTCCAGAGCCATGGCTGGGTCACCCTTTGCCTTTTCTGGCAGCTGGTTTCACTCTGAATTTAATGAGGGAGCCGAGCCGAATGGCCAGAGGAGGGTTTCCCCGTCTGGCCCCTCACTGGAAGGACTCTGCTGCTTGTCCATGTTCAGTGAGTGAATGCCCAACTGCTGGGCAGTTCCAAGAAAGGGCCCTTCCAGCTGGTTCTTGTCTGGTCAGCGTCTGGGGCACCTTCCGGAGCCCTCCTGCCCCTCCCTCCCTTCTCCTTGGACTTTGGTGTAACCAGCAGTGAAGCAGGAGCAGTGAGTATCTTAAATCACACCTAGATGTAAATTTTGGCATCACTGAGATGTTCTGTCCTTATTCACTGGTTGGACATGACAATCTAGCCAGGCCTGTTGGCAGACTTCCTGTAGTCCTCCCGGATTTCTTGCTCCCTAAGCCTTCGCCGCACCCGATTCTGTGTATTTGGGTCTGCCAGGCCATTTTCAGAGCTGTGACATTAGCAGGTGGGGATTTGAAATGCTTCATCACCGTGCTGAGAGTTCAAGCATTTTTCGTCATTTTTAAGAATTTTAAGCTCATATTTTAGTCCCCTCCCTTATAACCTAGCATATTTATTTAGGCTTTACATTTTTGCATAAGAAAAACCTTATTTTTGCGCTTTTATTATTAAACAGATAGGGAGAAAGTCTATAATTATGTGCTTCTTACGCTGGATTTTCTCCAAACTCTGCAAATACTGCAGCTCCCTAGAAGAAGATTGGGAACCAACCCAAGAGTTCTAAAGTTACATTTCTATGACAGATTTTTGTTGCATGCTTAAAGGGTAGGATAGGGGAGATTTTTGTATGGGTCCTTTATCTTTCCTCCATCTCTGCAGTCTTCTTAAAATGCCCTCTGTTAGAATCCCGGTGGTTTGACTTCCAGCTATGCCCAACATACTATAAATTAAAATAGAAGAGCCACTATTCATTCCTCACATATAGTGAACTTCTGTTAAATGAATTAATGGGCTCAGCAGTACCAAAGGGCATTTGATTGTGGACTTGCCTTAAATTAATGATTTATTTTTTTAAAAGGGAGAAAGTCATTTATTCCCCAATTTTGTACTTGTTCTATAAGATTTTAGACTTCAGTTTTAAGGACATTTGAACCTAATATAAATGTTATGAAACCTTAGATTTTAATTTTCTACTGCTGCTTTCCCATCCCCCCACTTGAGGAAAGAATGCCACGATGAAATTTTTAAAAGCCATTTAGAATCCTTTAGTGCAGTTTGACAGCGCAGGCGGGCACAGAGGTGTAGCTGAAGACCAGCAGGCAGAAGCCCTCCCACTCACGCCGGGAGGAGGCACCCCCGGGGCCACGCAGCAGGGGCCTGCGCGGGACCCACCTTCCTGAATTTGGTCATTTTTTTCCGTCTTTGGAGGAATGAAGAGGAACAATTTATCTCTTGTGAATAAAATCGTCCGGTCTTCACCAGCAGTGAAACAACCAAAAGTTGGCTTCTTCTCTTCTCTCAATCACAACCACATGCACACTGTCCTTCTAGACTGGGGGAGTTTGCCTCACTATGTAGTATTACGCATTTTTCAGTATCTTCCTTTAATAGATCGGGCCCGTGCGTCTTCAGTTTGTAGGAAATGGAATGAAGTTTTTCATATTCCTGACCTTTGGAGAAAGTTTGAATTTGAACTGAACCAGTCAGCGACTTCCTATTTTAAGTCCACACATCCTGATCTCATTCAGCAGATCATTAAAAAGCATGCTACCCATCTCCAGTATGTTAGCTTTAAGGTGGATAGTAGTACTGAATCAGCGGAAGCTGCCTGCGATATACTTTCTCAGCTGGTAAATTGTTCTATCCAGACCTTGGGCTTGATTTCAACAGCCAAGCCAAGTTTTATGAATGTGTCAAAGCACTTACAGTTGTCTTTGTCAACTCAAAATCATTATCATCGATCAAAATTGAAGACACACCAGTGGATGATCCTTCATTGAAAATTCTTGTGGCCAATAATAGTGATACCCTAAGACTCCTAAAAATGAGTAGCTGTCCGCATGTTTCCTCTGATGGAATCCTTTGTGTAGCTGATCGCTGTCAAGGCCTTAGAGAACTGGCATTGAATTATTACATTCTAAGTGATGAATTTCTCCTAGCACTTTCAAGTGAAACTCATGTTAACCTAGAGCATCTTCGAATTGATGTCGTGAGTGAAAATCCTGGGCAAATTGAATTTCATTCTATTAAAAAACAAAGTTGGGATGCAAAAAAAAAAAAAAAAAAGAATCCTTTAGTGCTCTTGGGGCTTACAAATGCCTGTGATCATGGATGCTTGTGCTTCTAGAAAGCACAGCAGGAACACAAGCCTAAGAGCTGTAACAACTCTTGCTGACGTGCTTGGCCTTCCCCCACTCCCCATCCTGGGGAAAGAGCCCATCAGGGTCGGGGGGTCTTTCTGTTTTAGGGAAGATGTGTGTCTTGATTTGCTTTTTCATGTCAGTGGATTGGTCAGGACTTCATAACATTTGGAAACTGTGGTCCTTTCCAACCCTGATATATTATGATGCTCTCAGAGTCCTTTGACCACATGAGACCTTCTTAAACATTGACCACATTGTATTTCTTTTCCTTTTTTTTTTTTTTAATTGAACTCAATTACCGACCTTTTTTGCAGACAGCCAAGGGCACTGCTATTCTAGAACCTGCAGAGTTCTGTACTGATGTTGGGTGCTTGTGAGGCTGCCCCAAGTGTGGTGTGTTCTCTGTCCATGGCAGAAAGCCTTCATTCCTGGCAGTGTGCCCGCCTCCTTCCAGCAGGGTCCCAGTAAACTGTTGTTCCAATAAAATAGTGACTAACCAGAGCCTTTTATTAACCAGCTTTTCCACCCACCTACTACTCTCATTTTTGGAGTCGGAACGAGGCTAATGGGAAGTAAACCAATTTTGTCAACACCTGATGGTTTGTTGAGTTCTGACTGTGTGCAGGCACTGTGCTCCGTGGGTACCACTGGGCCCCATGAATCCTTACAGCAGCAGGGACCTAAGCACTGTTTTAATCCCTGTTTTACAAGCAGGGGAACTGAGTTTCATAGCGGTGGGATCACTGCCTTAAGACCTGGAACCATTTGCTGCTAGAGTTCAGTGTGAGCCATTTAATATTCTCTCAATCAGGATCTCCCTGTCACCTGTCATCCTCCCCCCCCCAACCCCCCAAAATCCCACATTAACTGTAATTGAATACATAGTTCTCTTCTTCCAACATCTTTTGTCATATTTACGCGAGCAGTGAATTGTGAATACACGGTCATTTTGTGTGGGGAGCTGTTCTCTTTAACGTTAGTTTGACACTGATCCCTGACTCTGTCATCTTTTATCCTGTTTTAGTGGTAGTTAATTGTAGTGTGTCTAGTTAGGTTCTTTGAGATATAAAGGATTTTTGACACCTTTTATTTTCTGATAATTTTATGCCAACCACCAAGGCAATTGGGCAAAAAAAAAAAGATCGGCCGTGGGCAAAAGTGGCAGGATGGGATTGAAGGAGTAAGCTCAAAAAATCAAATTCTCTCTGAGAAGCAGTTTTTGCTGCAAATAAGCAAGACAAGACAAATGTAGAAATTGTCAGCTGCGGTTGCTGTAATCAGCTTCTCTGTGGAGCTTCTCACAGCCAAGTGGGCAAAACAGGTTTGCCGGGAGCTGCTTTCCCGGGCAGAGAGAGTGTATGTGGTTGATGGAAATTGGAAGGGGGAGCTCTGATAAAAAAGATGTTGATGTCAGTGCCCCTGTCCTTTGGCCTGGTCTCAGCTCCCCCACTCTCCCTGTCCCTGTGCCCGCACCTCTGTAGTTCATCCTGCATGCCTCAGTCAGATTGATCTGGAATTAGGACGGGTCTAAAGATCTCATTGTGGGTTCTATGGCCTGATAGAAAGCAGCACAGATACTATCACCTGGCATCTGAGGCCAGTCTGTGGCCCGTGCGCCCTGTCTACCCAATGTTGTTTCCATGTGCTCTTCAGTAAAAGTCCTTTCCATCCACTGGCTGGACTTGGATCTTTTCTGTGTACATTTCATGCTGTGGACCAAACACCACTGGCGTAGAACCCACCTCGGAAAGCCCACCTCGGGCACTTCCATGAGAGCAACTCCTGACTCGCAAAGGATGTGGAAGATAACAAATTTTATATGGGAGTCGAGTGATAGCCAGTACCACCCATGCTGTACCTGTGAAAGAGGAGACCAGTCACACGGTCTGTCTTTTCCCAGCCGCACAATCCCTTCCCTGTTGTTGAGTATCTGCTCAGGGAAACCAGCTGAGGGCAGAGTGGTTTGGAGCCTCCCCATCAGATGCTAGCGAAGATGAGGACGATCAGCGGCAAGCATCGAACATTTATTGAGCACTTTCTAGTCCTGCTCGCTTTCATCGTTAATGCTCGCTGTTAACGCTCTGAGCCTGATGGCTGCTGGTATTCCCATTTTAGAGATGAGGAAACAGGCTTGCAAGCTTAACTGACGAACCTCAGATCAGGCCTCTAGTAAATGGCAGAGCAGCAACCGAAGTCGTGTGTGTGGGTGATGGGGTGTTTGTGGGTGTCGTGGATTCCTAAAGGCTGCTAGAAAATTCTGTGTGTCATCATTTTCAGTGTAGCCTCCCCCCAGTGAATGCTTCCTTTAGAGAAGTTAATAGAAGAGCTACAGGGTATTTTACACATTCACCAAATGGTGCTTTGGTCAGCCTGTCCCGGTCTTTCCCAGTAAGTCTCGAAGCATCCTTCTCGCGGACAAATGCTACAGCAGAGGGTGGTCCCTAGGGGGTTCTCCCATGCTGTCTTAAGCGATTCAACGAGGTTTCAAGGCTCTCTGTCTTCTCTCTCCAAGTGGAGCATAAGGTCTCTGAGGGCAGGAACCATCTCTTGTTTTGGTTGATCAATTTGATTATTGCCACAGCTGGTTAAAAATGTTCCCTGCAAGTGTTGTCACTGTCTTTTAGGTCTGTGTGTTCTCTGAACAGCCTCATGTAGGAGGGTCGTTGTTCAGGCAGGAACTGTGCGGCGCCTCTTTGATGCCACGTTTTGGAACGGGAGGAGTCTGGACTTGGGAGCCAGCGCTGGGATCTGCATTCCACTTTCTGAGTGCTTCAGCAAGACTCTTTAGCTTTTGTTGAGGCTGAGTTTCTCCATTCGCCAAGTGTCTTTCATTGCCTGACTTTGCTTCAGAAGGCAGAGCCAGATATGGATTTCTTGGTTCTTAGATTCACCTTCAGTTTATAAAGCTTAATGTTTTGTGCAGGTAGGTGCTGTGAAAGCAGTAAACAAAGGGGGACACAGGGCTCGATCAGCACCTTCTTTGCTGGAACACTTTTCCTTTTACCACACAATTTAAAAGGTTTCGTATATATTTTTAGATTTAATCTTAGAAACACCTTATGAGGCGAGCATGGGTGACTCAGTGGGTTAAGCCTCTGCCTTCGGCTCAGGTCATGATCTCAGGGTCCTGGGATCAAGCCCCACATCGAGCTCTCTGCTTAGTGGGGACCCTGCTTCCCTTCCTCTCTTTCTCTGCCTGCCTCTCTGCCTACTTGTGATCTCTTCCTCTCTGTCAAATAAATAAATAAAATCTTAAAAAAAAAACCACTTATGAAATTCGGTATTATCCATTTCCTTTTATAAGTGAGTAAACTGAGGCTGAGAAAGTAAGGGACTTCCCAGTTTGCACAGCCCTGGCAGGGTTTGGATTCAAACCCCATTCTCACCCTGAATTTTTGTTGTTTTCTTGCAGCCGCTAACCACATGTAGCAACTGGTAGCAGGTGTATTTTTCTCCATGCATTTGTTTTTGATCTGTATGTGTCTTTGTAGTCAAAATGGGTTTCTTAGAGACAACGTACGGTTGGCTTTCATTTTTGTAATCCACTCTGACAATCTGTCTTTTAATTGGTACATTTAGACCATTTACATTCAAAGTGATGGTTGATATAGTTGGATGTACATAGAACAACTGAATTCAGAAATGTGTGTGTGTATATGCATATATATACTATTCCTATTTATATAAAAATATAGATGCCAGTCTATTTCCAAGTAGTCTGGTCTGAGAGTTGTGGTATTTAAAAATATATACTTCTACTGAATGTTTGTCATGTATGAGCAAGCTGCTATATTTTAGTGATTTTCGTTTAGTTTGAAGAAAACCTATTCCAGAAATTTGCATTGTATTCTCAAATGCTTAGATGCAGATTTTGGACCTGATATATTGAAAAATTGCCTAAATAAGTACAAAATAAGATGATGAGACTAGAGAAAAGTAGCTACAAAGTAGTTCACTGATAATTCAGTGATTAATGGAAGTCAGGGTTTCCCGTTCATTATTGGAAGGGACCAGTGATCTGATGAAGTCCTCAGCCTCCAAGGCCTGAGTTAAAGGATCATTGATTCTGGGCCTGATCTATATGTGTTCTACCTCAGTTATTCAACAGATGCCACTGAGAAGAGAGGTTTTCCCAGAAAAAATACTGTTTTCTGTGTTTCATGTTGGCTCTTTTCTAAGTTAACGTACTTTCGGTAAAATTTCAAAACTCCTCAAGGAAAACAAGCCATTCCTGAATAAGCCAGCATTATGAATTGAAGTATTTAAGTTATGTATTTGCAAAAGGCCTGGAGTCTTTTTACTGAATGGAACTTCTGTTCCCTCATTCCTGAGCATGGTATGGGCCTGTACCGTAGACGTCTATGTGATATACGATGTGAGGCATAGCCTTAGGAGTTGTGGTTCAAAAGCCAAGTTCAGAGGGAGCTGTGGATTGTCTCTAAGAGTGGACACCTCTCCTGCTGTATGAAACCCGCCCTTCTTTCCCGTTCTCAGGCTCCAACAGACCCCTTTTCAGCGTTTTAGGATTTTTCTTTCAGTCACACACAGTAACTTCTTAGTCTCCTTTTCCTGTCCTGTAGACTCTGGCCCAACCCTGGCTCTTCTGAGGATTCAGAATGCCCGTGGCTATGCTTTCCCTACAGGTAGGCATCGTGTAGTGACAGCTGCCCAAGAAAGGCCTCGTCTGTATCCCGGACTTGGAGGTTATGTGTTCACGATTGAAACGAGCTAAGATGTTTCCCTTTTATCTCATGAATTTGGGAATCTGCCCTTGTTTGAATTCTCTAGGTTGTCTCAGTGGAGAGTTCCAAATGTGCTGGATGCTGCAATTAGACATCTTTGTTTGGGTTCTGGAGACAGAGCCATATTTGGGAAACACAAATGGGCCAGTTTTCGTATTTAAGACTTGTCTTGGTTAACAATGCGTGTTTAAGAAATTTTGTGTGCCCAGAGTTGTACATATAAAGAGTTTGAGAAGGAGCTCAGGGCTCTGGAATGCCATGAAGTAGGGTTAGGGGCTGGGAATTGGCAGCAAGCAGGCCTGGGGAGCAATGGGGTGCCGTGTGTGTTGTCACCTGGCAGCCTCTGCTGACTATTTTAAGACTAAACGTTTTGGTGCAACTGCTTCTTAGGAAATCTGGTTGAACATTCTAGTCGTTTTACTGCCCCCCTTGTCCTCATAAGGAACTATGCGGGAGTAGTTTGGCTTCATTAAACAAAAGCAATCACTGGCTATTAATGTTGGAATCCCACACTTAGGGCATTTGCTGTTAGTCCTGGGGAAGATTGCATCATGTGGGGCTATGTGCTAACGGACAAGATTGTTAGTGGTGTGTTTTTTAGCTCGTCACCTTAATTTTCTCCTGAAAGTTCTAAATATTACACAATTGCATTTCAAGTGCTAGGTATGATCTGAAAAAATGACTTTTCATTAAAAAAGGGGTGCGTGAGTGGCTCAGTTGGTTGGGTGACTGCCTTCAACTTGGGTCATGATCCTGAAGGTCCAGGATCAAGTCCTGCATGGGCCTCCGGGCTCAGCAGGGAGACTGCTTCTCGCTCTGACCCTGCCCCCTCTCATGCTCACCCTCTCTCAAACAAATAAAATCTTTTTTTTTTTTAATTTTAAATAAAATCTTTTTTAAAAAGGTTAAAAAATAAAGAGAAACATGAACAATCTAGAAAATAGAAATGAAATTTAGAAGTTGCCTGTAATTCCATGCTACCAGATTATTTCTAGAATTTGGGCATGTTTCCTTTCAAATATATGGATATGTCTTTTTGTTTTAAAGATTTCTTTATTTTATTTTATTTTTTAAAAATTTTTTAGATTTCTTTATTTTAGAGAGAGTGCAAGCAAGCATAGGAGTGGGGGCAGAGGGAAAGCGAGAGAGAAACTCTAAGCAGAAGCTTTGTGCTGAGCTTGGAGCCTGACGTGGGGCTTGACCTCACAGCGGTGAGATCACGATCTCAGCCAGAACCGAAAGTCAGAGGCTTAACTGACTGCGTGACCCAGGCGCCCCTGGCTCTGTTCTATTGTTTACATAACTATAAGCACAAATGTCACACAGACCTACACCCTGCTGTCCTCACTTACCCTTATAAGAAGTGTCTTCCCATGTTGTGTGGTCTACGTGGCCGTTATTTTTGTAACTGTTCAATAGTCCACTTGGGTGTGTGTGGCCATGTAATTGGTTCCCTGTCCCTGAACACCAGAGAGCGTTCAGGTTTTCACTAGTATTAATAAAGCCACGAGAAACATCTCTGTGTAGCTTTGTTGTCATTTGGGGTTCTTTCTTTGGGCTAGATTCCCCAAAGCACAAAGAGATTGAGGTGTATAGCTCTTGATGTGTTATGCTCAAAACAGGGATGATGGTTGTGTCACTGGCCAGGTAGGAAAATGTCGATGCCTTTGCTTTTGTCCACACTGAACATTAGTGTTTTTAAATTTGTGGACTAATTAAGAAGTGGAATAAAATAGTCATTATTTGCGTCTTTTTTTTTTTTAATCAGGCTAAGTGAACATTTTCTCATGGGTTTGTTTGCAGTTTTCTTCAGGGAATTATTTCTTCATGCCTTCTTAATTTTTTTCGTGGCAGTAAGTATGAGCATACTGTAAGATCAGGATATTAACCCTCTCTATTATGTATGCTACAAACCATGCATTTTAATACATAGATAATGTAACATATGATTACAAGTTATCATCCAAATTCTCTTATCTGAAGCTCAAATAATATTGCATTTATAAGATTTGAAACTATTTGGGGGCTGTATTTTGCTTATTGGCAATTGGCAGAATCAACTTTGCATGTTTATTTAAAAGCTTCATTTAAGTATAAAAGGTAAAACACAATTGCAGGTGTATTGGTAATTAGCTATCCGGCTCTGGATCTGATCTGTCTCTGGCAAGGGTCTGGGATGACAGTGTGATGACTTTAATGGGAGCTTGGACATCAGATTTCTGAATTCTGTGTTTGGAAATTGGTCTTATTAAAATGAGTTCCTTATCCGCATGACCTCTAGTGGGGATTAGAAACAAAACTAAACCCAAATAAAAACCCGTAATTTTTGCTGGACCAGTGCATCTGGCAACTAGGGTTGGGGTGAATGGTTGGGGAGGTGAGGGAAAGGTTATTAGTGGGAAGAAACCGTGAGATGAAGGACTGGGAAAGGGGAACTCTTGTTCAGAGTGCAGCAAGAATGATGGTCTGGTACTGTGAGGTTTAGGGCTCGCTGGGTACATGGAGGAAGCAACCTCAAAGGTTCACTGGGACCTTATCTTACCTTACATGGCCTGCTGGTGTAGTCAGGAATCCGCACCTCAGTTTTTAGATCAGTGTTTCCCAAAGTGAGATATTGCGAAGTAAGCTGAGAAGTAGGTCACTGAGCATTTGAAAATGTTAGCGTTCATTTCTTGATTCTCTGTCCCATGCAGAACTTACTCCTTTTCTTCCTGTGGTCCTGTAGCACATAGCTCTGATTGCTCACAGAAGGGCTACCTATCGT
This sequence comes from Lutra lutra, assembly GCF_902655055.1. Taxonomy (NCBI): domain Eukaryota; kingdom Metazoa; phylum Chordata; class Mammalia; order Carnivora; family Mustelidae; genus Lutra; species Lutra lutra. The sequence goes on along the minus strand of NC_062291.1, from coordinate 56,351,542 downwards.
ATTGTATTTCAGTGGGACATGTCTGTCACCCTACAGCTCTGTGGTGGCCTCAAAGACCGCAGCTGTGTGACTCACGCTGGTCTCCTAGGGACGAAGTGCTGTCCTGGGCGCATAGCAGCAGTGAGAGAAATACTGTTGGATTGGTATCACCAGGCCTGTATCTTAGTTACCATGATTCTTTCCTAGGAGTTTGGTGCCTTTTTTCCTTTTGCCCTGTACTTCCCAGCCAGCCCCTTTGAGCTCACATAGGCTCTGTGGATTGTTTTCCCCATGGAAATGGACCCCCAGGATGTCTTCCACGGCTCAAGTCACAGTGTGGCCCTCCGTGGCTATCTGGGGGGTTCTGAGGCTTCTCTGGCCATGGTCGTGGTCTAGGAGTGAGGTAGTAGGATATAGTGTGAGTGTGAGGTTGGGGGCCCAGAGGCGGCTGAGGCTCATGACTCCTGAATAAGAAAGAATTGACTAGACCAAACAGCTTGTCAGGTGCAGGGTGAGTGGAGTCACAAATGGGGAGGAGAAGGCAGAGCACACTGACTGGTGTGTGCGAGGGTCAGTGATTCACTCCACCATTAATTGGCACTTGCCAGGCACCATCCCAGACATTGGGACGCAGAGATGAACAAGACCCGGCCTGGCCAGAGGGTGCTTTTACTGTCTACTGGGCTCAGTGCACGAGGCCTGATTGGAGGGGCAGAAACAGACTGGAAGGCAAGGTGGGGCGAGATGAGGATCAGACTCAACCATCTCTTGTCGCTGTTTACTGGGACTTGGTGTTCACTGAGTAATAGGATGATATTGGAAGGTCCTAAAAGGGGAAATGGCACTGGCCAGTCTGTGCGTTGGCTGTGGAGGACTGATTCTGTATCCTTTGCCAAGATGCCAAAAGCTGCAGGTGACTTGAGGAGGAAGAAGGGGGAAAGGGGCCTTAGTAGAAGGAGTAAAAAGCAAGACAAAGGGAAACTTTTTCTGAATCTAAGTTTTTGTACCTCAGTAAGGGTGTGGATTGGATTGCTGGTTTATGAGCCTTTTTTTTTTTCTTGGTAGCCGCATAGCCCCATCATCGAAGGAAAACTCAGGAAATATAAATGAATGACATCAACAAAAGCACAGCTGTCCTGCTTGAAGTGGAAAGTGGAGAATGGGTGGGTGGGTTGCCAGCTCTGTGGCATGAGGGGGCTCATGGAACATCCTTCCAAAACAGGCAGAAAGCCAAGGAAATGGGCTAGGTAACCAACATGGATCCTTCTGGCTCTTGTATTCCTAATAAAATCCCCAAGGAAGTGAGCTTGAAGATAGAAAGGAATGAGGACCCAGTGTGGGATCCTCGAGGTCTTTAAACTCCTAGAAGAACTATGGGAGCCTTGATCCACAAAGAAGATCGTCCTGGCCTGATGTGAACCAACCCACCGTGACACTTAGAAACCAGGACCAAAAAGTGTGTGGGGGAGGAAGAAGGAGTTAAGTGTTTTAAATTCAGTGGAAAAGGTCAGTGAGGCCCTGACCAGTGCAAAAGCCAGTGTTGGGCTTGGCCGTGTCTGCACTGGAAATCTTTCTGAAGGCCATTTCAGATAATTGGTTAGAGCGGAAACCAGTTGGAGAGACTCCAGGAGGCAGTGAGAGGATGTGGGGGATGGCCTTTCTGATGTGTTTTCCTCTGGCTCCCTCTCCAGAAGCATCAGTCTTTTCACAAAAATCTTGTGCTTATTGTGTTTTGACCCTCCCCCCCACCGCTATGTCATGGGATTCCATACCTAAGTTAATGTCAGGGTTAAGTTGATCCTATCTTCCTCCCTTGAAAGGGCAGTGCCAGCAGCTCAGTGTGTACCCTTTCTGGCTTTGTGAAGAACCTTCTGCACCCTCTTCAACAAGGTGGAGAGTGCATTTGGAGAGAAATGACCATTAATAGAGATTGAGAAGAGGATGAGCTGTTGAAAAATTGGAGAAATTTGACTTTGCCGTGTGGGTCAGCAAAGTATAAAAAGCAATAAGGCCAAGCATTTATTCTGGGCCTTTGTGAGCTGTCACTGTTCTTTTCAAGCCATTGGAAGGAAGTAGCTGCAAATATATCAAATCAAGTCCCAGACTGGACTTCAAAGCCAGAGTATAACCAGGGTTTGGTTGGAATGGGAAGCTAGCTTGTTTTTAGACAGCTACGTTGGATTTAAGGAGGGTCCTGGTTGTCTTGAAGAGAAGACTCCAAAATTAGGTTCTGAAGGCTAAATAGAGACAAGGACAGTGTTCATGACTGAGCACCCACTGAGTGCTTGGTCCTGAGGATGACACAGTGTCTCTCCTATGGAAATTTAAAAGTGTGTGTGTGGGGGGTGGGTGTGTGTGTGTACACATCCTTAGTATATATGTGGGGAGAAACAATGGAAGCCAAACACCATAGGGCATAGGAGAAGCTGGAGCACCTTTTGTGAGAGGTCAGTCTGAGTCTCCTTCTTTTCCAAGAATCTTTGCTGGACCTTGAGTTCATTTTTACAGACAAACTTAATTCTTCCCTTGTCCTATCCTACATCCCTGAGCTATCCATATAAGGAAGGACCTTCTTTCCTTCCCTAGTAAACAACCCATATTTAGTTATTGGATCCGATTTTGAGCTGGAAGCACGAGTATAACTTTTGCTTTTTAGTAATTATTCACTCTGTGTCATCAAGACTTATCTCAGAATTATAGGGTCGTGGAATTAGGGAGGGACCACGCAGAACCATTAATTATCCAGATGCATTCTTAACAAGTCTGGCTACTTTACATTTTGTTCTTCTGGCGGAATGTCTGTGTTGATGCTGTGGTCCTTTACCCAAGTACGGTAGGTCCTGACTGCCCAGGTTTGACCCTCGCTGGCCCACCCAAGCTGTGACTCTGAGGAGGTCCTGTGATTTACTGGGGGATAGCCGTGCACTTGGAGCTGTATGGTTCTGCCACTAGATGGCGCTGTTTATCTTTTTGGCTTTTACCCAAAAGGCGCTTGCCGCCTCTGGAGGCGACTTGTGGGAGAAATTCCAAAGACATGGCATCAGGTTCTCAACCAAATCAAACCCTTTATAGCTTAGTTTTTAAGTAAATATTAAGTGTCAGGGGGTTTTATGTAAAATAAACTCTCACATTCTACATGTGATTTTAATAGCTTGCATTATCTCTGAATAAACCGCAGGGACTAGATGATGACTTTCAAGGCTTACAGCATGCTGGTCGGACTCTCTTTGTGCAGCTTCCCAATCCCAGCCTCGCCGCCCTGACTCTGAGCTCTTGAGGTTGTAGAGAGAAAACCCTTTGCAGAGCCCCCTTGAGATTCAGATCTGGATGGCCTCACTTGAGGAGAGAGGAATGAAGATTCTTCTCTTGGAACGAAACCTCTGGGACTCCTTCCTCCCCCCACCTGGTGCCAGTCAAGATTCTTGGGTTGCAAATGACTGGAAACTGCCTCTTGTGGACTCAAATGGAAATGGGGTTTATTGGTAGAAGCTTGGGTAGTTCCAAATTTGTGGGAGGTTGGAGGATGGTCCTCCGAACAAAGGCGGGAAATCAAGGAACCTGAGTTAGGTGGAATGAGAGCTGAAATCTGGTCCTGCGGTAGTTGGGATAGGCTGTACCTCCACTGGTGAGGACTGGACACCGGGCTCCCTCCTTGGCACAGCCACCACTGCTGCTCTTGCTGGAGATCTTATTTTATTCTAAATCGTCCCCTCCTCCTTTGTGTTACCTGCTGCTGATTCAGTCACCAAATGAGAGCATGCCACAGAACCCATGACCCAGAAAGTCTGTGTCCAGAGCGGTGCTCGCTCACCTGTGTGGGGTGGGTGTCACTTATTATTGTCATGCTAGTCCTTTATTAAAATAGTGTCCTAGCACTCTGGGTCCAGCCTTCTTCCATCTTACAATCCAGCCACTAACTGGTTAACACCTGGCATGGGGGTGCTCCCAGAGAGTGCTGTAGCTGACCTCTACTGTGGTTGCTGGGCACTTGTGGCCAAGTGGTGATATGTGGGATACTCTCCCCGACCGGACATACATTAGATCACTTTGCAAGCAAGGAGTGGGGCTGACACTTAGAAATTCCTAGTGTCTACATTGAAAAATACTACATGCACAAAGGGCTACCCAAGTATGATGGTGATATTCATCATGTGTGAGTTGAGGCATCTTTTTTGTTTGGTTCGTAGGACATTTCCATTCATCTCTTTCCTAGCCTAAGAATGCGTTTGGGCTATGTACTTATTTTTAAAATGAAGATGAATTAAACGGAACTGTCCAGAGGGAAGTTGTAAATGAATTATGGAGGGTTAATGCAATAAAATATTATATAGCCATTAAAATAATGGATATGATGACTGGGTAAAAATCCAGAAAGATGTGCATGAAATCTTTAATTTAAAAAGTAAAACACAAAGCTGGCCATTTACGTTTGCAACTATATGTAAATGCTACTTCTGCAGATAGAGGTTAGAAAGAATTGTAAAGAAAGAAAACTCACATTTTATTAAGATAGATTCATGCTTGAATCAAAAACCCTTTTTTAATCAGTTTAAAAGTTGAAGAAAACCTTAATGAAAGTATTAAAATTATTTTAAAAAATAAAAATGTTTGGATGCTATCATAACAGCTCTTTTGGTCCTGGATCCAAACTGGGGTGCCCTAAAACCAGGATTGGAAGCCACAAGGGCATACAGAATACAGCAGGTTGTGTTCCTTCACTGAAAGAACAAATGTTTCCACGGGTCAGGGGCTGTTGAAAGTCACGGGTAGTCTCAGGTGTATTTGACGGAGACAAGCTACTAATGATTTGGGCAGAAGAGGACTTGGAATGATTTCCTTCTTGCCCCTAGCATTCTACTCTGTTCCAAGGACAGTGAGCAAGGCAGCCACCCATGGAGGAAGCCAGTGTCTGGCTTCAGTGTGTTGAAAAGGAAACTAACGCATGTCTCCTTATGCAGACCCTCAGACCATACCTGGGCCTTTTTTTTTTTTTTTTTAAGATTTTATTTATTTAATTGACAGAGATCACAAGTAGGCAGAGAGGCAGGCAGAGAGAGAGAGAGGAGGAAGCAAGCTCCCTGCTAAGCAGAGAGCCCGATGTGGGGCCCGATCCCAGGACCCTGAGATCATGACCTGAGCCAAAGGCAGAGGCTTAACCCACTGAGCCACCCAGGCGCCCCAATACCTGGGCCGCCTTATTGCATGATTCATGAACTAGGGAGTTGATTTCCTCTCCCTTATTGCGTCTCACATTTTATTTTAATTTATTTATTTATTTATTTATTTATTTCCCACATTTTTGAGTGCAGAGAAACCAGCTGGAGATCTTGTTAAAATGCAGATTCAGATTCAGTCCCCATAGGTTGAGTCTGAGTTTTTGTACTCTTAGTAAGCACCCAGATGATGCCAGTGTTGCTAGTCTCTGGACCACACTTTAAATAGCAAGTTTCTGCATATCATGAAGTCTTGTTTTTCAGATTGTCTTTCCAGTATGTTCACTTAGGCCTTTCTATTTAAAATATTGCAAGACCAGTGTTTTGGAAACTACAGAATATTGTGGAGAGAAATGAAAGACCTGCGTAAGGGGACAGAGGGTCTACTCTCTGGAATTAGAAAATCCAATATTGGTAAAATGTTAATTTCCATCCAGATTGATGTATAGATTCAGCAGGATCCCAGTCAAAAGTCCAGCATGCTTTTTGTTTTGTGTTTGGCAGAAGTGGGTAGGGTTCTCAACTTTGTGAGAATGCAAAGGATCTAGAAGAACCAAAAATGATTTTTGAATAAGAACAAAGTTGGGAGACTCACACTACCTGATTTCAAGACTTAGTCTAAAACTGGAGTAATCAAGACAGTGAGTTTTGGGCTCAAGTCAGATTCATGGAGCAGAATAAAGTCCAGAAGTAGACCCCACACAATGGCCAATTACTAGATGGCGGTGTGCTAAGTGAGAGAAGTCAGATGCGAGAATGTACATGCACCGTGCTGCCAGGGTAACATTCTAGGGGCACGGTTAGACTCTGGTGATAGAAAGCAGGTCAGCGGTTGCTGCAGACTTGGGATGAGACCATACTAAATGAGGGGCTGGTCTTTGTGAATCAAGAGAGTGCCTCCCCACCTCACCCCCTCAGGCCAGTAGGATGCAGAACCTGATGGCCTGGGCCTTCGAGTCTGTCTGTCTGGGTCCCTGTACCAAGCTGTGCCTGCCTCTGCACCTTGGTCTGCTTATCCATGTAAACTAATACAGTGTCAGTGCTTTACTCTGTAGGGCCATTGGGAGGATCAAACGGATGTATTTAAAGCATCTAGAACATTTCCATTTGCATAATTATATGTATATAAACTTATTATCCTTTGATAGTCATTTTGTGTTGTGATTTTTACCTCTTTCTCCTACAATTTGGTTCTCTCTTGCTTTTACCCTCTCCTTGACCTAGGTGGACTCATGGAACTTAAGGTTTTTAATAGAATCTTAGAAGTGGAAGAGATCTTGCTTAGTATCTAAACCAAGTACAGGTGTCAAAACTGAGGCCAAGGAGGTTGAGTGCTGTGCCCAAGGTCAGGGTCATGTTTGTAGGCAGCCAACCAAGAACTAGGAGCCTGGCCCGGTGACTCCTGATTATGTGTGGTGTCTGCATTTTTCTTGCACACGATGGGGACTTCCTGTGAAGCTGCCATTCATCAGTTGTGTTGTTGTGTTGTCTGTTTTCCTGCAGAGCATTTCGGAGCCCCAGTAGCAGAAGACTTGTCCTGTTACCACCATGAGCTCTGGTAAGCCATTTAAAACCCTGTCTTTCTCTTCTGGACCAATCTACAAGACTGGGTAGTTTACCCAGATTTCCCACTTTTTCTTAAGGCCCCAAATGCATTTCATTTTTTATTTTTTGAGACCTGGGCAAGCCCCAAAGCCCTGTCATAAGTTGTCATTGCTACTATCGCCTTCATTATGAAAGATTTAATGAGTGCCTACTATGTGTTAAGCAGTAGGCTTAACATGCACCATATCCTAATCTTTATAATATCTCCCTTTTTCTCTTTTTAAACAACTTTATTGAGATAGAAATGACATACCTGGGGTGCCTGGGTGGCTCAGTGGGTTGAGCCGCTGCCTTCGGCTCAGGTCATGATCTCAGGGTCCTGGGATCGAACCCCGCATCGGGCTCTCTGCTCGGCAGGGAGCCTGCTTCCTCCTCTCTCTCTGCCTGCCTCTCTCCCTGCTTGTGATCTCTCTCTGTCAAATAAATAAATAAAATCTTAAAAAAAAAAAAAAAGAAATGACATACCTTGAACTGCAGATATTTTCAGTATCCTGGGTGATAAATGTTGACATATGTGTACACTTCAGTGGCATTGTTTAATCCTGGTGACGGCTGCAGAAGGAAACAAATTGACCGTAATTGCCCCAGGGTGAGAGCTAATCTAACACTCCCTCATCGAGGCTGGACAAGCAGTTGTTCACATTCTTTGTGAACATGCTATGTGAAAATGCTATGCCTTTGGTAGTAAAAAATCAAGATATAAAGAAATGACCAGTTTTGCGTATTTTTAGTTTAGAGCTGGGGTAGAAAGTGCGGGCTAGCGAGGTCAGAGAAGTGAACAGGTCCCTACTTATTATGCAGCCAAGAGCTGTCAGCTGTCCAGGTCAGAATTCAAGGCAGAGAAGTTTCCTTCTGGAGATTAAGGCCCACCGTGGCTCTGTGTGTGCCCTGGAGCCTCCCGAGGCCTGCAAGCTGTGGGGTATGGGGCAGGTGACCAAGTAGCAGCTCATTCAGGGGTCTCCTAATTCTGTATTATGTTTGGAATATCATTAGAGATCTCTGCAGATTAAAAACAATCCTTTCCATGTACAACATACAGTGTCCTCTTAGCCAAATCCTAAATTGTGCAGGACGGTATGTGCTTAGGACCGAGGCGGGCTCCAGGTAGAACAGCACAGGGCCTCAAGTTGGCTTCCTCCCAGACCAGCTGTGTGACCTCTGGCCTGCAGGGGCTCCTCCTCTGTGAAACAGCATGAAAACACCAGCTCACTGGGACTCCTTGAGGAATAAGTGACAATGTACCTCCCATGTACAATGCCCAACATGTGGCCAGTGTTCCGTCCTAGGTTATCAGCTCACGTCTCCTCCTTGCAAGGAGGGGGACTTGGCTTGTTCTGAGCCCTTTTGCTGCACGTGAAGAAGAAATACACCTTTTTTCCACCTCCAAGTGGACTTGGGTACTGCCAGGAGCCCCTGCTTTGTAATTCATTTTTTCTTTTTGTTTGCTTGGCTTTTTGGTTTTGTGGTCATTTAAAACAGGCTGGGAAGTGCCTTTTTTTTTTTCTTCTTTCTTTCCTTCTTTCTTTTTTTTTTTTTTTTTAATTTAAAACCTCTGCTCTGCAGCTAAAATTTCTGGGTCTTCTACCAGGATGAGCCTAAGCAGGCATTGTGGCTCCCTGCGTGCATAAGTGCAGGAGGAAGAAGGGAGGGCGTGGCAGGACGGGAGGGTGTGGCCAGGCTTGCGGGACTTCTCCCAGGTTCACTCTCAGGCGTGGTGCTAGGAGAGCATTTTATAGAAAGAGTCCAAAAACTCCAGACCCTCTGATCTGATAATCCCACTCTTGGGAATTCCTGTCTTAATTCAGAGGAAACAAAAACATCACCTACATGAAAGTGGGGAATGAGTAGTTCATTATGTGTATTTACTTGGTGGAATATTGTGCTACTATTAAAAGTGATCATTAGGAGGAAAGCAGCTATGTAGAAAACATTTGTGTTAACCTTTGGTGGAAAGAGAAGTATGAAAATGATGCTTTATTTATTTATGTAATTTTTTTAATTGTGCTAGTCACCATACAGTACATCACTAGTTTTTATGTAGTGTTCCATGATTCATTGTTTGTGTATAACGCCCAGTGCTCCATGCGATCCGTGCTTCTTAATACCCATCACTGGGCTCACCCATCCCCCCCCCGCGACCCCCTTCCCCTCTAAAACCCTCCGTCCAGGGATGCCTGGGTGGCTCAGAGGGTTAAGCCTCTGCCTTCGGCTCAGGTCATGATCTCAGGGTCCTGGGATCGAGCCCCGCATCGGGCTCTCTGCTCAGCGGGGAGCCTGCTTCTCCCTCTCTCTGCCTACTTGTGATTTCTGTTAAATAAATAAATATAAAAAAAAAAACCCTCCGTCCATAGTCTCTTAATGGTTCATTTCCCCCTCTGATTCCCCCGCTCTTTATTTTCCCCTTCCTTCTCCTAATGTCCTCCATGCTATTCCTTATGTTCCACAAATAAGTGAAACCATGTATCTTTCTCTGTGTGTCTTATTTCACTCAGCATAATCTCCTCCAGTCCCATATTTCACTCAGCATAATCTCCTCCAGTCCCATCCGTGTTGATGCAAATGGTGGGTATTCATCCTTTCTGATGGCTGAGGAATACTCCATTATTATTATTATGGACCAATCTTCTTCCATTCATCTGTTGAAGGGCATCTTGGCTCCTTCCACAGTTTGGCTATTGTGGACATTGCTGCTATGAACATTGGGGTGCATGTGCCCCTTTTCACTACATCTGTATCTTTGGGGTAAATACCCACACTTCTCCAAAGAAGACATACAAATGGCTAACAGACACATGAAAAAGTGCTCATCATCATTAGCCATCGGGGAAATCAAATCAAAACCACATTGAGATACCACCTTACATCAGTTAGAATGGCAAAAATGAACAAGGCAGTTGGAGAGGTTGTGGAGAAAGGGGAGCCCTCCTACACTGTTGGTGGGAATGTAAGTTGGTGCAGCCACTTTGGAAAACAGTGTGAAGGTTCCTTAGAAAGTTAAAAATAGAGCTACCCTATGACCCTGCAATTGCACTGCTGGGCATTTACCCCAAAGATACTGATGCATTCATTTTATTCCAAGTTTGGACTGGACTGCCAGTCACCAGGGAAGGGCCTTTGGTTTGTTCTTTCATTGCATTCTTCTGGCAGACCCGCAAAGGGGAGAAGGGTGTATCCCATCCTATTCTGTACATGGAGCATCTGAGGCCCGGAGAGGTGGAGGATTTGCCTGGCATAACCAGCTGGTGTGAGTGGTGGAGCTGAGGCAAAGCCAGGCTGTGGGCATCAGCACAGTGGGCCGAAGAGATCAGAATCGGAGGTGCTGGCACAATTTTGCAAATTTTCTTCAAGTTTTGCTATGTTTCATGAAAAGAAAGCAAGGAAAGGAAAGGAAATGCATGGGGCTGGGCCTGATAGCAGCTGAGAGGCTGCCCCAGTGCTAGCGTTGGGGGGCCCCGAAGCAAGGCCTGCAGTTCCAGAGAGGAGATAGTGAAGAACTCTGACAGGTGCAGGGAGAAGAGAGAGTGACAGAAAGAGCAGATGGGGTGATGGAACCTGTGATACTTCTTTTGCTTGGATTTCTGGCCAACACCCTCCTTCCATCCATCCCAAGAATGTAGGTGCTAGGGAGATATTGACATCTGGGAGAATTGGGCTTCTTCTGGAGGTATATGGGGCAGCGAGCAGGACAGAACCTATGGGGCCAGTGTCGGGAGGTCCAGGCTGCTGGTTGGGAGGGGTGATGGCCCTGCTCATGTCTGGATCTAGGAGTATCTGGGCAGGCCCGGCAAAGTGGGCCATGTCAGGGAGGCTGACAGGAGAGCCTAGGTGGGTAACCTAGTCTCAGCCAGAGGAACTCCTGGGATTTGGGACGGGACTTCAGCCCCAGCATTTGGGGAGATCATTTATAAGCTCTTTCATAAAGAAGGTATTTAGTTTGTATTTATAGACTATACAGGAGCCATTTTTAATTTTATTTATTTATTTATTTATTTTTAAAGGTTTTTTTTTTTATTGATTTTTTTTGACAGAGAGAGACATAGCAAGAGAGGGAACAGAAGCAGGGGGGGTGGGAGAGGGAGAAAGAGGCTTCCCACTGAGCAGGGAGCCCAACATGGGGCTTGATCCAGGACCCCGGGATCATGACCCAAGCCGAAGGCAGACCCTCAACGAGTGAGCCACCTAGGCGTCCCGCAATTTTTTATTTTAAAAATAAAAAAATCCTTCTTCCTGTTGGAGGCAAGAGGATGCCCTGGGAGTTGGAGCATACCAGAATTCAGACCCCAGCATAGTGATCTTAGGCAGGCCTGGCGTCCTCTCTGTGCTTCAAATTTCTTATCTGTGAAATAGGAGTTCCTGTCTCACAGCTCCAGGGGACTGGGTCTGAAGGATAAAAATGAGATGCTACTTACAGAATGTTAGCATGGATCCTCAGATCCAGGCAAATAGATGTTTAAGAAACCATAGGTGTTGCGATTGTATTTGTGGCTTGGTTGGCTCTTGGCTGGTGGGGGTGGGGATAGGGGTGGGGTTACTCCAAGCCACATAGGAGGGGCGAGGCTGCTCCCAGTGCCTTCAGCTGCACAGACTCAGGAAGGTCTCCGTTGACCTAGAGAAGGTGACATTCCCGGGAAGCAAGGCGCAAGGAGGCGCAGGATTTCCCCCAATGTAAGAAAAGGGGAGGAGGCATTCCAGGCGTGGGTCTTGCAGGAACCAAGCCTAAAGGTCTGGAAGTATCTGACAAGCTCCGGGGTTGTGAGGAGATGGGTTTGGCAGGCAGAGGAGGAGGGAAACACAGCAGGAAAAGGCTGTAGGACTAATGGTTAGGAGAGCCCAGAATCCCGTATAAATTGCTCAGGCTTTGTCCTTGAGGTAGCTGCTGGCCCCGGGGGGCTTGTTTGTTTGCTTGTTTTTAATTATCAGGAAGATCAGTTAATTTAAATATACCCAGGTATGCGAAGATATAAATCATCCAATTTACTAAAAAACTGTATTCCAAACAATCATTTGTACATTTTGGAGAACTCGGAATACATTTTTCCTCATAGAGATGATATGCATGATTGAATTCCCAACTAAACCCCAATATTTTTATTCTCAGAATAGAGGTAAAATACCATCTACTTAAAGTAGAGTTGTTGTAGAAGGTCCTATTGGGTTGTTCTGTTTCATTGTCCTGAGTCCTGCACCCAGGGGCTTTGTAACCCAGGGAGGGCCATGGTTGGATCAGGAGCTAGAAAGTGCTGTCTGGAGGCCGACTGACTGTGGGTGGAGAATAGACAGAACAGAGGCAGGGGGCCTGGTGGGGGAAGCCAGGTCATCTCTGGGATAGTAACCGAAGAGCCTCAATGGAGGCAGTGTGGTTGGGGGGGACGAGGTGCAGTGTCCAGAGACATTTCAGGGGACAGATAGCATGCCTCTGATGATGGGGGGTGTGGGTGGGGTGAAGAGGGTGTCAGAGAGCCTGAGGTCTCCGTCCTCTGACAGCTCTCACTCTGGACGCTCGGGGATGCACCTGAGTCGGCCTTCCAGGGAGTAGGTAAGCCTTTGTCATTCAGGAGATGCCATTCTGAGGGAATGAAGCAGATTTTTTTAAAATGTAAGCAATGAAGCCATAGCAAGGAGGCAGGAGAATTTGCATCACCTACCACATACTTCCCATCCCCAAATAGCTTTTGCGTTCTCTCCTGGTTCAGGCCACACAGCATTCTTAGAATTCTCCCATGGTGCCCAAGGGGGCCCTCTCCAGGCCTGAGAAAGCCAGCCTGTCCCCAGCATGCCACACACACACACAGGACTCAATAAATGTTGGGGAGAGATGATCATAAGCCTTGTGCTCTTTGTCTCTCTTTCAGAATGTGACGTTGGTGCTTCTAAAGCTGTGGTCAACGGGCTGGCGCCAGGCAGCAATGGGCAGGACAAAGGTAAGCACTTGCGGGGAAGCCCGGCTGGCTCTCATGAAGCAGTTCTAGAAGGCATGGAGTGTGTGGGGCCTGGGCCGCTCCCAGTACAAGCAGTCACTGGCTGCACTGGGCTGTGAACCGGAGACCTGTCTCCCATGCCGACCTTGAGAGTGAGAGCACTTTCTTGCCTCTCATGGGTCCGAGGCTGCTCTATCCCACTGTGAGGTTACATGGTAAAACCTGTCCCTCATTCACAGGATGTGGATAACAACAGGTCAAGTACACCAAGCGAGGACTTCGCCTGGTGCAAATGGCATTTATCAGCCTGGAGTCTCCCTTACCTGGCATTTTATCCCAGTGGCTGTAAATAGTGACCCGATCCCAGCCTTGACCCAGAGGCAAGAACCTCTGATTGCTGAAATCAGTTACTTCTGCGGCGTTAGTTTCATGTGTGTGTCCGCGGTTTTCAGTTTTTAAAAATTTTAGGACAAAAGATTTAAGTGGGAAGTGAGTGACGGGTAAGATGACCGTGGAGGCCCCATGTGCCTTGTGCTCTCTCCTCCTCAGCGCCTCAACACAGCTGCCCAAGTGGCCAGGGCTCCCATGTCACTTCTGCAGGGCGGCCTGGACCGAGTGATGGGGTATGGGCTCGTGTCCCGGTTCTGCTCACGGACGGACATCTCGGGAGGTCCACTGTTTTTATGCGTGTGCGTCCCCTTAGCTAGAAAATGAGGAAATGAGATGTTCTGCGATGTTTTATTCCTGCTTCAGATTCTGGGTTTTACTGATTCCATCCTTGCTCGTGCTTCTAAATTTTATGGTCTCAAAGAGAAGGGGCAAAGGTCCTGTTATTGGGCAGTCAGGTCAGAACGCACCGTCTCTCACAGAGTAATTTCAGAATGTGACCTGTTTGGCCTTTGTAACTTCCATCTGGTTCAGCCAAGTATTCCTCTTGAGACAGGGCCAAGTGCGAAGTCGGGGGTGGTGGGGGGAGCAGCAGGGAAGGGAAGGTGCGGAGCCCGGCAGGAGCTGGGGGATGGGGGCCCAGGTAGTTTCGGGGTCGGTTCCTCTGTGACCCTTGCCTCCTTGCTTCCCTCCCCGACCCCCCTTCTCCACTCCTAGTGTGGGACGCATCCTCAGGGACTTTGGCGATCTTGGCTAAGTTACACTGAGGGGGTGTTAGAGGGCAGTGAGGCCGTCAGCCCCGTCCCTGTGGCTGATGTCCTCCCTGGAGCAGATGTCAGGGCTGTGGGAGAAGGCGGTAGGTGGGCATGGCATCTACTCTCCACTCAGTAAGATGCAGCCCTCATATGGAAAGGAGGCAGCACATGTCACCTGAAGGTCGTCGTGGTGGCCTGGGGAAGTCACTGAGCCATGGGCCAGGACAGCTGAGCTCCAGCCTCTTCCCCGAGGAGCTGGATGACTCTGAGTAGCACCGAGCCTCTTGCTTCTTCCTCTGTGAGAGGTAGCTGGAGTCTCCCACCAGCCAGTCTCCCACGTGGTCATAAGGAGCAGACGGTGGGCTCGTCGTGCAAGCGGGTTTGTATCTCCGTATGTGCAGCATGCTTGTTACTGTCTACTTAGTTATCAGTGGCCATGTGCTGTGTGACTGCCTTACGAGGCAGCAGCATGAAGGACTGGAAGGTGAGCGCTCTGTGGCTGAGGGGACTATCTCCCCTCCTGTCCCCTGACTGGCTCACCAGCGTGATACTGATGCACTAGTAACGGTCTTGCTTCCCCAGCAGCCCTTATCCCCCAGTTATTACATAGATATGGGGCCAGAAGATGTCTGAGTGGGCTCAGTGGGGTGACCTGGCACCATAGGGCCTGAGCTCCATCTCTGCTTGCTCCCACTGGAGAGGCGGGGGGAGGGGAGACTCCCCCGCACGTGGTACAAAGGGGAGTTTGGGGATGTGCTACCTCTGAGGCTCCAGGATCTGGGGCAGGCGGGGCTGGGGAAGACTTCAGAGGGAGAAGCAGGGGAGTCCAGCACATGAGGACAGCTGCCCCGGCCACGTCCTGGGCTGTTCTGCTAGCTCTCCGAGGGCCTGCCTGGGGGTCAGCATCCTGGACCGTGGACGTGGGTGCTGCCTGGAATCTTGAGTATGCGTTGGATGCCTGGCAGCCTCCTGTCCAGGACAGCCTGGGTTTAAGCTAGACCCTCTGCTGCCCAACACATGGAGGTTCTGATTTGCTCAGGGACAGGGGCCCATGGTGGTCAAAACAGGCACAGGAAGGACCCCAGAAGTTGTGATGGTGGGAAGGCAGCTCACCGGCGTGTTCCCTTCCCTCCTGCACTCATCAGGGGCCCAAGGAGGGAGTTCTCCTCCTCGCAGCCCTGCCACCAGCACAGACACCCCAGTATTCTCCCAGGGGCCCCTCGGACCTTAAGTGCTCTCCCCTTCTGCTGTGTGCCAGGCCATTGGCGTGTCTGGAAACCTCTTTGTCCGGAGCCTTGGCACGTTCCTGGTGTGGCAGGAGGTTCAGACAAGCACTGACCAACTGTGTATAGGGGGCGGGGGAGGGGCTCTGCCATCTTGGCGGGGACTCCGGAGAGAGAAGGCAGGCTGTTTGAGACGACCACATCTACTGTTCTTCCCATTGTTCTTCTCATGTGGGCGACTTCCTCCTGTTGTCCCTGCCCAGTTCCTCAGCTGCCTGAGTGTTTCCCAAATGTCCTTTCTGGATGCACCATTTACCCTTTTGTGTTTTCAGCAACTGCCGACCCTTTACGTGCGCGCTCTGTTTCTGCTGTTAAAATAATTCCCGTGAAGACAGTGAAAAGCTCTTCAGGCCTGGTATTCCCTCCAGGTATCTCTCCTTGGGTTGGTTTCTTTTTTCTTTTTTTAATTATTAGCAGATCATGCATGGTTTTCCTTCCTTTCCTTCTAACAAAGACTTGGAGGCTTAACTCTTGCATGTTTAGGGGCTCTTCCCTCTCATGTCCTTAGCTGGTTTCCTTTCTTATTGTGTACGCGAGCTCGCGCGCGCGTGCTTGTATGTGTGTGTGTGTGTGTTTCTCCTGGGAGCTAGTGAGTCTGGAGAAGTACTGGCAGATGCCTTCCCTGTCCTCTCTTTAGGAGAAGGGTCAGTCCAGAGGCACGGGGCTCTGGTACATGGGGTATGTGATACGTGGAGGTGCACATGGTACCTGGCTCTCCCTGGGGGCTTTCAGCTCCCAGTACTTTATTTAAAACTTCAGTCTCCCGAGAATTAATGTGCCTACACAGGGAGCCTGTGAGTTGGGCTGAACTTGAAGCAGGTGCTTTAGATGCCAATCCTAGATGCTCCGCTGTGCTCCCCAGCCCCCGAGTTCACCTGCAGCCCCTTCCTGCCATTGCTCTCCAACCAAGGGTGCTGGTCGGATCCCGGCTTGGACACATGGCTTCCTTCTGTGTGGAATGGCACAAGTCAGGCCCCAGCGGTACTTTGCCCCAGTGGCACGCTCTGGCCTTGGGACAATCTGGCTGGGCCTCCAGGAGCCTGGGACGGGCTGGATCTGTCATTTTGCAGCTCCTCCCTTCTGAAAGGACCAGGAATCCGTTTTCCCAGTGCTTTGCATTCGATGGGAAGAGGTGCTGATGGGGCAGATGTGTTCTCCTCTGTAACACCAGTGGTCGTTCCGTGCAAGTTGCTGGAGAGGCTGCTGGACTGGAAAGGAGGAGAGAGGAGGCTGTACCTCTCGCTGTCCTGGTGTGGGAATGGGGAGGAGGGGCCATCTGCGCCTCCATCTTGCCCATCGCCCACCTGAAGTCTTACCCCATAATCCCAGTCTTGACAATTTTAGGTCAGAGATCCAGGCTGTGCTCTGAGCAATTTGAAAAACTGTACTGTGGCATTCAGTTCAGCTGAGCTGAATGGAAGGAAACCTGTGCCTTCCAGAACTGTGTGATCTACGTCAGTTTCTTGACTCCTCATCCCTGGTATTTCTAGAGGATGAGCGTCCAGATCTTTGGAATCCTGTTTTGAAGTCCTTCTCAATGGAATTCGGAAAGATGCCCCTGAGGGTGCTCTTAGGCCATTGTGAACTGTAGGAAAGATCAGGGCCCAGAGAAGACTCAGTGGGGGGCACAGTGAACACTGTTCACTGAAGGATTGGGTGCTTCTTGTCATTTTCTTTGGTGTGAATTTTCTTCGTTAAGTTTGGAGTGTGAGGCTCTCGCCCGTGATCTTTCGCTCCAGGCAGCATATCCCGTCTTCATTTTAAGGGTCTTGCCTTATGGTTAGAAGATTTTCTTTTCCTTTTTTCACTGGAGAACTGCAGGGAGGATGATTCTTCCTCAGAACAACTTGATTCTTCCCCTGAACAACTGATGTTTCCAGCTTGGTCTTTCATAAGAAGGATGGTCTGGAAGCTCAAAAAATTCTCATCAACTCTTTCTTGAATTGTTCCCTACTCATTGGTCAGAAGTCTACTCACCAACCTAAGCCTCGTCTAATGAAAGGAATTAACCTGCTTTCATTTTGAAATGTTTTCAGCTGATAATTATAACTCACACAGAACTCACTGTTGCCTCCATTCTCCCTGAACCTCATGATGCGTGGTAAACCTCCGGAAATGGGATTCGTCTCTCTCCTCCACCCATAAATTAATTCTCATTGACCATCACATTGACCATAAGACTTGGCGTGGCTGTAAGCAGGTTCATCTCATTCCCTGGCTGTCATGAGTTGCTAACTGACTGTTGCTTTAATCCTGCAAGAGCCATGGATTCAGGCTTCTCTTTTGCATCTTTCCTTTTCAGACATGGATCCTACAAAAATCTGCACAGGGAAGGGAGCAGTGACTCTCCGGGCCTCGTCTTCCTACAGGGAAATCCCGAGCAGCGGCCCCACAAGCCCTCAGGAAACCCCGCAGCATGAGAGCAAGCCAGGTGTGTGACCCCGGTGCCTAGGGGAGGGGTTCAGAGTCCCTTTGGGAGGGAGAGAGGCCCTCGTGCTTCTGCTCGGGAGGGTGTGCATTCACCAGCTGTCTCCGAGTCTCGCACAGGTCCCTAGAGCAGCCAGCAGCTTGTTCCGTCTGGGCTGTGCCCTGAGCTAACACGTGCTCATTTGTTTCAGGCAGGGGCGAGGCAGTGGGCCCCACTTGGTTAGCCGGTGACCAGGGAGATGAGGAGAAACCTCATCACAGAGCCCGGTGGCCCTGCAGACCACATTCTTGAGGGCAGAGGCTGCGTGGGAAGGGAGTGGTGAGATGGGCTAGAGATTAGGTTTCTCAGAGACCATCCCGAGATGGCTATAAGTGGCCAAGCAGGGCTGGAGCGGTGGAGGCAGGGAGAAACCAGGGGAGCTTGAGAGATGCAGGTGCCTGACTGACCTGGCTCCCAGAAAGAGGGGAGGGGCAGGGCTCAGGCCTGGGGAGGCCGCCTGGCAGCTGAAGCAGCAGGATCAGAAGAGCCTTTCCAAGGCTACTGCACCCTGGGAGCACCGGGAGCCCAAAGAAGAAGCCCATCTGCAGCCCATCTCCCATCCGGCTCTACCATTCGGGGTGTCTAGAGAGTGGCGTTGAGACCTGGGACTTCGGAACCCGGTAGATCTGTGTTCGTATCTGTAGCCGTGCAGCTATGGACAGGACATTCTCTGTCCCGGCCCTAGTGGTGTCCTCTCGAGAAAGGGCTTGATAGTTGCACCCGCCTCATAGCATTACTGTGAGCGTGGAGTGTGTGAAGGTGTTGCACCTGCGTAGTGGCATGGAATGAGCCATTAGAGGTCAACCGCTATTAGTAGGTTATGACTGTGATTACTGTGACCACTCTAGAGAGGGTTTTCCAGAGCTCCCCAAGTGTTCTGGGAGTTAAGAAACACTGAAGTTTCCCAGGGACAGCTAGCTGAGGGTGGGGCAGCCCCAGCCCCTTCACCCCCCAATCCACTCCACAGGGCGCTGGTTCTCACACCTGAACTGCATCAGAATCACCTGGAGTAAAAGGCCAGGATGCTGGGCCCCAGGCTGGGGCTTTAGGATTTATGGTTATTCCCACTGACAGGTCTGAAGTAGAGTCTGAGGGTTTGTATTTCTGACAAATTCCCGGTCATGCTGAGATGCTGCAGGTCCAGGGATCACATCTGAGAGCTATTGCTGGAGGGAAGGGGACTTTTCTTTCCATCCTAAAGGAAATGGAGGAAGAAAAGGAGTGAGGGTGAAGACCACTTCCTTGGGGCTGAAGATAAAATGAGGTGAGGCACACAGACTCCTGGGTACAGTGGGGAGCACCCCCCCCACCTTGTGATGAGATGGAAATCTGAAGGAAGGGGCCAGTCAGTGGCCAGGCATCTTGGAAACTGACTTCCTGTCCCAGCCGCCTAGAACTAGCACCAAGGCAGATGCCTGAGGACAAAGCCAGGCTAGGGTTTGAGCACGAGCCTCATTCCGGTAATGTCGTGCCTTGTGGAGAGCTGCTTTCTCCCTGGTCTCAGGGAAGGCATAAGTGGCCTCCAGCACTATAGGCTGAAAGTCGCTTCTTGGCCCTGTGTCCCTCAACCTATACCGGCCTTTGCCCCCTTGCAGTCTGCCACTCTAGCCTCCTGGAAAGGTGAGGCCGAGGAGTGAAAGCATAATGCATTTCTTCCTAAGGCTAGCTTCATCCAGCCTCTCCTGGCCTACCTGGGAAGATCCAGCTCCCAAGGATGTTTGGGGAAGAGAGAATCCTCAGGGATAATTGAAAGAAAAAGACAGTACCTACAGCCCGTGGCTCAATAAAATGACCTTAATCAAGTGCAGGGCCCTACCGCTGGGGGAATTAGCAGGGTGAGTGGGAGGAGAGGGTCCTGGAGCTCCCCCTCCTGGTTGTCCGGTGGCATTAACACACAGCGCTGACTGGTCTCCTGTGGGCTTGGATTTACAGGACCTTACGGGTGATATGAGCACTTTTAGGAAGCTCTCTATCCTCCGAATAATTCTAGATCTTATAAATTCTGACAGTTAATTTGGGTGAAGGAATATCTTGTGTTAAAATGCGAATACACTGAAGAATTAAGGGAGAGCTATCGGTCATACATACCTCTACAGTAAATCGATCTTAGATTATTTTCCTCCTGGTAAGTGGAGATCATTGACTCCCAAGTCGCAAACATTCATTTAGCAACATCTGTGTGCAGGGCACTGAGTAGTCCGTGGGAACTGTGGTGAGAAACAGGGAGAAGGGAAGGAAAAGCAGCATAATTCTGGGTGCTTCAGATGAAGACAGAAGTCTGTTTACTGTAAGAGTCAGGCGTGGGCTGCTAGTCCACTGTCGTGCTTTCCGAGGTAAAGTATGAAGGGCCTGGGCAAGATGGTATTGACTTCCAACATGCTCTGGGACCTTGGAAACTTTGGGAATTAACCTGACACAAACAGAATCCCATTCACCAAGGACAGATTCAAGATTACATCCCAGGGCGGTTTGGGTGAAAGGCACAAGCTGGGTTTGGGTAGAGGGAAGAGTACCAAAGAGGCTGAAATGAGTTAACGCTGCTGTTAACTTGAAGAAGGATGGGGCTCTAGAGATGGGACCTTCCAGCTGGAGATCCTGTCCTCTTACAGTACTGCTCACTGGCCAGCGTCCTGCTGGCGCCTGACTGTCTGTGTCCGTGTGGTTCCCAGCCCTCTTCTCATCCCTCTCAGCTCCGTGAACCTGAGCCTCTGGATGGCAACTTGCTTCCTCACCCTGCCCCCCCTCCCCGGCCCCAGTCTCCAGTTTTGTCCCAGAGGCTGGGAGTCCCTGCGCCTCGACAGGCAGCCAGGTCCAGCCCAGACACAGAGCCCAAATATGAGGCAACAGGTGTCTCCTCCATGCTTCCTCCTCCTAGTGCCCTCACAGACAGCTGATGTCAGGTAGCGTCCACTCTCTCCCTTATCACTGGGGCCAGCATCTGTCCCTGAGCTGCTCCGTCTGCCTCCTCAATGCCTCGCTCCCTGGCTTTACCACCACCTTCCCTCCCTGCAGGCCCACAGGTTGCTGAGCAGTTGCCCAGACTGGAAGCTCCAGGCTTGTATTACTGCCCAGCACCTTCTTTGCTTACGTGACCCCTTGACACCCCCATTTCAGACGCATCTCCTGTTCCTTGTCCTTGCTTCACCTCCCTCGTCCTGTGAGACACGGTCTAGTTTCGTAGTGACACAGCCCTCTGTCAAGGCTCAGCTTCGCCACTTACCATCTTTGTGATGTGGGCGACTCGTTCAACCTCCGCGAGCGTCAGTTTCCTCATCTGTGACATGGAAGGACCTCAGTAGAGGTGCTGGAGTCCAGTGAGCTCCTTCGCGCCAAGATTCAGCACCCAGCCGGGCACTCTGCAGGTTTTCTTTGATGGCAGCTCCGATGGCAGTTGTGCACGTCCGGAGGCCTGGGAAAGCCTTCCCATAATTTTAGCTAGAGGCCGTGAGCGCAGTGGGAATGAGGAATGGGGGCCAGGGTGGATGTGCGTTTCGAAGAGCGAAGTGGCCGACCCCGTGTGGTGTGTGTGAGGAGCACGGAGAGGTGGGACTCCCTGCTGCCTCCCCTGTGTGACCAGGAGAGTGGCTGTGGTGTTCATGGAGACAGTGGCTTATGAAGGGAGAGAAAGGGATGTTGAATTCCATTGTTTGCCACACTGAGTTTCGAGGCAAGGGCAGGACTTCTAGGAGGAAGTTTTTAACAGACATTTGGAAATTCGGAGTTCGGGGTGTGGATTTGGGAACCACGTGCATCCAGATGAACACTGGGAGGATGGAGGTCCTTTCTGAGGTGGAGTGAGATCGAGCCTGTGGACGAGCCCTTGGACTTGCCCAGTTCAAACCCACCCTCCAGACTCCGGCCCTCAAGTGGTAGCTACGCTGGATCACCAGCCACAGCTTCCTGACCAACCTCCTAAACTCTGAATGTGGACCTTTGTTTTGGGATCAGAAGCATCTGGAAAGAACTGCAGTAATCTTAGTGCTGACTCCCGTTACCTTATCCCTGCTTCTTGATATCATTTGCCTGGCCAGGTGTGGGTATGGGCTCTTTTGGCTCAGGGTGACATGTCCCCAGGTCAGGTGTTAGTTACTCTAGAAGAGACAGGGAGCCCAGTGCATTGCTGGGTGTGACGTGGAGCTTCCTGTCTAGTATAGCCCAAAGACCATCAACCCCTGTGTTCTGACCCACAAGCCAAAATCCAGTTCACCCCTTCCATTTGTGTTAATTCTGTGCAGGTTGCTTCAGTCCTTCCTGCCTGGTCCTTGACCACATTGTTAGCTTTGGAACTGTACCAGCACATTTTCTCTGGTTTGACTCTCAGGTTTGCACTCTAGAAATGGCAGTAGCAAAAAGTTATCATGCGAAAATTGACATGGGACCAGTTAAAGACTCTCTTTACCCCCAATAACTCAGAATCCTCCTTACGAATGCCTGTGCAAGAATGACTCCCAAAGTAAGAAGTTGGAAGGAAAAGTTTCCATAAGAGAACACCCTCACTTTTTTTTTTAAAGATTTTTTTTTTTTAATTTATGAGGGAAGGAAGGGCAGAGGGAGAGGATGAGAGGGAATCCCAAGCAGACTCCTTGCTGAACGTGGAGCCCAACATGGGGCCAGTCTCACCGCCCTGAGATCATGACCTGAGCTGAAATCAAGAGTCACATGCTTAACCAACTGAGCCACCCAGGAGCCCTGAGGATACCCTCATTTCCCTTTTTTTGTTTCTTATTTCATATTTTATTGGACTGATGTACAGTTCACCATTTCTGAGACATAAAGCTAACATAGGACTAAGAATGTAGATGGGAAAGGGTGGGAAGCCATCCACAAATTTGGCCAAACTAGAAACGTACATAATCTTTTGGGTTGGAATCAAGGGAAGAACCCTGCTTGGAGCTGAAGGAAGGTCTTTGGTTTCTATCAAGAGTCTCTTAAGAGCTCTGTTAGTAAAAGGGTCAGCTTATGGAAAACTCCCAAATTCCCCAAAACCCCATTAGGCAGGAGAAATGGGCAGGACAGAAGGACTTGGGTTGTGGTCTGTGGGAGGGACGGCTGGGCTGGCAGCCACAGCTTGGGCCCAGGACTTGGAGGTAGGAGGCTGGAAGTCTAGAGGCAGAGGCAGAGGTTAGTGCCTTCACCTGAAGCCCGGGCTTCCCAATCGATCTCTAGGATGCAGATGCTCCCCTCAGACAAGGAACACCCTTACTTCTGACACCAAATACTAGGTGAAGGGATTCTCAAAACTACCCTTAGGTTTCATGATTTGCTAGGACTCCAAGAACTCACTGAAAGCTATTATACTCATGGTTGTACCCATGGTTGTGGTTTATTACAGGGAGAGGATACAGATTAGTATCAGCCAAGAGAAGAAGCCCAACATGGGCTCTAAGGAAGAACCAAGCATGGGGCCTTTTATTGACCTCTCTAGGGAGTCAGGATGCATTAGTTCCCAGCACTGAGGTATGACAGTATGTTCCAAGTATTGCCAACCAGGAAGTTCTCCTGAGCTGTTGTGTCCAGAATTTTTATCCATTGCTCCCATAGCTGATCCTCACTCTCCGGTCCATTAGGAGGCTGAGGTTTTGATGGCTCAGAGCGCCCCCCCAAAGTCACGTTATTGATCTGGCACAAAGACCGCATTGGGATGACATTCCAACGGTTTAGAGATTAACTACCAGAAGTCAGAAAGCAAAGTCAGACCTCTTTTGGGGTAAGGTTGTTCTTTATCGCACAACTAGAATAAAAGAAATAAACACGAATGAGATTTGGAACACTATTAGGCCCACTTTGAACACATCCTCTAATTCTTGGATACTCTGCTGGACCATGTGGAATCTGACCCAGTTGTCCTGAGATCCCAAGAAGAACTGATCAGCAGCACAACCTTAAAGTTGACCAAAATGAAATTAGCACAGAATGAGATAAAAGAACATATCAGGAGGCTGTGGCCACAGGCCACAAAAGGTTATGTGTAAAGAAGAGATAGAGGAAAAGATAAGAGAAAAAGAAATTATACTTGTCCTGGAAAGACGGAGTCTCTTCAGGGCTGCAAAACCTATCTAGAATCCAACTTTCCTAGGCCTTCCTCCCCTTCCAGGAGCGGTGAGGTAACGCTTTGTGAAAGAAGCATTTTTGAAAGCCTCCTCAACCAAGAGTTAATAATTGATAATTAGGTACATCAGGCCTCACCTGCTGCACTCAGGTCCAAATGGCTGTGAGCCGCTGCCCACCTCGAAAGTTCAGAAGACGAGGTAACAGGATGATGATGTTGGGAATTCAGGCCTCCTTTGGTAAGGAAGAGAGGAATGCCCAGAGAGGTCCTGGGAACTGCCTTTTCTGGGGCAGGGAGAGGGGAACAGTTTTAATGACTTGGAATAAGACAAAAAAGAGGGTTGATCCCAAGGATATTATGTTCTCAAAGCTATTTATCGAATAGCCGCTGTCAACAGCTCTGACTTATTTCTCTGTGTGGGGAATCTTTTCTTCCTTATGCTTTGGAGTCCAGGTTGACTAAAGCACTTGCTTCACGCCACAGATTCCTATTTGGTCCTCATGACTCAAAAGAAGCAGACAAGCCCCCCTTTCCTAGGCAAAGCTGTCCTTCACTGCAGGATGTGCAGTTAGCAAGGACTTGGACTGGGCCGTCTGATGCCAGAATGGCAGTCCCTTCACGACCAGTGCTGTGGAGGGACAGACATCTGTTTCTCGGCGCCACCAGAATAGACGCAAACCAACCAAAAACAAAAGAGCACGCGAAACAATGTGCCACCACATCCATGTAGAACGCCCGCGTCCTTCACGGGGTAACCCCTCGTTCCGAACCATTGAGGTTCAGTGTGTGTGTCGATCTAACACATTGGATGGAATGACTTGACAGGGGTGGACAAGAGAGAACTTAGAAAGGAAGACAGAGCAAAAGTCAATGGATACGGGGGGTGGGGACCACGGTCACATTGTGTCACCTAGTGGTTGAGGGCCTGCCATGTGGAAGGCAATCCCTGGGCCAGGAACCTGGATGGATGCTATAACAGTGAGTGTTAAAAATGGTCATTTTTAGGATCCTCCACATGCCTGATCTCTGGATATTCAGCAAGCCTGTGAGGTGTCCATGGAGTAAAGATCTTACTTCATAGATGAGAAAAAGGAAATGCACAGTGGTTGGCAGCCTGCCTCCAGTAGCAGGAGCCAGTACATTGCAGTAATGTGCATGGAACTCAAGTCCTGTAGAGTCGCCAGCTGTGTGATCGGAAAGAGGAGACAACCTGTGGATTGTGCGGACGGGGGTGGCAGAAATGTGAGCAGCAAGCAGCCTGCTGAAGGGGAACACAACCGAAACGTGCTGTAAAAACTGTTTTAGAGGGGAAAGGAAGCAACAATGGATACTTGAGTAGTTAAAAGTTAACAGAAAACAGTTCTCTAGAAAAAAGATGGTGGTGTTTTTTTTTTTTTTTAAGATTTTATTTATTTATTTGACAGAGAGAGACAGCGAGAGGGAGAGCAGGAGAGGGAGAAGCAGGCTTCCCCCCAAGCAGGGAGCCGAATGCAGGGCTTGATCCCCGGTCCCTGGGATCATGATCTGAGCCAAAGGCAGACGCTTAATGACTGAGCCACCTAGGCACCCCAGATGTTCTTTGGGTATTCCTTTTATCATGGTTTTCAAAGTGTGGACTATGGACTGGCAGCCTTAGCATCACCGGGGAAACGTGTTAGAAATGTCAAGTCCCAGGCTTTACCTCCCATCTACGGAGTGGGGAACGCCGGCAGCGGCGGGACAATCCGTTCTAGTGGGCACTCCACTGATTCTGATGCAGCCAGACTGCTGTGCTGGGATACAGATCACCTGAAACCTTGACCTCTGCCCTTGCCTCCTGTTCCTCCACCTTTTGGCTCCCAGCACTTCCCTGGAATGTCGGTGGCTGATGGTGGGGTTGGTGGCTGACAGTGGTGGGCAGATGCCGCCCTGGATTCCGGAGACCCAGACTGATTACTTTGTGTTTCCTGGCTGTGTGATTTTGGGCAAGTCCCTTGTCCTCTGTTTCTTCATCCATGAGGTAGAAGGTCATCTCCCCCGCAGACCTGTTGGGTGACGAAATCAAATATGAAATAGGTACAAAAGTGACTAACAGCGTCTGGCACTTAGGTTGATGGTCCGTGACATTGATCGATCTCAGCTTGACACCTGGAAAGCCCACCTCTTGAGGGAGCCCCATGGAGATGGGGCTGGGGCTGTGAGAGCGGCTGTGTCCGTCTCTCTTGGAAGGGAAGAGTAGGTAGGGCACAAAGAAGGAAGTTAAGGGATGGGCTAGTTCAGGAGTTGGCAAACCGTCCTGTGGGCTAAACCCGGCCCATGCCTATCTTTGTACAGCCTATGAACTAAGAATGGTTCTTGGGAAAAAATGGATAAAAGGAAAATCACAAGAGGAGGAATGGTATTAGATGCCTATGTTAATTATATGAAATTCAGAATTCAGGGCCCATAAATAAAAATTCTTTGGAACACGGCCACACTCATTCATGTACCTATGATCTGTGGCTGCTTTTGTGCTAGGACAGCAGGGTTGAATAGTTGCGACGGAGACCACATAGCCCATGGTGCCGAAAATACTCCCTGTCTGGCCTTTTGCGGAAAGAGTGTGCTGACCTCTGGGCTAGGTGGAGGAGAGAGCATAGACATGAGATGATGCAGAATATGATAGCAAACACTGAGCTCTGGCAGGCCCCATGCTAAGCATTTCTCATGCATTCTGTCATTAATCCTTAGAGCAACACTCAGGAAGCCGGGGTAACATTAGCCCCACTTTTCAGATGGGAAAATAAGCTTGGAATTTGCTCAGGGTCACAGAGCCCATCGGCAGTGCATCCAGAATTTGAGCTGAGGTCCAGCTGCTTTCCCGGCCAAGCTGGTAACCCCTGCTTTGCTGCCTCTTGGTATGAGGGGGCTCTCAGATGTGCCTGGCTTGGCTGGGAGGGCGGGGTGATAGCTGGCTACAGGGAGACAAGGGTGCCTTGTAGCATGACGAAAACTCAGGGTGATTCGATTTTAAATTGTTTATGTGGCTCATTTAAGTGGAAAGAAGAAAAGCAGACAGGGAGGGAAAAAAAAAAGTCCTTATCACAGCGAATACCTCTGGGCTTAAATCATGCTGTCCCCCCCTAGCCCAGCGCCAGTCGCCACCGAAAAACTGCTTATCTTCCTCGCCCATGTCCAGGAGCGCGGCCTGCTAACGAGGAGAGGTCATTCCGAGCCCACAGCAGGACTGGAGAAGGGGAATGGGAGTTACTAGCGACCGGGCAGGAGAGAGTTCTGTTGCCTTTTTGTCCGTAAAATAAGAATGTCAAGGAACAATTGTTTCTTCATTACTGTGAATGTGAGCCTTGTGTTCTCAAAGGTCAGCGCCTGTGAGCACATCATGGGTTAGAGTGGGTTCCTATGGTAATTAGGTCGTCGTGACTGAGGGCATTTTGTGTCTGGCAACGGGGTGCTGGAGTTTCCTCTCTCTCTGCGGTACATGCTTGTTTCCTGCAAGTGTAACCATTTCTGTTTGCCCCCTTTTCTCTTTGTTTTCCTCCTTTCTGCACCACACGTAGTTCTGGACTCAGAGACTCCCTCAGCAGGTAGGACTTCTCTCACATTCTTTCTGCTCCACCTTCGGCCCGGGACTTTGGTTAGAGGGGAGCAGGGAGTGTTCCTCTGAGTGAGGGGTTTCTTTCTTTCCCCCCCCATCTCTCAGATGAGTGGAGGCTTTCTTCCAATGCGGATGCCAATGGAAACGCCCAGCCCTCCTCACTTGCCGCCAAGGGCTACAGAAGTGTGCATCCCAACCTTCCTTCCGACAAGCCCCAGGTAGGCATATGCCCAAGGGGGGGGGTTGGGACGGGTGAGTGGCACCTGTTCTTGAGTCTACACTTGGGACTCCCGGTTTGCCCGGCTAAGGGATGGGCTGGGTTCTGAGTCGCACTTTTGGCCAGCTCTGGAAAAGCTCTGTGAGGACCAGAGTGAGTGAAAAGTGGAGGGTCAAGGGTCGCAGACGCATAGGATGAAGATGGTCTCTCTATACCAGGGTACAGGGGATGTAAGCCCAGTGTTTTCTAGGTCTGAAAGGCACATGGAGATGTTCTGAAAGAGGGACTCTGTTCAGCCCTGAGTAAGGGAGAGAAGGTCTGAGCCTGTGTGTTAAAAACTCTGGAATAGTCAAGAGAAGAGTGCGCTCTTGGGTTTATTCCATTAATTTCCTGTAAGAGTTCCAGCAACTCGAGCCTTTCGGATGATGGTCAGGTAGTTGCGGCCAGCCCCACCAGCAGCCCCAAGCAGGCAGACAGAAGCCCCAGCCTCCTCCACCTCATGCGAGCCTGCAGAGGAAAACCCCCTGAGGTTGGACAGCTTGGAGGAGGGATAATTTTGCTCAAGTCTTTCCCTAAGCTGTTTCCCTGGTCTTTCTTCCTTCCTCTCCCTGTGGCTACTCTGCCATTTCGATGATAGAATAGACCCTGTTTTAATTCAGGCGATAGGTGAAGAGTGTTTTGGGTTTGTTTGGTTTTTTTTTTTTTTTTTTTTTTTTTTTTTACATAGGATTGTTACACAATCTTTCCGAATTCAGAAAGATTTGTAGTTTGTTTATGGTCTCATATCAACATGCTCCATGGAACGGAGCAGTACTTTCTTTTAAAGCAAGCTGTGCTGCTCAAACAAATGCGGCAGGACCACGTTCCTTGTGGGGTCCACTCTCCCCTGGGCCTGTCTCCTGCGAAGGTGCTCCCAGGCCTTACAAGGAGCCTGGGGATTCCAAATGCCAGCCTGGTTGCCACCCCGCTTCTCAGTGATCCTCTGGCCCCTGTTCCTGAGGGCTTAGAATTGCACCCACTCCTGAAATGTTAACCGAGTCAGAGGTGATGTCTTCCTTCCTCTCTGCAGACCCTGTCTTTCTAGGCCTTGAGGTGTCTCTGAGCAGCCCCACTAAGCCTTCCACCCCTGCCATGCTTGTCTCCCCTTGGCATAGCCCTGTGCGTGCCAGGCCAGAGCTGCCAGCATGCCTGGCCTCCTGAGGCCCTCATGGGACACAGCTATCCAGTAAATGACTTGTCATAGTTGTTCCATTTCCGAGACCTGCTATGGTGTATAAGTGTGCTGTCCGTGGCAGACGGGCTCCTGTCTCTGCAGCCTCAGGAATGGATACAGTTGGCTCCTACCCGGGTTAGGAAATGGTGCTAATTAATTCAAGGCAGATTTGGAAGCACGTCCTCCTTCTCAATCAGTGACTTAGCCCAAAGCCTTGTTCGCTGGTTCCTTTTAGCTTCTTAGACAGCTCTTCTAAAGAGATAATTTTAAAAGCATATGAAGTAAATAAAAATTCCTCTTAAATACATTTATTTACTGTAGCTTTATTGAGCATTCATTGTGTTCAGATCAGAATGTTAACCATTGCCCTTAAGGAGTTGGTAAGGGTGAGCCTTATCATAAGGGCAAACCTCCTGTAGTATCACCTATAGATAGTGTATTTTCTTTTTCTTTTTTTTTTTAAATTTATTTGAGAGAGAGAGTGGGGGGAGGGGCAGAGGGAGAATGAGAGAATCCCAAGCAGACTCCCCACTGAGCGTAGATCCCCGTGCGGGGCTCGATCTCACGACCCTGAGATCACAACCTGAGCTGAAATCAAGAGTTGGATACGCAATGGCACCCCTACAGATAGTGTATTTTTTTGTCTGTCACTATCCAAAAAAAATTTTTTTTACTGTTTTTTTGTTTTTGTTTTTGTTTTTGTTTTAAATTTGAGAGAGAGATTGAGAGAGAGTATGAGAGGGGAGAAGGTCAGAGGGAGAAGTAGATTCCCCACGGAGCTGGGAGCCCGATGCAGGACTCAATCCCGGGACTCTAGGATCATGACCCAAGCAGAAGCAGTCGCTTAACCAACTGAGCCACCCAGGCGAATACTGGGGTGTTTTAAAGGGAGCCTGGCAAATTGCCGATGCAGAGGTTTTTATTCTGTATATTCAGTGTAAAATTGGCTCCCCAACTTTCAAGAATTTTAGGTAATACATTATTTCTTGGATTTCTTTTCTGAATATAAACATGGCTTCTTGTCCCAATAGCCATTGGCAGAGCTGTAAGTAGACACTGGTTTGGACGGGACCGGCTGAGCTGGGATGGTGACTGGCTTGGCTCAGCTTCAGATGAGGACAATTCTCAGAGCCCCATAGGCCTACTGTCTCCTTATAAGGAATGAGCTGGGGTCCAGGAGACCTGGGGGTCAGAGGGCAGTCCTGTCTCCCAGTGCTCCCATCTGCTCCCTTTCCCCCTACTAGCCTGGACCTGTTGCCCAGCTCTCCTCCCCTCCAGGAATGGGAAACCAGGGCTTCCTGCTCTCTGACGGTATCATCCTGGGGGTCTCCAGTGAAGGCAGAGTTTCTGGTACTTGGTAGTTTGGTAGTTTCTGGAACTATATCAACTAGGAACATACCTGATTCTTTTAGGAGCCCCATTTCTTCTCTGCCCCCACCTTCTACAAAGATAAATGGAATTGCATTAGGAACCAGTTAGGGAGGAGTGGAAACAGCCTATGTAGACCTACAATGTTTACAGTAGATCAGAAAGTAGTTCCTTATAAAATGATGGTGCCTGTCCCCCTTTGGGACATACTTTGGGACAGGATGGCCTTTGGCTCTGAGTGCCTTGTCAACACTCTAGGGAGGCATCCTGTCTTCGGGGTCAAAGCCCTGGGAAGACTTATGCCTGACGTGATGCAACCCCAGGCCCTTATAGGGCCATAACCAAATTAAGTTACAAACTCCCTGAAACTGATTTCTATCTTTGGACAAGAAGGAATCACATGTGGGACACTTGAGCTCAAAGTAAAAGTAAATCTGAGCCAAAGTCAGAATTGTCTTTTGCTTACCTCCCTGACAACCCTCAGCAGCTCAGCCCAGAAGTCCCTTTGCTGCATGCTGCTGGTTTAAGTGTTTTGTTTCTGGAGATCATCCTTCAGTCTGAAACATGCCCCGGCCTCCAGTGTTAAGTTCCTGGAAACCGCAAAAGTCCCAGCTGGAAGGTTCTACCCCTGCAACCTACTAGAGAGGGGCCGTTCATTTTGTCTTTGGCAAATGCATGTAGCCTTGTTCTGCTGGCACTGACATGGGTCCCCTGTGGAAAGGGTAGGCGTTGAATTAACCTGGGTCATCCAGATCACTTCTTCTAGACCTGGGTTATTGTAGCTTGAAAACTGAGTTTGTTACGGGACAGGTTGCTTACTGTTTCTAGGGCTGATAATCTAATCCACACTCAAAAACCTTGATTTCTCACATATTTACCCTTGCCCCTTTCTACCTGCGCTCCACAAAAAAATAGAATAAAGTAAACAACCCCCAAACAGACCCATACCCTTGCACTCTCTCAGTTTTTGGTTATAATCCATTCACCAGGTAGTGGCCAAACTCATAATACACCTCACCCGTGCCGTTGAGAGGACATTCTGGTTTACCTCTAGCACTGGGCTATCTTTAAAGACAGGAACCAGTGAGGAACATCTAGGTGCCTTAGCTTAGGCTGCTCTAAGCAAATACCATGAACAGATGTCTTAAACAACAGATATTTATTTCTCAGAGTTCTGGAGGCTAGGAAGTCCAAAATCAAGGTTCCTAGTAGGGTACTCTTCCAGGCATGTGGACAGCCACCTTCTCACTGTGTCCTCACCTGGTGGAAAGAGGGAGCCCTGGTCTCTCTTTTTATAAGGGCACTAATCACATCGTTGGGCCCCACCTTTATAACCCCATCGCACCTTAATTATCTCCTACAGGCTCCACCTCCAGACACCATCTTGGGGCCAGGGGTTCAATATATGAACTTTGGGGGACATGCACATTTAATCTGTAGCACTAGGAAAAGGAACTTCTCATTTTATGGTCTCATTTCCAATCGAGCCACTGGCTGACAGATGGTTCTCATTGAAATAAGGATCGTTCTGGAGATTTACCCCATTTCTTCTGCCCCACTGGGACCCAAGGAGGAGCTGGGAGCTGTGAGGTGGGAGAGGGAATGAGATGTGGCCTACAGCCTCTTAGCTCTCAGCCTGGAACCAGAGCTTTGGGCTTGAGCCAGGAGTGTGAGGCTGGTCACCCCACTGTGTGATTGTCTGTGCCTGGCGGTGGTCTGGATGGCAATGGGGAAGGGGCTGGGATTGGATGAACCAGGCACAGTCCAATTTGGTAGGTAAATCAATCGCTTCGTGGCCTGGTCCCTTTGTTCTTTATGCATCAGAATAGGAGACTACGTGCTTTTAATCTCATGCCTGTCTTCCTCCTAATAATTAGTTCCATCAAGTTGTTTCCTCTGAGAGAAGAGCACATGTGGATTCTAAGTCCTTAGCATTCTTTTCTTGGTGAGCTTCAATTTGTTATGCTTATGGAATTGAGTGCTAAATCTCAGTGATTCAATTAAGACATCTGTCTCCTGCAAACACAAATAAGGACGATTCTTCCAGTTCTCTATTTCCCAAAGGAAGAGAATGAAAGACATTCAAGCATTTCAGTAAACTTAAACTTTGAGCACAAAGGGCATGGAGAGAGAAATATTTGAGGAAAAGAGTGTGAGAAAACTGGGGGGCTCTGGGTCCCCTTGCCCCAGCGTTGAGTCCTTGGGCACCCATCAGTCAGGAGGGCTAACAAAGGGTGCAGGTCACCAAGGATCGCTGTCAGACTGCGTGGTGTTAGCACGTGGCCTCT
This sequence comes from Lutra lutra, assembly GCF_902655055.1. Lineage (NCBI taxonomy): Eukaryota > Metazoa > Chordata > Mammalia > Carnivora > Mustelidae > Lutra > Lutra lutra. The sequence continues at coordinate 56,319,226 of NC_062291.1, read as the reverse complement.
CCGGGGCTGAGACGTGAGCGGGTCAGGCTGGCCTCTCCAGGTGAGTGTGATTCAGCCCTTGGCTTCACCCAGAGGAGAAGTGTCGGGACCTCAAGGAGTCTAGGATCAGCTTCAAAACATGTCAAGACTTGTTTTTCTTCAGATCATGTTATGCTGTTGTTTCTAATGGTCGTCCTTCTTTCCATTTCCCTCCTCTTTGTTTTTTTCTCCCATTTTGATACTATCTCTTGAAAATAACACTGAAGGTTCTCTCTCCCCCTTGGCCTCCTCTCCCTAAAGAAGACCGCTTTGCATGGCAGCGTCCCACCAGCCACAGTACCCCCAAGGACTCCCTCTACCTGAGCTCACCAAAGCCTTATGTGCCCCCCAGCATCCGCAGCCAGCAGAGGCCCTCACGACCCCAGGCCGGCCCTGAAGGTGTGCGGCGTTCCGGGCCCTCGCTTCCAGGTCCCACGGTCCCCGGTGCTTCCTCCCAACCCCGGCACCGCCGTGTGGCCACGAGAACAGTTTATAGGGAGAATGTGAGCTCTAACCCACGTCACGAGGCAGATGGGAATAAAAAGGTCAGCAGCTTATATGTCCCGTGTTTATCCAAGAACATCTGCAGGGTGGCCGCGGAAAGCGCCTCTCACGTTGCACGTGACCCAGCCACGGGCACGCCCTTGGAAGCTGCAGGCGCTCGCGCACCGGCTCCCAGCATTGTCCCCCGCACAGCCAGCACGGGAAGGCCACCCTCTGCTCCTCCTGACCCTCCCCAGCCATTCTTTGACATCCGTAAAGATGCCGCTAACGGTGCTGGGCCTCCGTTCCCGGACGCGGCGAGACCACCTGTGCTAGGCCCCCAGCTTTCCTCTGCTCCCGAACACCGGAAGAGAAAAGAACCTTCCCTTTCGCAGCCGTGTTATCCAGCCAAGGCAAGGAACTAGGAATGTTTGTGTGTCTTCTACACTGTCTCTCTCGAAGCTCATGCGGGCAGCTCAGTGGTTCTCTGGGCTGCCTCCCCTCCTTCTCCTTGTCAACCTTGCCACAGCTTGAGTCCCAGATTCTGCTCTCTAAACACCTTGGCACAGCCCTGTCTCCCGCCCTTTCCTGGTAGTATGTAAGTATGCCGGAGTGTGGGATCCGTAGACTAATAATAGGGTGAGTTATGGGGTGTCGATGTTTGATCGCAAGGGGCCAGAGAAATTCTATTTGCTCCCAAGCTTTCGGGCTCTGCAAGCAGTTCGGGGGCTAAACGCAGCCTGCCTGCCTGTTCTGTTGTTCTCTCTCTGTCCTCTCTCAAGTGTTAAAAGGACTCAAAAATAGATGGATGGCAAGTCGACTTGGATGGGGTTCCCTGTGTGTCATGGAGCATCAGGAGGCCAGCTGGCCAGCACCGACTGTCTCATGTACTCTGAGGAATGGGCACCGATTAAATAGCTCTCAGAGTACATCACTGCATGTCCAGTCTCAACCGTTTAAATAAGGAATTCCTTCTTCCCTGCCGTGCGCCTTTACGTAACAACCCCCTTATTTCCTACAGGGTGCCACTTCCTCCAGTTCAGCCCAGCCTGAGGTAATAGTTGTGCCTCTCTACCTGGTTAATACTGACAGAGGGCAAGAAGGTACAGCCAGACCTCCAGCATCTCTGGGGCCCTCTGGCCCCCCAGGCCCGGCGACCGCCCCTGCCGGCTCACCTCTGACCTTCCCGACTCTAGATGATTTCATTCCCCCTCGTCTGCAGAGGCGGCCCCGTCACAGCCAGCCAGCCGGCGCTGCTGACCCCCACCCCCCCGTTAGCCAGACACCACCATCCTTCTCACCACCTCCTCCGCTGCTCCCTCCGGCCCCGGAGGGCCTCCGCAGAGCCTCGGAGCCTGACCTCACGGGAGCCGTTTCAAGTACCGTAAGCTTGCTGGAATCCCCTCCTCACAGCTGTCCTGAATGTCTGCTCCTGGCGGTGAAAACCCCTCTCACTGAAGTACTAAGCTGCGAGGGACGTGTCCGCTGCCACTGTGCTCGTGTGGCGACCGGGCCCGTGTGTGCTTCCCCCAGAGTGCATGCCTCCCGCGCGCGCTCCTGCAGCCGCTCACGAGCCCCTCACGTCCCTCGTCCTGTCTGTCCTGTTCGGAATGCACACCTTCCTGAAAGTACTCCGTTTTTCCCTCCGAGAACCTCCGTGGCCTTGCCTTTGGCTCGTGATGCTCTCGAGAGGCCAAGCAGATGTGGTGGTGAGAGCCGAGGGAAGCCGAAGAGCCGTGAGGGGACGCCAGCGGCCGTCTCTCCGCCAGGGAGCAGTGAGGCGCCAGGGCAGGAAGAGATTGCCTCTTCTGTTGAGTTAGCAAGTAAACGCTGTTACGTACACAGGAGGCAGAGCGTAGGGTTTTTTTGTTTTGTTTTGTTTTTTTTTGAAAAAAAATGAGAGAGTTGAGTTTAATTGAGTAAATGGATCTAAAAGCCTTGGGCAAATGTTAGGGCTGTTTTCTCCAAAGGCAGAAAATTGCCGGGGCCCCTGACTAGTGGCTCCCGGGGCTCTTTGTGGCAAAATGTTGTATGAAGGTCGAGGGCCATGATACCTCAGGTCCCGTCCCATGACGGCCGAGTCCCCATGGTAGGTGGGAGGGTCCAAGTGCTTGAGAGGAAAAGCTGAATCAGGGTACCTAGTCTTTTTTCTCCTCTTTTTCCGCCCTGGGAGTCAGCGGATCTGAGACCCTCAGAGTGAACTGTAAAATGGAAATGAGTGGGTTTACCCATAGGCCTGTGGGCTGCGGTGGGACCAAGTATGTTCGATTTCCTAGGATAGCGGAGAGAGCTCTCAGTGACCATTAGCTACGTTGTCGAGGACTTGCCCTTGCAAATGGGGGCAAGAGTCCCTCAAAAATAAGTCATTGGCTAATTAGCAATTAATGAGCTCCTACCATGTTCCGGGCATTCTGCTAGATTCTGTAGGTACAACTATGAACAAGGCACAGCCCTTGCTTTCATAGGGTTTTTGTAGGTACCATATGGGCCCTCAAGCTTCGGGTACCTGGGATTACCTGAGAGGCATGGAAGCTCATTTAAGTTGTCAACTCCTGGTTATACACGCCCGGAGTCCTGATTGGGTGGGTCTGCAGAGGGGCCTGGGGCTCTGATTTGCTAACACACATCCTGGGGATTCTGGGGCTTACGGGCCTCAGACCACATTTTGAGATACAGTGGGTCATGTAATCGGCTGATGCAGCTCAATGTCTGTAATGTCCCCTTGTGTAAAGGTGGGTGCCTACAAGACTGGCTCTAGGGGTTTGTTAAACCGAAGCCAGTCCTGCGCAAAAACAGGGAAACCTCTTTTTGGCTTGTAGGAGAATATTTAGCCAGATACCAGGCCCACCCAAGCTGGGGACAGCTTCATTCTGGTCTAGGTCCTCTTCTCAGATCGCTAGATGTGACACAGTGCAGTTAGGTCAGGCCTCTTTGGTTATCTTTCTAGCTTTGAACTTTGCAGATCAATCCTATTAGAGGAAAATGCTAGATTGTTTCTAATGCCCTCCCCTCCCCCCAGCAGCTTATAGATGAATTGAGAAACTGCTCCTGCTTTGGAGGGTCTGTTCTTCCCTTGGGCACAGAGTATTTCTCTAGAGCAGCACATAAAGCAAGATACATTTAGTGCCCTCGTTTTTTTTACGATTGTGAGTGGTTTTGTTGTATACTCTATAATGTGTCATCTGTAATGATTATCAGATGGAAATCTGATCTAGATTTTCCTACTGAGTTTTGTTACAGGTGATCCAGAACAGGTTAGTTAGGACAGTGTCCTCAGTTTCTCAGACCTGACTGATCAGCCTGGTGTAGACTTCTAGGGGATCCTCAGCTGGCCAGGTAACTTCTAGTTGGGCCCCAGCTAACAGTGAGGTGAGAAAGGGCACTGCTTGGGGTCTTGCACTCAATGAGAACGGTCAAGAAGAACCCCCAGGGAAGGTGGTCAAGCCACAAGCTGAGATTTGCTCTACCTGCGGCTAGTTGAGAGGAAGAGGGAAAAAGAAAATTCATGTGAATTGAATGGGTTCTTTTAGTCAGTAGCCATTTTTGTGATGTTCCAGAAATAAGACTTGTGCCACCGAATGAAATTTTGTGGAATACTTCCTGTTCACATGATCAGTCCAGACACCACAGGAGACACTTCTACCTTAAAGAGCCACATACCCAATTTGTGTGTGTGTTTCTTGGGTGCATTCTGGCAGAGTTTTCAGAGATATATCATTTATCTTTATTAAATCACTTAGGAAGTAAATTAAGACAAGTATAATTTTTTTCTACTTTACAAATGAAAAAGTGGAGATGAAGACTTTTGAATAAGATCATATTATGCCTCTCGAGCCTCGGGGAAGGATTTTAGTCACTAAATTGAGCTGTTGCCCGTAACTAGGAGCTGCAACATTAGGACACTTTCAGAATTGGACTGAAGCCCTACTGTGTGTTAGGAGCTGTCCCCGGTCCTGATACGTTCTCTCTCTTCTGGACATGTGTTTTCTTGCTGCAAAGGTTGTTCAGATACCTTTGCAAATAGAGGGTGGCATTCATTCAGGTGGTGTTTATTTATGAAGCACCTGCTGTCTGCAGGGTGTTGAGCTAGGTGCAAGGGTCAAAAGGAGGAAGGAGGCATAGCTTTTGTCCTACAGGTACTTAGAAGCTGATCTCTGGAGCAAACTAATTGCTGTGAGCCATACTTTCATCTGGAGAGTCACGATCAAAGTCTTGCCTTTCAGACTCCTTAAGAATGACATGCCGGCTGGAGGTCTATAAATTCCAAGATAGAAACTTCATAAGATTTATAGGCAGGGTAGAGGAAACTGTATACGCATCCTTACTACATATTGAGGTCTTATTTTCCTGTCTTCAAAGAAGGCTGCCATCATTCACATCATGCAAATTATAATTTTGATAGTAATGATTCTATTGGATTTTATAGCCAAACCCTCAGGTTTCTGAAGTCAGGATCTTCATAAGTCTTTACCACTTCAGAGATCTTTGTCACTCCGTGCTGGAGTGAAAAAAAAATGTCAGTTAGAACCAGATAACAGAAGCAAGTGCTAGTAAGGCTGAGGATAACAAGAGTGGCTTTCCGGGAGGACCAGTACTTAACTCTTCACTCTTTACATCGATGGCTTCTTGTCCTCACATTGTCTCATGTTTCTTTAGACAACTGCACTAAACCTTCCTGATTTTTCCCTTAAACCAGCTCTCGTTCTCGGATCACATTTGGAATTGCATGAGTCTTGCATGTTGTTCTACTTTGATCTGAATTTCCTTTTTTAGTAACCGGAGTGACCCACAGTTGTTACCAGGTGAAAATAATGATGTTGCTGAGACTTCCAGTAACACTTACCCTTGCTCTCTACCCTTACTAACACCAACAAAGAGACTACGCATTCCAGATTAAGCTTCTAACTGGAATTCGTGATGTCTCATTGATTACATTTCTTTTCATAATTAAGGTTCTTGTAAAGCTGTAAATTTCTTCTTTTTAAAAAGCATTAACGTTAGGTTTCACGTAACTTACAGTTGGTCACAGTGTGTGTTCATTTTTCAGGATTCAGGCCCTCTACTAAATGAAGTTTCTTCATCCCACGTGGGAACCGATCCCCAGAGCTCTGCGCCAGCTAGCAAGCCATCTTCTGCCTACCCCTCTACGACAATTGTCAATCCTACTATTGTACTCTTGCAACACAACCGAGGTAAGGGACCTTCACAGAGTGCCCCCAGTCATTGGCATTCATGTAGCTGTGCTGTGACTTCCAGGGGCAGGACTTCTGCCATTCCACAGAAATTTTTACAAACCCTGTCTTTCCCTGATGTTGTCTGCCCCCATTTACTCACTCCCGTGATCCACAGAGTAGACCACAGCAGGGGGACAGGTCCCTGATTTAGGACGATGTCGGATATCTACGTAAGTAAGCTGGTGGAGCATGTATTGCACGCCTGGGGCTTTCACAACTATCTTCAGATGGCAGCACCAAAAAGAAAGAAAGAAAAGACAGAGGGGAAAAAGTCTATGCACCTAAACTCCTCTCATCATGAGCACTCGAATCAGAGTTTTGGCTGGAAAATCTAGGTACAGTAATATCTCTTTTAATGAGTCAGGTGGTTCTTTGACATCATGAATTTTCTAGAAAGCAAAATTTTGATTACCAAAATTTTTTTAAAAAGCAAGCATAATAGGTGGAAACCTTTATAAACTGTCAAATGTGTTTTTGTGCCTCTGAAGCAGGCACTGGACTTTTCTCTTGGTGACTCACTGGCCTTGACTCTTGCCAGCAGTTATCACACTGGGCTGTCACTCAGTGCACCCTCTGGGGATATGAGGCTCACGTGGCTATTTGTCCCTTACACTGTGCGACACTGTACAGCTCTGCTGAGGGTTTCCATGTTTCTTTTCTGTTGCTTCTCTTACTGCTTCTGGTTGGTTCTTCCCCTTCTCTGAAGGGGCATCTTAGGCAAAGCAGAAGCAATAGTTGTAGTAATAGTTGTATCTGTTGACCCTTCTGCTTTAAAATTTTAGAAGATGATTCTAAGTCCCAAGTTTTTACTAGTTGGAGTTCAACAGAGAGAGAAACTTTCCCTTCATAAAAATCCTTTTCAATGTGAAGTGTAAAGTTGTCAAGCTGTTTCCTAGAGCAGAAAGAGCTTTTTAGTCAGAGTTTCAAAAAAGCTGGGCACCAAACCTCTCCTTTTCTTGACTTGCTGCTCGCCTACTGCGCAGTTCTCCCAGACTCCCCCCTCCCCTACATTAACTTGGACGAGAATGGAACTGGAGTCTATTTTTAATTGTTTTCCATATTAAATGGAGTTTTCTGTTTCCTGCTTCTAACTTGTAAAACAGATGAATGAAACATTTCCTCTCACTTAAAAATCTTCCCACTCAAATCTTAAATAGTTATTTTCGTAATTTTATTTTTTTTTTCATTATGTATGGCCTCCATATTAACCGTCCTCCATGAATCTGTGTTCTTCCAAAGATGGTAGGGGTCCCAACCCCCACCCTAAACTATAGAAGACCCCATTCTCAGTAAGGGCCGTACCCCTTACTGGCAATAGCTTTCTCTGCCCAGACAGTGTCCACAGTGCAGGACAAAGTGAAATTTTGGTTCTCTATGAACTTCTTTATGACTCATCTCTTTAAAAAAAAAAAAAAAGTCCAAAGAGAAGCAAGTTAGTTCCCAGAAGGAAAGGCAGTTTCTCTAAAAATGGGATTTATTCCCAAGGCAACTCGGTTTTTGGGAAATGCCAAGTGTAATGTCAGCTGCTTCCACCAAGTCCCTCAGATGACAGGGAGACATCTTTGGGCCCAGAAATGCCTGTAGTTCTTTTTTGTTTCTTCTCTGGGCAAATGGATTCCTCTTATTTGCCCAAAAGCTTTCAGTTCTTGTGCAGTCCTGTACTTTGGACTTAAAGATCAGAATCCTGCTGCCTGAATCACACATCCTTCAGTGAAGGATACAAGTACATTCGTTTTTTTTGGAATTAAAAGTAGCTTCTCCTAAAGAGCAAACCATATGTTCCCTAAGGGGGCGGAGCAGGAAGAGTGGAGGAAAATGGAGGCGCCCAGCCACCTAGCCTTGGATCACTAATTGTCAGTGGGGTTTAGGTCGTGTGTTTTGGCCTTGCTTTGGAATTTACTCAGCCTGGCAGCAGTGCTCGTAGAAAGTACCCATAGAAACAATTTCTCAACTATTGCAAAGTCTCCTGAGGGAATAATAACTTTACTCTACTTCTGGAATTCTAGTTTAGTCATCCTAAAAAAGGTTCCCCCCCCTTTTTTTTCCTTGCCTCAATGGCCCCAGAGCACAGTGTAACAATAACCTTCTCTCTGCAAGCCAGTCCCCACCCTCTGCTGTAGACACAGGAGGGGGCACCACACGTCCGCCCTGGCCCACACTGCACAGCTCCTCGCCCCTCTCCTTGACATTTATACCACAGGTCTGAGGGCAGGGCACTTATGATCAGTCTGAAAGGAGGATTGGAACCAGGAAACTCAGGCATGACAAGGTGCCTGGGTCCCCTCGCTCAGAGCTCCTCAGTCTTTAATGTGCATGGTCTGGGGACTACAGTCTTGCAGATTTGCATGTAGGAGGTCTGGGGTAGGGTTGAGAGCCTGCATTTTTTTCAGCAACTCACAGGATACATTGGTGGTTCCAGTCCCTAGACCACACTGGGGACCAAATGTTTAGTGGCCTCCAGACTCTGGGTCTCATGGTCACGGGAAGCAGCCTGGGGACTACCCCAGGGTTGCTCATTTCTAAATAAAGTAAATAACACCCCTGAAAAAAAAACTGCTCTTATCCATGTCATTCTGTGAAAGAAAGGCCATTTCATATCCCAGAAGGAGGAGCAACCTAGCCTTTGAAGTTGAATAGATTTGCTGTTGTCTGGTGAGGAAGCCCTTGCCTCCAATTGGCAGACTGGAGTTTGGGAACCATAGGTCGGTTGGGCACTTGATCGGACAGATGAGGAAACCAAGAGCAGAGTTTACGCAATTGGTCAACATCCACTAGCAAGTCGCTGGCAGAGCCGAGCCTAGTGCTCGGCCAGGCTCCTGCCGTCCAGCTGGTGTGAACTTCGTCCGCGTCCAGAGGCGGACAGGCTGTTCCACTGACTGTAGGTGCCCCTGCTGCTCTGTTTACTTCTTGCCCACGTGGCTTCTGGAGGGAGGGTGGGGCTGCCGCCAAGGGGGTTGGTGACAGCTCCCAGGGGCTGGCAAGTGCTCTATTTTTATCTATGTGGCTGCTTTATATTTAGCAACTGTGGAAGGTAAAGGTCATTTTTGTGCCTATCCCGAAGCACGTACACACAGAACTCTGGGAAGGAGATCTTGGGCTCCCCTCCGCGAGTGCCCGGAAGGGTGAGCAAGCGAGAGACCATCTGTTGGGGAGCAGTAGTGGCCTGGCAGTCAGGGCTGGAAGGCAGGCCGCACTCAGAGTCGGGAAGCCAGGTTCTAGGCCCTCCTCTGATGGTCAGTGTCACCGTGGGTACTGTGTGCTGCTTATCTGAGGTGTCTCAACCTGCCCACCCTACCTGCTAGGGTTGTTGCATAGATTCAAGGTGTTAACATGCGAAAGCTCTTAGAGCAATGTCTGGTGTTTGACAGAGCTCTCGGGAGCTGGGAGCTGGCATGGTGACAGTTACAATTCTGTTTCCTTCTGAACGTACTGAGACTGGGGTCGTCAAGGGTCCTGGTCCCTTGGAACCAGGGGAGTTGGGAGGGTCTCCTCCCATGATCAGATCACCTTGAAACCACATGGAAACAACCAGCAAACAGTGACCATTTCCTGAATCTTGGGGCAGCTATGGGGGGCTGGTCCTTGGAGACACCACACCTGGATAACTGAAGCCACAGTAATGCCCCGGCCCTCGGCTGGGTGTGGTGGCCACGCCACAGTCCGCCATCTGAGCCCAGGGGGCGGTCAGGATCCCAGTTTGGGGATGATCACAACTTCTGGCAGGACTTCCTGGTCTTACCGTGTCTGTGTAAATCTCACGATGTATATCTTTTTTTTTTTTTTTTTTTTTTATCACAGAACAGCAAAAACGACTCAGTAGCCTTTCAGGTAGGTGCCAAATATTTCTCTACACGCTAACACCTCAGATGTGTGAGCAGCACAGTCTGATGAGCTCCTCTGATGTGCTGGGGACTCTGTTTGTTGCTGGGCCACACAGATGGTGAAAGTAGGCGCCGTCCCACCTCCTCCTTGCAGCCTGAGGGGCAGAGGAGGCACCCCACACCAGTGACCCCCAGCTCATACACAGGCCCTGGGCGGCCGTGATCAGCTCCTGGATGGGTCAGAATAGGGTCCTGTGAATAAAAAAGAACAAAAGGTTATGCCTCAGGTGGAGTGTTCGTGACAGGCCTCACCGAAGAAGTCCCCTTTCTGTCGCTTCTAATCTCTCTCCTAGGATGTGACAAGTCAGGGTTAGGGAATGTACGCAGCTTCTTTTCTTACTGGGTGGCAAGCCTGGATGCCGGTCAGTGATGTGTGACGGGCCTGGGTGACAGCCTCCAGACCAGCAGGGCCTGGAAGTGGGGGCAGGGCGTGAGCAACCATCAGAGTCTCCAGGAGAGCTGGTCCAAAACCCAGATACCCAGGCCACAGCTCCAGAGATTTGGATGTCGCGTGTATGGGTGAGCACTCGTGTGTCTAACTGGGTCCCCAGAGATGCTGAGGTTGCGCATGCACTGAGCATGCTTCGGAGCAAGTCTCGTCAGGAACTGGCAGTGGTGGGCTTGGGTCTGCTAGATCCTCAGGTGTCGGGGCTCCCTCCCTGATGAAGCGCAGCCTCGTGTAGGCAGAACTGGGAGGAAGCCCAGGAATGGGCAGCTTTCACCATGTCTTTAGGGCTCTCCATAGCCATTCTGCCTTGAGTCCCGATCCTCCTGCTTCCCCATGGGGCAGCTTAGGCAGGCTGCTAATGCTCTAAATCACAGGTCAGTTTTCTGACCTGCCAAATGGGGAACGTAGTAGTGCCATGTAGGTCCTGCGTATGAGCAGCCCAGCACCGAGCCTTGGCACTCATTAGGTGCTCAGTAGACATGCGTTTCCATGGTCAGCAGACACCACTGTTAATTCGGTCCTCATTTTATTGAGTGCTTACTTTGGATCCCACCCTGGGCCGGGCTCTGTGGCAGTATCTGGGAACTGTGCTACCCTCCAGCAGCCCATGGTGTGGTATGATGGTTCATAACTTTTTTTGGTGATGGACTCATTTGGAGAATCTAATAAAGGCGGTAGATTCACCTCTAGAAGAAACCACATGTGTCAGATGGGCACTTGGTGGGTATTATAGACACGTGTAAATCTGGGGCAGGAATCCCTGATCTCGTGGATACACAAAGCCACTGTTTTCTGAGCAGCTGCTTCACGATTTCTGTTACTTCCTGCTACTGCTGCCCTCGGGATTCGTGGAGAGCCCAGTGGGGGGAACATGGTGTTCTCACACCCTCTCCGCTTTATCGGGACTTGGCCCCAGGACCAGGACAGGCTGTGGCTGAGCACAAGGTGCCCTTCACTGCCCCCTCCTGACTCTGCCACACCAGCCCACTTCAGCGCCTGGCCCCCGCCCAGGTTGGCTGAGAGCTGAGTGGCTCTGAAACGGAAGGGAGCTCCTGGGAACACGTTCCTGCCTTTGGGATTTGGGAAGGAGCAGTGGAATGGATGAAACAGCTGCCCAAACACAGGTTAGGAGGCCCAGTGTTTGCTCCTTTTTATTGACATCGTTTTTGCCCGGATAAGTGACTTTACCTCTCTGCAGCATAGCTTCCTCCAAAGAGGCGTGAGGCTCGTGTGCGACAGGAAGGGGGGTATGCTCTGCCCACCAGAAAGCGCTACACAATGTTAGGGCTTCTCCACCAGGCTGGCAGCCTCGAGCCACTTCCTTTGCTCCAAAATAAGCTTCATGTTTCCATCTTCCTTGAGTGTTGGGGTAGAGCCACTAACGGTGTTTGATAGAGTGGGGCATGAAGTAAGCGCTCACTTAATGTTAGTTTTTGTTGACAAAGCAGCGGCACGATTTTGTTCTGAAGGAGAGAGGCTCAGCTGGGCTGACTCCAGTCTGCTCCCCAGCATAAGTACCTCGGGTGATCGCACTTGAAGGGCCACCCTTCTCACCCCAGCCCCCCCCGTCCTTAGTGGGTTTTTATCAAGCCTTAATGGGGCTTCTTGTTTAATGGCATTCATTCGGGACGGAGACCACATGGCGTTTGGCCGCCTCAAGCCTGTGGCTCTCTCCGGGAGGTGCGCACAGAAGCAGGTCAGGGCTAGGGCGGAGGGTCCGGCACATTTTCCTCAAGGAGGTGTCGGCACTGCTGTGGTCCTCAATCACAGAGTTTGGGGTGTGAAGGGAAGGAAAGCTGTCCACAAACACAGAGGCCCTGTCCCAGGTTGTCAGCATTGTCACTTACTGAGTGGCTCTTTTCAGCAACTTCCTTTTAAAAGTTCAGTTTAAAACTGGACGGAGATGCTGCAGGAAGTCTTGCTGAGGGAATCAGTATTTACCTCCTGAGAAACAGCAGCTGCCCCCCTTGTCCCTTGGATGTCACTGGGTGGTCCTGTCACCTGCCTGGTACAAGAAAGTGTCACGTTAGGTTTTCACTACGTAACAACAACAACAAAATTTTTTTCTTTGAGGCTGCCGTTCTTCTTTCTGTGCCCCGAAATCCACTCAGTCATGAAGCCTGTGATCATAAGCTTCCAAAGTATAATAATTCAGGGCACATTTTTGTAGAGCCAAAGCCCTCTGACCGCTTTGGAATGAATCACTGGACTGTCACCCCAGTTTTGTAGTTAGGTGATTCTTGTTGGTGCCACCTGCCCTAACAATGAAAAAAATGTCTCTGGGTCTGGAATCCCTGAGAACGCCGAGTCCATGCAAAGAGAGGACGTGGGAGTGAGGCATGTGAGCGCCTCCAAGCACTAGGTGAGATGGCTTGGAGTCAGCCCCACTGCTGCTTCCTGGTGGCACTTAGGAAGGCCTTTCCAGGCGGGAGGAAAATGCTCAGCAAAGCCACAGTAAGGGTAGACTTGGGTGACTTGAGCCCAAGTCTAAGTCACTTCCCGGCCTCCTGCCAAATCTGTGGCCTCCTCTTGGCTCTGCTGGGGGCACGAGAACTCATCCCATAAATCCAGTCTGGCCTCACCATCCTGTAAAGCTCATGGCTGTGACGCTGGGGGTCGGGTTGTCTGAAGCGTACGCTGAGCTGGGTCTTGGACAAAATGTTTAGAAACCACTCTGTGGTCGCAGAATGAGTACTTGTTTCAGGAGTTTGTATGAAATCCCGTCCGGGTCACCGCCCCCTCTGCTCCAGGTGGGCAGGCTCTGAAGGTCATAGCATCTGAGCGGTGTGTCCCCATTTCCCTGGCCCCTCCTTCACACGGGGACATCTCTGACTCAGGCAAAACCTCGCATGCACCCTCGGGCCCCTCCTTTCTGCTGGAGTTTACTCTCTAAACAGCCCTCTGCACTCTTGCCTTTCCCAGGGGTGAGAAGTGCTCCCTCAGTCAGTGACCAAATCCTGACTGAGCACCACCGCCTGGATGCCAGGCTGCCCCTAGCTCCCCTTCAGTCTCACTGCCAGGGCGTTGCTACTAGGACTTAGCCTCCCCCGGCTCAGACCTTTTTGACCCCCAACCTCTTGGCCTCTCTGGTTGCCACCTGCTGTAGTCTTCCTTGTGTGCTGAATGCCTCCCTACTTCCTTCCCTGCCTCCTGCTCCCAGGTTCGTCCCTTTCTCTGCAGTCTGGCACCCACCCCACTGCCCTCAGAAACTTGCTCCCTCGCCAGTGATCCCGTGACTCTTGCCTAATTAAATGCCCCGTTCTCCCGGTGTTCCTTTTTTGTCCTTCTGTCCTTTCATGGGTTGAATCATCCGCTTCTTGGAATTCTCTTCTCTGGCTTCAGTGATGCCACACTGTTCCTCTCGGGTTCACCTCCTTTCCCTCCGATAACTCGTGTGTCCTTTGGGGGATCCCTTTTACTCCTCAGCCTGTCCCCACAACATCCCTTAGCTCATGACAGCCCTTGACTCTGCCCTCATGTACTCCTCCATGACCTCTTCTATTGCGTTACTGCTGATGGCTTGGGAATGGCACTCCTGCCAGGGCCCCTTGCCGGGGCTCCGCTCCCTCTTTCTTCAAGGGCATTTCTGCTTGGATATCTCACTGTCAAAGTTACCGTGTCTGAATGAAGGCAGCCACCTCTCCCTGCCTTCCCCACCCCGGTCCCTTTACTAACTTCTGTTTGGATCAGGCCAAGCTTGGAGCCTTGGTGCCGTCTTGGAAGGCGGTACGACAGGACATGGTTCAGAGAGACCTGCTGGTCAGGTGTCCCTAATCCACATCCTAGCTTGGCCGCATGGCAGCTGTGTGACCCTAGGCAGGGCACGTTAATGTCTCTGTGCCTTGGTGCCCCAAACTGTTTTGGGTTTTTTTTTGTTTTTAGTGAACGGATAATAGTTTCTTCCTCGTAGCGTTATTGGGAAGGCGAACTGAGACCATGGATGTGAAGAATTGAGCACAGTGCCTGGCCCCTGTGTAGCTCAGAGTAGTACAGAGGGTCCTTGCATTTGCTACTGCTGTTCCCTCTGCCAGGGGCACCCTTCACTTCCTGTTTGACTCCCTCCGAGACGCCAGCCCTGAACTTAAATTCCTCAGCTAAGTTGGATGCGGGCTCCATCTGCCCTGGCCATCCTGCATTCTCACTGCTGGCTCTCTTGCCCTTTCTGCCCAACGGCCGTCAGCTCCTTGCAGGCCCACACCCTGAGAGGTCCACGCCCCATGGCCGCAGGACATGCCGTGCAGAGCCATGACGCCTTCCCGTAGTAAGGGACGTGGTTGGGAATAACAGAGTATATGATCTAAACACCTGGTCTGTTTATTCACTCTCTGTAACCTCCAGTCCTGCACCCGATCAACTCCAATGTGCACTCAGCGACGGAAAGGGCGAGCTAGGCGCTACTCTGCTTGGCCACTGTAACTTGAAAGCATCCATAAGTAATACGTAAACGAATGGGTGTGGCTGTTTCCTGATAAAACTTTACTACGGAAACAGGCGGCCAGGCCCTCGTTTGCCAACTGTGCTCTCAGGGAGACTCATGCCTGTTGGGAATTAGCAAACACACTTGCCCCAGCTGGATTCTTTGGGAGATTTCTGCTTCGGAGCCACAAGGAGAGCTGCTGTAGCTAATAACTGTTTCTCACTTCCAGATCCTGTCTCAGAAAGAAGAGTGGGAGAGCAGGACTTGGCACCAACGCAGGAGAAACCCACCTCACCTGGAAGGGCTACTGAGAAAAAGGCAAAGGATGACAGTAGACGGGTGGCCAGGAGCGCTCAGGACCTGAGCGATGTTTCCATGGATGATGTGGGCATCCCACTCCGGGTATGAATATGGACCCCAAGTCCTACTTAAGCTTCCTCTTACGCCGGTGACACATATACACCTGAGTGCACGTGACCCTACTTGTGGCTGACAAAGGCCTCACATGGAAATCCTCGCCACTGCCTACTCTCCAGACCCGCGGAGGGCCACAGAGCTTCCCAGAGCTGTGCTCTGGCCTCCCGTCCTATCCTGGTCCTGAGCTCAGAGGGCAGCAGCTTTCCTTAAAGCATGTTAGATGGTCTAAGTCTCATGAGAAAAGGGTCCGGGGTTCCGGGACTGTGGGGGAAAAGCAGGGTGGAGCACAGAGCCGTTTCTCTGCAGCAGAACTTCTGAGAAGCTTGAGGCCGGTACCTTTTCTAGGGGAGGATGTCATGGTCAGCATCTCCCAGCCTTCCTTTTGTGTCCTGCGGAGCATGCTCAGAAAATGCAGGTTCAGGATTACAGGACCCTGGGGAGAGCAGGGGCTCAGGGTCCCTGTTGATGTATTCAGGAAGAAGTTCCTCTGGCTGGGAGAGACCCTGTCACATGGGGTGAGCAAGAAGCTCTAAGGAAGCCACAGAATGGGCTCAGCTGCCCAGTTGTCCCCCTCTTCCCAGGCACGCCAGCCTCCTGCAGGCCCCCTGGAATTCAGGGGAAGCTGCCTTTGAAAGTGGATTAGGGTGAATCCCCTTTTGTTCCATGAACCCCTCAGAACACTAGCTAGAGTGTTTCTCTCTACGGTCTCCATGTAGTGAGTAGACGGTTTCTGGTGTCCCTTTGGAGGAGTAGAAACAACAATGGGCTGAGCCTTGGAAGAACTGTTGTCTGGTCCTAAGTCACACTAAGCATATAAGGACAGTAATTCGTAGGAAGGGAGTTGTGCTGGACGGTCATTGCTGGACGGTGGCCGCTCGCGCGGCAATCTCGGCATTCACTCTGCAAGATGAACACAGATAGAATTCCCGCTTCATAGATAAGGAAGCAGGGACTCAAGAGTGATTACGGTCCTTACTCAGGATGGCACAACCTGCCAAACCCACACCATACACTCTGACTCCCAAACCCACACCCCTAACCATCACGTGAGGTGGCCTTCCCACTCGCCTCCACGCCAGCTCTGTGACCTTGGGCATCGTTTTGACTTTATTCCTCATCTCTAGAGTGAGAGTGAAAATGCATGATCTAATCACCCATCTCTACCCGTCCTTGTTTTATTTTGCTCTTAAAACAAAAACAGCTCAGCTTTGGGATGAAGATGAAACTCTCTGGCCCTCTTCAAGGTGACCGCACTCCTGCAGAAAAAGCTGATATGGGTGGGGACGTGCAGATATTCTTTGCCTCATGTTTCTAGGAGGCTTTACGTCTGCTTAGTTGTCTCTCTAAAAAATGAAATTTTTAAAAATTGTATGAATGAACACACTTCAAGTGGATCTTCATTTACTTTTTTCAGAATCTGCATCCTTTTTTGGCCAATTATTACTCTGCAGATTCAGGTCTGAATCTCTTTGTCTGGCTATTTTTTTTTTTTAAGATTTTATTTATTTTATTTTAGAGGGTGAGTGTGTTTGAGCAGGGGAAGGGGCAGAGGGAAAAGGAGAGAAGCTGAGTGTGGAGCCCAAAACAGGGCTCGATCTCATGACCCTGAGATCATGACCTGAGCCAAAATCAAGAGCTGGATGCTTAACCGACTGAGCCACCCAAGCACCCCTTGGTTTGGCTGCTATTTCTCAAATGTTTTGCATTTTTATTTTATTTTATTTATTTATTTTTTGTTTTGCATTTTTAATAATGACTTAAATGTGGGGTCACCAAGATGTATAGAGTAACGTAAGTTTTGGCTTCAGATATTGTCACTTTGCAGAAGCTCTGATTTCATGATCATAGAAGTTCTGAAATGTGCTGACCTTTCCATTTTATTTTACTCTTTGCCTTTGTTTTTCTCTAGAACACCGAGAGATCCAAAGACTGGTACAAGACCATGTTTAAACAGATCCACAAACTAAACAGAGGTACTGATTTTCATTTGTAGAAGCTATGCTGTGTTCATACGTTAACTATTGTGGTGAGGACTTAAACTTGCTTTGCTAGGATGTCAGAAGGCTGGGCCCTGTGCTCAACTCACTGAGCAGCCTGCCTGAGCCCAGCCATACGCCTGCAGAGCAAAGCAGGGAGGGACCGCTTGTGTTCTTCCTCACATGTGGGCTTTGAGGTCAGATCTCAAGTCCTCCCTCCCAGATGTTGTGGGATGTAGCAGGTTGAGCCCAGCACTCCGCCTGTGCTCCAGCATCTGCCTGCCCGGGGATGTGAGCAGCTCTGACTCCCACCTGCTTCTGGCTTTAGGTGCAGCCCCCCACCCCTTGTCAGCCCATGACTGCCTTGTGGGCAGAGCAAGTTGAGAAGGCACTGAACTGGGAGTGGAGAGAACTGGTCTGACCTGGCTTCAGTCCCCTAAGCACTCATGTAACCTTGGGCCAGTCACAGACCTCTCCACATTTCAGCCCTCTTCCCTTCCTCCAAGGGATGTCGCAGGGTCCAGATGAGAGCAAATTCTGCCTTAGGAAGTAGCATGCGTGGTGCACCTATAAGGTGGCATTAAAATGAAAAATAATCTTCCCCAGCTGGGAGCCAGCACTTGGCAGGTAGCCCTGGGAGCCAGTCAAGAGCTGACACAGCAAAGCCCGCTCAGGCTTGAAGGGAAGCACTTCGGGATCAGGGCCCCGCAGGGCTTGTCAGCAGGTGATCCTGCATGGTGGGAAAACCCCAGGCTGGTGCTCGGGCAGCTCATGACCCCAGCAGCTCCCACCTGCCTGCGCTGCCCATCAGCTGGTGGGCAGGGATGCAGCTGCCCCGTGGGACGGGCACTCCTCCCAGGGGCAGAGCATCCTGTCGTTCCCTGGGGCCAAATCCAGTCTGGCCGCCTGGCACAGAGGACACATGAAGGCAAAAGGAAAGTGTTCTGGTTGGTGGCGGCCTAAGCCGCAAGTAACAGATCTCTCTGATTAGCTGCAGATGTCCGCTAGCCTCACTGGTGCTGAGCTCCTACAGTGTTCACAATGAGCCTGGCTGTGCCTCTCTTCCGACTATTTCAGAATACCGAGATGTTCAGTGTTTAGTGTTTCTAAACCGAGAGCAAATCCACTGTGGTTGGGTGGATGAGCTTAGTCATGGCAGGGACGCCAAAGGCCAGGTCTCTGACTGGGTGATGTCCCTTCTCTTGGTCATTTCCTCAAGCCAATGTCCAGCTCCCCCAGCACTCTGTGTCTCTCTCACCTTGAGTCCTGGTTTTTGTAGCCCAAATGCCAAGCCACAGGAGCATATGTGAACAGTCTGTTATTCTGTCCCATGGGCAACATCACTTCTCTCTTGGGAGGGATTAACTAAACCCAAATTACAGTTTCTAAACGAAACCAGCTGCCCTAATGGTAGGCAGAGATGTGCAAAAATTTAAGAATCCACTTGTTTGTTTGGAAACTTGAAGCTTTGTGCTAAATCCCTTTTGCTTACTAGAACCTGTATATATGTAATTCTTTTTCCAAGAGGAAAAATGATATTGTCTCTTTAGATGTGTCTCAGTAATTCAGGCAAAAGGACTGGATTTTTTAAAAGCAATTTGAATTTCTTTCATATCACTTCTGAAGCGTAGTATGTTCCAGAATTCAAGGAGCCTTAACTGTGTGCGGATCCCTATTCGTTCATTCTCTCCATTTGTGTCTTCCTCTATTCTCTCTCCCAAACCTGTTCCTCTGCCTAGACACTCCTGAAGAAAACCCTTATTTCCCTACGTACCAATTCCCTGAACTTCCTGAAATCCAGCAAAATTCTGAAGGTACCATAAACTTAGACAGTGTATCTGTTGTCCTAGCCTTAAATTAATTCTTATAGTTCCATTCTACAAATAAGATTTGGCTTTTAGATTTTGTTTTTAATAGTCCTTTTTGGTTGGTGGAAATTTCATTTCACTTATTTGCATGATGTGCTATATTAAAATGACTATGGCCTTCCTAATTCATTAATCTCGTGTTCAGTGTGATGCCGTGTGCTTTAATAACACTAAAGTAGGTAATCGTTCAAAAGAGTCAGTTGCGGGATTTGTGAGCTCCTCCACTTCGTGGTGGGTAGTTTCAAAATCCACTGCTTTTCTCTGCTACAGAGGACAATCCTTACACTCCTACCTACCAGTTTCCAGCATCTACTCCTAGTCCTAAATCAGAAGGTAATTAAAGGAAACTCACGTGCCTCTCTTTGTGCTGGTGCTGTTACTTTCTTCTTCACCTTGGGTTTTTTCCTGGTGGCTAATGGGCTGTCTCCCAATCGTTTGCTTCCCCCAACCTTGTGTTTTGTTGGTTTAGTCTCACTCCTTGCTGACTGTATGACTTGAGTCTGTCTGGATGGATTTTAATCCTGTTCCCTTGGAGTTTCCATGATTAATGGGGTAACCAGTGTAGCTTAGTTATAATGCTTTGAACATGTGGGGCTCTGGGGCCAGTATTTGGGGTGGTCACATGGTGCTGGTGGCTGAGCAGTGACATGGGGAGCCAGTCATCGTGCTGCCAACAACAGAAGAGTTACCCAGTTCCCATATGTGCTACAGCCCATCACTGGGCTCCTCTTGTCATGGATTTTCAGGGTGTATCTCCTTGGTAGGGAATTCCCAAAGGGGTGTCCAGGTAAGAGATTCCTTCATGGTGGGAGATGATGTCCCTTGAAAATAAGGGTTTTGACCAAGTTAGAAAATGTTTCATGAAATTGCTGGCTAGGAATTTGGACCTGCTGGGAAGGATTGCCACATTCGTATCTAAGAGCAAAAAGTCTAGGTGTCAAAAAAGGTTCTAAAGGTAAGTTAAAGACACCATCCTTAGAATTACCCTCGTCCCAGGGATTATCTGACCTTTGGGTGAGTGACCTAGAAAGAGGAATGTGGAAAGGGGCATACAAGAGGAAATTCCATTAAATGCTCTTCTAGGATGAGATGTTGAACTCTCTTGACTGATTTGATTAATACTGAGTGTTAGTACAATGCATTGTCTTTGGAACTGAAAATAGTGCCGTGGATAAGACATGTCCCGTGTTCTCAAAAGTGCACATCCAGCAGTGAGTTAGACAAGGCCCCTTCCTCGCACCATGTCCAGAGTGGAGGCAGCTGCAAGGGCATGTGTTCGGAAGGCCAGAGGAAAGCTTGCTGGTGCGAAGGAGATCCTCAGTATATACCTGAGAATGTTGATGAGCGAGGCTTTGGACCATGGTACCATAGTTCTTTCTTAGAGATGCAGCCCTGTTGTGCCCCCTCAGTATTTCTCTGCTCTGATTAGCTCAACAGACTATCCTCCACAGCCTTTTTTGTCATGGGTTAGGTCGTGCGTTCACTCATTCACCAAACTCTTACTGATTACCTCTCACATACAGAAGGGGAATACCCGTTTTAGTTAAAATACCGGATTCCATTTTGGTTCTCCCTTTGATGTGCTCATCAGTGGTTTCCAACCATTTCATGCCTGGTTTGGAAGAAAAAAAGTCTCCCGAACAAACCAAGGCTTGCAGCTCCATGCTGATGATTTCATCACAACCAGTGACCTCCTCACTTCCAACAAGAATCTCTTTGCTGTGCGATAAGCTAGTCCTTTTATCCTGGAGTGCAGATTCTATCCAGAAGCATTGCTTAAGAGACAATTGACTGAGCCAAGAGAGGGAGACAGTTTTGTTCTGTTTTAGGGTGATTTTGACTAAATGTGATTTTCGATTGGTGCTTCATTTGGACTTGAGAACCCAGCACCCTCCTTCTGGGCTCCCTTTTGGGGAAGATGACAAGTGCATGGCAAACCTGAAGGCGTAGTGTCCCATAGGCAGTGGAAGGCTACCTGGAGGAGTCCTGTGGAGAAACACAGAGACTACGTGAGTCCAGAAGAATGCCATAGGCCTGCCGCAGGCAGTGTCAGCAGCTTCCACGGTCAGGCTGGCTGTTGGTCTGAAGACGGGGTTTCGTGGCCACACCCACAGCTGCCACGGTCCCCAGCTGCCACACCTAGCACCCCAGCTAACAATGATGTCAGCTTTTTGCTAAAGGTCAAGTTAGGCACTAGAGGGAATTGGGGTTATTTGGCCTTGAGGCGGAAACAGTAAGGGATGATATGGTAACTTGTCACCTATAAGGTAGGAAGCAGACCTTAATATTTCTTATTTTGAAAGACCAAAGAGGATAACATTGTGAAGGATTAAAAAGGGGGGACAATTAGGTTGAACATAAAAGATTGATAATAACCAAGATGATTAGGCTTTACCACAAGTGTCTAAGAAGTCTTCTTCCCTGGAAAGATTTTAAAAATAGGGTGGATTTTATTGTCCCTGCTCCTGCTAACGATGACCGAGCCAGACATAGAACACACATATATTCAGTCACTTGAAGGCTTTTTACAAGTGAAGGAGATGTTTGAGCTAGATCACATTAAATAATTGGGGTTTTTTTGTTTCTTTCTTTCTTTTTTTTTTTTTTAAGTGATCAGAGATTCTCTGGCTTGTGGTCGTGACATCTGTAAGCTTTGGTATGTCCCCCTCAGCTCTGTGTTCCTGACAGGTGGCCCTGGGCTCTGCACACCCTTCTTAATGTGGGAAATATTTATGCCTTTCAAAGAAAGGTGTTGAGGACAAATTAGCACCTAGCCAGGGTTCTACCCGTAGGTTTTAATGAGCATTAAAATATAGCCCATTTTGTGGGACGCCTGGGTGGCTCCGTTGGTTAAGCGGCTGCCTTCAGCTCAGGTCATGATCCCAGCATCCTGGGATTGAGTCCCACGTCAGGCTCCTTGCTCAGCAGGGGACCTGCTTCTCCCTCTGCCTCTCGACCTACTTGTGATTTCTCTCTCTCTCTGACAAATAAATAAAATCTTTAAAAAAAAAAAAAAATAGCCCGTTTTACTGAGAAATGTGAGCTGCCATTCTGGGGTCTGTCCTCTGTGAGGAGACCATCGTTGCTGCAGGTTTTTTGGTTGCACTTGTACTCAGAATTTGAAACTAGAATTGTTGGCAATAAACCTATCCCAGCCTAGCCTAAGGGCCGCTGCCTCTGTCTCTGTCTGAAATCCTAGTTGTTTATCCAGTATAAAAGAAGATATTTCTAAGTGTCTGAAAGCTGATTCTCCTGACTAGTAAAAGACTCCAGGAAAGTTTGTGTATGCCGGCATAACAACATTTCCCCCCCTCCAACTATAAAGAAAAAAAAGGCAAACTTGTCCAGACTTTCAGAAGATTAATAGAGTTATCGCACCTTAATCCGTGAAGTTTAAAATGTACTTGAAAAGAAACCTATAAACTCCCAGCGAGGAGCAGTCCCTTCTACTCTTGTGATCTTTGAGACCAGGCTGTGGGACAGGAGCAGTTTGCTCTTTGTTTCCTGAGGTAGTTGGGAGAGACTGGGGGACTAGGGACCTGAGCAAGAGCAGAATGAATTCAGGAGACTGACTTCTTGAAATTTCACTATGTACCCTGGTCCCTAGAAAGCTTATCAAAAATAACTTACCAGAAACCTTTTGGGAATAACTTTAAGTAAGGCTAAGCAAATGAGTTTTACTTTCTTTTTTTTTCTAACCTTCACTTGACCCACCCTCCCCTCCCCATCATTCCTTCCTCTGTGACCCAGAGCTGCTTGTCTGTGAATTCCATTCCGTTCTCTCTCCTGCAGGCAGAGAGATGTCCTTCTGTAGCCTCTGTGATGTCTGGTCAGAAAGATGAGGGGTGGGGGGGTGGGGAGAAGGGGCTGTTGAAGTGACCGAAGCCAGCCCCACCCACTGCCGTACCCAGATGTCAAGGGGCTGCTAGGTGGGTCTTCAGACCCCCTGCGCACGGTTTCCTCCTGGGGAGGAAGCGAGAGGGGGGCAGGCTGTGGAGGAAAGGCCTCAGACATGCCACCGCGGCCTCGCCCCTGCCTCCCGCTTTAGGAAACAGGCATGTGGTGGCTCAGACCTCAGCAGCTCACAGGCGTAATTCTATCAATAATAATAACAACAACAACAGCAGCATAACCACGACAGTGCCTGCCGCGACCACCATTTATTGAGCCCTTACTGGATACACAGCCTCACGTGCTAAATGCATGACAACTGTTAGCTTGTTTCATCCTCGTGGGGACCCCAGGAGGTAAGTCCTCGTTTCATCAGTGAAAGGTATAAGGCTTGGGAAGGCTAAGTAATCTGCGCAAGATCACCCAGTAAGTAGCAGAACCAGGTTTTCAATGTGGATCTCTAGGGCCCTTCCTACTCTGTTCTATGGCACTGCTGATTCCTTTCCCTCTCCTGCTGCACTCTGTGTTCTCGGTTGACCCTCTCTGACCCCTAAGCCCAGGCGCCCGCATCTCCCAGGATGGCGTCGGAGGGGGGGCGTGTAGTTAAGAAATGTCCCCAAGTGATTTGACGCCAGGACTGAGAGCCACCAGAATGGAGGGGACCGCCCTTCCCACTCTCTAAGGAGAAGCTACTCTCCAGTGCAATCCAGGGAATTTGGATATAGAATTTGAGGGGGGCTACGGGTTCAAAAGAACCAGCCTTCCTACTCTGAACATGCCCAAATGATGTTGGCTCTCTTGACGGGCTTTGTGTCCACAAAATGGCCAAGCTTTTCAAATGACACCTCCACATCAGCACAAAACCAGGTCTCTGGGTTACTTCACGGTGCATGGCCTATTAGAACACTTCAGGCCATGTCAGGGCAGAGGGCTGTCCTATCAGCCCAAGGGGGACGTCCCAGAGACCAGCTTTCCCTCTTGCTTTTGGATGCTGCTTCCTCCACTGTCCAGCTGACGGTGACCACTGCCCCCTCCTGGTGAAGTGTCTCAAGGCGTCCCCTGGGCGTGGTGACATACCATGCCACAGTGGTCTGTCTCATGGACCTTTCTCCTCATTCCTAGATGAGGATGCTCCAGGACAAAGATTTAGGAGGCCAATTTCTCCCAGGCACGTCTGTATTTGAGTTAAAGTAATCCTCTACCGGCCTTACAGAATTTCTAAGAATAGCCTTACTTTGCTGGAGTTCAAGCAAATAGATCTATTGTGAAGCTGCCTGGCTGGGCTCTGTGTGCCTCCTGCCCCCCGCTCCAGCTTGCACTGCCCAGGGGAGGCGGGGCCGGGCTGGCGGGACGGTCACCTTTGCTCTCCTGAGGACAGCCAGGCAGGAGGGCTCCGCCTGGCCAGTGCAGCCTTAGACTGGCCCACAGGATAGCCGAGAGCTCCAGTTACTCCCTCTCTACCTCCTCCACGGGCTGGGAATGCCACTGGAGATGAGGACGGTGAGTCTCCTTCCAGCCCTCTGGTCCTCCGCACGTCTTCCTCCTCTTACTTCTTTCCTTCTCTGTCTCGTTCTCTTCTCCTTCAGTTCTTTTCTTTTTCCCCTCTTTTACTGTTTGTTTTCTGTAGCTACTCTGTACCCTTTGTTGGTCTTTTTTTTCTTCTTCCTAATCCCTTAAAATTTGCCTTTAACCAGAACCGAAGCAGCTTTGGGAATTTCTCCCCGGGCTCTTTGGACTAATCCTGACCACCTTGTCCCATTTCTCCTTTTGCTGATTCTTCTCTCCGATCCCACCCAGACTTTGTCCCCAGTTCTGCGTATATCTTTATCTTTGGCTATTTTTATTTGTGGGGTGAGTGTGTGTATCTATCTTGACCCCTTTATCTTTTGTCTTCCAAAGTGTATGGAACAAAGCAGAAGGAATTAATTCGAGCGGTAGAAAAAGATTGTGTCAAAAATGAACCCCTGATGTTACAAAAATAATCTTAAGTTTAAATGCCTAAGAAATGTATAAAATTAAAATTTAATTGATAAAGGCAAGTGATTGTGTAAATACTGGTTTTTGGGCATCTCATTTTCGTCACATTTTTTTTATAAAATAATCATTCTCGACCAGCACTTGTTCCAGTGTTTTTAAGATTGTTATAAATTCTCAAGAAAGAAACCCCCAAATCCAGGAAAAGCCTTTTTTAGAAGTTCATTTAAAGTTGCTGTGGTTGAAAAAGAAATTATGTGCTTCCTGGCAGTTTTAGAAGAGTAGCCATCCCCAAATCGAGCCTCCAAGGATAGACTGCCAAAGCCTAGAGGATAGTCACTGGTGCATAAACATCAGAGCCCAGCAGGGGCCTTTGGGTTCCAGAAGTGGATTGTTCACCCCGAGTAAATGCTGCTGAGCCTTAGGGCTTCCTGGAAGTTGCTGGCACCGGAAGTTCTGGGTGTCGCTGCCAAGGCTCAGAGGGGCACCGTCAGCATGTGGCTCTACCACGAGCGGCAATCACAAGATCCCAGCTCAGCTGAGCCCCCTAAGGCGCCGCTTTAAAGAACCCTTGGAGAAACTGTAACGGCAGGATTTCAGACACAGACAATGCCTGTGCTCACAAACAGCTTGAAAAAAACATTTCATTTACTGCCTCTTAACTGTGCTTAAAAAACGTACACTCCATTTGGCTAACTCCAGTGTGCAGAGACGCAGAAGCGTGATCCTGGTGCCCAGTTTTCCCATTCATCGGTATTTTTAACTTCATATCCATCTACCCCAGTGTGGGCTTGGCCTGCCAGGAGAAGGGAACTAGAGAAACAGCAAGTAGATGACGTAGCAAGAGTGACTCAGTTTTACCCACTGTCTCTAGAAACCAGCAAAGAGCTAGAAGTGGGTAACTCAGAAAACTTGTGTAAGGGGCACCTAGGTGGCTTGGTTGTTAAGCGTCTGTCTTTGACTCAGGTCATGATTGGGATCGAGCTGTGTTGGGTCCCTGTTGGGTGGGGAGCCTGCTTAACTCTTAACTTTCTCCCTCTGCCTCCTCCCTGCCCCCACTTGTGCTCTCTCTCTTGCTCTCTCGCTCTCTTTCTGGCAAATAAATAAATACATACGTACATACATACATACATACATACAATCTTTACAAGGAAAAGAAAGAAAATTTGCTTAAGCATCAAGAAGGAGGAGATGATGCAGAAAGATAGCAAAGGCTTCAAGGTCTAGAAGTCAGTCTGGCCAACACCATAGTGCATGACTAGAATTTCAAAACAACAGCCTCTCCTGCCTCTTCCATAATAAAAATTATACCAGAAGAGTCACAGTTTTTCCCAGGATGGGGTAGATGAGGCCGGGGTGAGGAGTAGAACAAAGCCCCGATTCCTGTCACAGGGCTTAGAGGCAGGGCAGGGAAGTGGAGTCAGAAAGACCTTGAGTCCTTTCCTGCTTTGTCTTTCTCTCACTGTGTGGCTAAGGGCAAATTCTCTTAACCTCCCCGGGCCTCCTTTGCTTGTCTGTGAGAGGAGAGATTTCCTTACCTCCAGTTTTCGTGAGGGTTGAGTGAGATGAGGTTAGTAAATTAGCAGCCGCTATTCGGCACTTAATGGAAGCTGCTATTGTTTTTATTCACAAGCAGAGGTAGAATTTTCTTATGTTAGATTTCTTTTTTTTTTTTTTAATATTTATTTATTTGACAGAGAGAGGGATCACAAGTAGGCAGAGAGGCAGGCAGAGAGAGGAAGGGAACAGGCACCCTGCTGATCAGGGAGCCCAATGTGGGACTCGATCCCAGGACCGTGAGATCATGACCTGAGCCAAAGACAGAGGCTTAACCCACTGAGCCACCCAGGTGCCCCTTATGTTAGATTTCTAAGACAAACATCAATTAAAGTGAATTTTACATCCCCTGGGACCTGCCCGGATTCCTCGTGTTTGGTCAAATCTGTGGAACTTCAGTCTGCTGTCTTCGAAGGTGAGCTGAAATCTACATGTTGGACTCGGTCCCGTGGACACAGAGAAATGAAGAGCTTGCTTCCCTAGAGGTGCTCCTGCCCTCCGTTGGCTTAGCTGGATGACACTGCTTTCTCCACCTCTAACAAATAAGAAGTGGCTTTAAGAGTGTTCAGTCATTCTGATGTCTGTTGCCTTCACCCCCGTTTTTTCTCCTCCTACTTTTCAAAATACATAAATTATTTAACTCCCCAAGCTGCTCTATTTTTTTTTTCCATCTTATAAGAACTATTTCTCATTTCCTTCTAACAAATCTTCCAGATTTCTATGTAAGGAAGCTCTGGGAAGAAAAAATTGTTTCAAGAACATAGACTTTAAACATTTTTTTGAATATTTAAATGCCATGTGTCCCCCATGAAAATGTTGCTTCTTACCCCAAGAACCAGGTAATAGTTACAAACTAACCCTGATCTTCCTCACGGTCTACTGTTAGTCTGTCAGTCCGTGATTCAGAGATACAGGGTTTTGAGCTAAAATACGAGGCTAGATTTTAAGTGGTACATACATTGGTTCCTAAGTAAGCTAATTTCTCATTTGCAGCCAGTGTTTTTCCAGTCAAATCTCGGCAGTCAGAGCTGATTTTTTGCTTTCTTTGACATCATGGCATTTTTAGCAGGGTAATCAGAAGTTCTGTTAAAAAACAACAACAGGTTTAAAAAAAAAAAAAAAAACAACAACAGGCAAGACAAAATTCTTCAGAACAGTACTCCAAAAATACATTTCTGGATCTCATTTTACCTCTTCCGCCCTATTCTCAAAAGTTAACGTAAATCAGCTTGCACATTTCATGTATAGCAGAGCAAGTCTTGTTCAACTTTGATAACAACTAGTTCTTATCCTTGAAATGGATGGAGGAAGGGAGGGAAAGATAACTTGGTACCTGATACCTTTCCTTTATTTGGGCTGGGAGGAGACCTGGAGCAGATGAAAAGAGGAGAGGAGGGAATGAGAAGGGCTACCAGAAGGCATCTGGGTGGCTCAGTCTGTTGAGTGGTTGCCTTCATCTCAGTTCATGATCCCAAGGTCCTGGGATCGAGTCTGCATCAGGTTCCCTGCTCAGCAGGGAGTCTGCTTTTCCCTCTCCCTCTGCCGTTCCCCCTGCTTGTGCGCTCTCTGTCAAATAAATAAATAAAATACTTTTTAAAAGAGGGGCTGCCAGAGAAGTCGTCTTTGAATAATACTGAAAATAATAGCAGTGTTAGTTTTATTTCTACTTCACAAAATACCCCAGCCTTTCCTGCTCTAAGACTTAGATTTGCAGAGAAACAGGACTTGATTAACACTTAGCCAACATGTGACAGTGGGTTCTTTGGCTTGTGTTTGAAAAATCCGTTTCAGTAAATGTCCGTGTGCTCTCGTTTTGAGTTCAGGGCGGCTGCTTCGGCGAGGGGCTCAGCTCTGGTCTTGGTTCTGCAAGTGTCCGTGTCCTGGGGTTCTATGTTGAGGGGCGAGTGTCTCGCCCTTGCAGAGCAGTCCCACAAGACCGTGTGAGTTCGGTTGGTTCCGAAGTCACTGTTCAGACCCAGACCCTCGCAGGACCCTTGCAGGGCAGCCCTGCCAGCATGTGCTGTGTCGCGAGGAAAGCAAGCTGCTCGAGGAACTAGGCTGAGTTAGAATCAAAGCAAGGAACCAGGAGGGTTTTCTCAGCCTGTTTCCTTAGCCGCAGCCCCTTTGGTCAATGGTATTATGCATGGAACTGCCCCAGGTAGAACAGGTCCCAGCCGTGGTGGGCCGCTGAAGCCGTCTCCTGGGCCTCCCTCAGCCCATCCAGTAGTGGGACCAGCAGACTCTGGGGAACTCAGCAGGCTAGACCAGAGACATTCAGGGACCTCTCTCTGCCCCTGTTTCCAGTCTAGGCCGGGAACCCTGAGTTCTCAATTTGCTCGTGGGAAGTTGTCTTGAGGAGGACCTTTGGCTATTTGTCCCCATGCTTCCTTAGTGTCAGGTGGCAGTCAGCCCCCAGGTGTCATGAGTGGACCTTCCGGCCTGCAGGTTGGCCGGCCCTGTTTGGTTGGGTGGGCTCTCAGATGAGGTCTGGGGGGGGTGTAGCTTCCGGCCCTGGGCCGCCCCTCTGTCTGTCAGGCTTCCGGTGTGGCCGGACGCCGGCGCAGGATGGGGCAAGTGGGGGGACATGTCACCTGGTTTTCTTACCTTAGCCGGCTTGCTCCTGATTACATTTTGTTTTGTTCACTAGATGATGATTCAGATCTGTACTCACCTCGGTACTCCTTTTCTGAAGACAGTAAGTGATGTAGAATTTTCTGCTTGCGGGGGAGGAACAGAGGGTGGTGGGTGAGGAAAGACATCTTCCTGTCTTTGATTTTCCTCAGTTTTTGCAAGTCTTTTGTACCCACTTTTCTTCTCCAGCAAAATCTCCCCTTTCTGTGCCTCGCTCAAAGAGTGAGATGAGCTACATCGACGGTGAGAAGGTGGTTAAGAGGTCGGCCACGCTTCCCCTCCCAGCCCGCTCTTCCTCACTAAAATCAAGCCCAGAGAGGTAAGTACCTCCCACCCACAATCAGCTCTGAAGGTTAGGGCTTCCATCCCCAAGATACCAGGGAAGTGTCCTGTCTCTGCTGGGTCAGGCAGCTGTAGAGGCAAGAGTCATGCAAACCTGATTTTGAATCCCTGTGACTTATTCTGAGTCTCAGTGTCCTCATCTGTTCAATGGGGTTGCATTTTACATTCATAGGGATGCTGCAAGGATAAAACAAGGCAATGCATCTAACGTTTCCAGTAGTTTCTGGCTCCCCATATGGGCTTAATGAACATTGGCTGTAATTATCATGACTTTACCCTTCTCACAAGAGGAATCGTAACTGTAAATTTTGTCATGTGTTTTCATACTCTTTGTGCATTCTGACAGGTCCATACCAGAGAATATAATTTTAAAATGACGCCACTTATGTTTTTTGAAGACTTTATTTATTTGAGAGAGAGAGAGAAAAAGAAAGAATGCATATGTGTGTGTGCAGGCACACTCTTATGAGCGAGTGGGGGAGGGGCAGAGTGGGAGAGAATCTCAAGCAGACTCTACGCTGAGCACAGAGCCTGATGTGGGGCTTGAGCTCAAAAACCATCCTCAGATCATGACCCGAACCGAAATCAAGAGTCCCAGGGACGCCTAACTCACTGAGCTGCCCGGGCACCCCAAAGCCACACCTTTTGATAATTACATGCTTATCATGGAAAGATAAGGCTTGAAGTGGTTCTGATGATGGTGTCGGTCATCTCCTCGTGGCTGTGCTGAATGACCAATTTTTCTTCTCTGAGTTCTTATTCCCGACGGAGCAACCTTCGTATGCCACCTGGAGGGGTGTCCAGCACATCTTCGGGCTCCCTCTTTCACCACTTCCCAACAAGGCTCTGAGCACACTGCAGAATTTTTTTCCCTCTAAGTACACACTCAGTTTCACACCTCCGTACCTTTTCCATCTTCACAGACAAATGAGTGGCTGAGTCCCACACATACATGACAGCATCTGCCTGAGGATTTTGATAATTAATTTGAAAGGAAGGCTAGGTATATACCCTTAAGTCCTTGCGGGTACACACTTCATCAAGCATCTGCTGGGTTCATTTTTTGCGTGGATTGAACCAGATGCTGTGGGGGGAGAGAAGCATATATAAACCACGGTCCCTGCCTTTGAGAAGCTGATAGCTTTGCGGGAGAAAGGGAACTATACTCACAGTGCAAAATGCAATACTGTCCGTGCCTTAAAAATGTGTCAGCAGGGATGCCTGGGTGGCTCAGTTGGTTAAGCCACTGCCTTCAGCTCAGGTCATGATCCCGGGGTCCTGGGATCGAGTCCCACATCGGGCTCCTTACTCAGTGGGGAGCCTGCTTCTCTCTCTGCCTCTGCCTGCCACTTTGCCTGCTTGTGCTCTCTCTCTCTGACAAATAAATAAATAAAATCTTAAAAAAAAAATGTGTCAGCAACTTCCAAGGGTTCATGTATCCTCTAGAACCCATTGCTGACTCAGGTTAAGTATTTGTACCCAAGGCTGTGATTTGGGTGACTGCTGGGGCAGGGTGTGGATTAGGGACCAACGTGGTTATCAGTTGCAGATCACGTTTATTCAGTGCTTTCACAGTGGGCCTGGTGCTCTGCCAAGTGATTTGCATGCACTGTCTCATTTAATCCCTTCGCTATTCCCATTTTTCAGATGAGGAAACCAAAGTAGCCATGGGTGAGGTGCTTGGCTCAGCTCGCCAGGCTAGCGAGTGCGGTAGCAGGGACTGGAACCACAGCTGATGAGCTCTGGGACCTTCGTTCTCTCCCACCACACTAGTGGGAGTGGGAAGAACAAGCACGTTCCAAGAATGATGAGCCCGAGAAGAGAGCAGGCTTTGCCGCTGCCGCTTCCCAACCTTCTCCTCATTCTCTGCACGGCTGGTGCCCGGCTTTGAGCCGGGGACGCCTCAAGCCCTCTTGTGAAGCCAACGCAGAGATGTAACTGGTTATTTTGAGAAGGAAACCAGCGGAACTAAATGCTTTGCACAGAGACTGATTTCATGCTTCAGATACAAAAATTCCTTGATTAGACGGTAGTCAGCCAAAGTCAGACCCTGTCGGATGCCAATTTTCATGAAAATAGCTCTAATAGGATTTTTTTTTTTCCTCCAGAAACGACTGGGAGCCCCCAGATAAGAAAGTGGATACAAGGAAATACCGCGCAGAACCCAAAAGCATTTACGACTACCAGCCGGGCAAGTCTTCTGTTCTGACCAACGAAAAGATGGTAATGTATATATTAAAGTTCTTTTGTTTCCCCTGCTGTGTTCTTTAATCCGGATGCATTGGGCGCTTGGATTACATTCTCTTCCCCCTGAGACAAACTTTTGCTATGTTTTGAAGATGAATGAAGAAATGAAGTATTTTTACCCTTTTCATTTCTGCAGGTGTTGATAAAATAAGTCCTGAGAGTCTGCTTTGAAAGAAGCCGTATTGTGTTTTGTTGTTCTTTTTGTGCATGATGAACTAATTTAAAATGTTCTACTAATGTAAAGATTGATTTTGCTCCTGTCTTTTTAAAAACGTCTAACTGTTAATTTATCAGGCTTATTACTAACTGGACTAGACTCAGATTATTTTTTAATAGGTGACTCTTATTTGAACATGCATACATTTTGTAGAAGTTAAGAGCACATCATTAAAAGCTAAATAATTGCTATGATATTGTGACTTGGGAAGAAAGACCCAGACCCTGTTAGAATATGTCTTGTAGATCTTCCTTTTCTGACAAGTGCACTATGGAGGACGCATTTCCTATTCAGTCTGGTTTCTAATTCTCTATATGTGTTTACATCACCAAGCAATTGTGAGTGGGGGAAAGGGCCTGCCTGAGCATCGAAGAACACCCTGGAAAAGCAGCTTCTTCTGTGAAACAAGAAAGAATTTTTACAAACTGATTAGTTTCTTATCTGCCACCCACGCTCCCTTTTATTCACCCTTCGTTGGGATAGCTGGTTCAGAATTCTGATCATGGTTACAGGGATTCTCCAAAGCTCTATAAATATCGCAGCCCTCCAGCCGTGCCAGCAGGATGGAATTGTCACGCTGGGGATCGGCTTTTATTAAAATGTGGTTACCACACTGAGAGCAGATTAAGTAGGCCTCTGAAACGCAGGTTCAAGTGATTTTCCCTCCACCTCTTCTGCTCTACATGTTTTAAGTAATAATTGATTTGACTTTTACTAAAATAAAAATGTGACATCTTTAAAAGCTCAAAGGGAGAAAGTAATTTTAATTAGGAAGAAAGGTCAACAGTTCACAGAAATGCTTTAGAGTTGTCATTCTTTAGCATTTACTGTGTACCACAGTTATTCTAAGCAAAAAGTTGAGAAAGGAGCCAAGAACTTTGCCTCTGTCTGCACCCTGCCCTGGGGGTTCTCTCCCTGTTAGATCACACGCACCGAAGTTACCTTCCACGCGCAGGTGTGCCCAGAGAGACAGTCATGTGCTTTGGGAACATTCCTGATAACAAGTCAGGGACACACCGTCACGTGTCCACACACTTCTATGACTTCAGATACTCCATTGCCCTTTGGGTGCTTTTGTTTGGGCGATGCTGTTATTCCTGGGTAGTCTTTGCTTTAATGGAGGGCTTGCCCCTTTCTTTGATTTCCCCCTCCTTTCCTTGCTTCCCAATAATTTGACCACTATTCAGCATTAAAAAAAAAAAAAGAAAAAGACATAGTTTCGTTTTTCTTGTTGATACCACAATGGTTACAACCCCTGGAAAGTGATAGAGGTGCCCGTTGGGGGCCTCTGGACAGTTGTGGCAACCATGCCTATGGTGTTCAGGCCCCTGGGCCAGCCCAGTGACAGGACGAAAAGGCCCCAAGCAGACCATGGAGGAACACTGTGGCCAGCCACGTAATTCAGTGCCCTTCGCTCTTTAGCGCTGTTCTTCTTAAGAGAAGGCTTTCATTTTAGAAATTTCAGCCAGGTCTGCGTTTCACAGTCTACTCTTCCCAGTAGTTGAATTAGTCCTTTCTTTTTTTATTTTTTTTTCCCTTCTGTTTTTGCCACATGAACAGAAAAGTTGGAATGTGTCCGTGTCGCTTGCCTTTTGGCATCCAATATCCGGTTTGCCAGAATTTGAGGACACCTCCCACCCCCGCCCCAACCACCACATGCACACACACACTTTTGCCTTGTTAACTGTGGATAAGTATGCTAACTAGTGACCGATATAGAATCTAAATTTGCTCTTGGAAGTGCACAACTCCTTTCGAGGGGAAAAATGTTTTGTTTTTCCAATTTGTTCCTGTCCACTTCAGCCTGCCAACTTCAATGGTGACCTCACAGGCACATGTGCCTGTTGTTGCAGGGAGGTTGGTGGTAGACTGTAAAGGCTTCTGAAGAGATTGTCTTATCCCTGGGGCAAACCCAAACCATCGCAAGCAGAGGAAACCCTGTGCTGCCTTCAGAATCCCCCACAGTAGGCTTACAGCCTGACGTCTCCAGCCATGTGGCAGACTCCTGTGATGGTCTTCATAACTCCCGAGCCCCCTGTTGTCCTAGTCTGAGCCCATCGTCTTGTCCTCCCACCTCGGGATTAGAGATCTAGTGGTCAGGCCCTGCTTTGTCAGAAATGGCCTCTTTCAGGCTTTGTCCCTTTTACTTTCCTCCAAAGTCCCTTCCAGAACTTCAGCTCAATTCAACAGATATATATAGAGTCACTTTTAGGTGCCAAGCCCTGGTTAGAGGTTGGGTTCCCTGCTGATCCCACAGGGGCATATTGGGAAGGACAGACATTAAGATAGTAACTACAGATACAGGGTACGGATTCAGGTATGTAAAACAAGGGGGTTTCTTCCCAGTACACAGTCACTTTGAGTTCCTTCCTGGCTAATTAAGTTCGTCACTTCCCCCTATTTTAGCTTTGGGTCCTCTACCAACATACAGAGGGTCTGCCTTCTTCTCAGAATTATGAGAAAGGGGGATGTTATATACTGGACAGAGCACTGGACTGGGAATTGGAAGATCTGAGTTCAAATCCTGACTCTGCCTTCAGCTATCTTGGGGCAAGTCCTTTAACTTTTCAGAGTCTCAGTGTTTTCATCTGTAAAACAGAAGTATTGCTTGGCCTGCCAACGTTACCAAAGTCCTGAGTATTGAAGTGAGTCCTGAGGAAGATTGCAGACTCCCCAAAATATCGAATGAGAGGGCCAGGTGCGGTAAAATGTCCAAGAGAACTACATGAATGTCATCAAGAGTTGTGCACACGAACATACCGCATTCAGATTGTTTAGTTCAAAATTGAAGCCAATCTCTGGCTCCCATCCAAGAAGCAAGACCATCCTTGAGGAGAATGAGACCTGCCTTTTCCCAGGATTTGGCCAAGCTGGGGAAAAGAGCCCACGGTAGCAGAGAACTCAGCCTGGCGTTGTGGAATCCGCCCTGCCTGCCAGGACATGAGCCCGCTCTGCGTCTGGAAGGACATTTCCTATTTGTCCGTTCCCTAATCGGATCTACGGCCGAGTTACAAATGGCAGAATCAAATCCAGGCGTTCGTGCCGTGTGCTGCTACCGCTTTCACACACTCTCCAGACGGCTGCTCTGGGCCTCAGCAGTTGACAGGCCTCCCGACTCAGTTCTCCACACGGTGTTAGCCTTCACGGGAAAAGCAATCTGCAAGCAACCTTTGGCAATAAAATGGGCTGATTCTTTCAGGACTGAGTACCAAGACATTCAGGCCATTTCCTGAAAGAGTTGGTACATTTTATTTAAAACAACAACAAAAACGTAGCCTATTCCCATGGAGCGGTTATAAATAGTGTTAAAAAATAATCAACATGAAATGGGTTTCATGAAACTCCCATCATATGGGGATCTAGCATGTCCCAGGGTCTGAACTGTCCCTCCTGAATAGTGTCCTAGTGCTTGTGCCTCATTTCACTGAATAAATTAAGATCCCATTTGGAATCCGTTATTGTACACCCTTTCAGAATCTGGTAAGAAGGAGCCCACCTTCTCCTTTGAGATTTAGGCCCCTAGTTTCCTAAAGACAGCTGGGGGAGGTTTTAATCTGGATGGAAGAGGGCAGACTCTGTTTCAGTAGACATCTCCCTTGGAGTCCCGCTTACTTTTATTTAGTGCATTTCAGTTAAAGTTCTCTGCCGTATCTTCCTCCTTTTAAAACAAAAGTAGAGATAACAGTGAAGACTCTTTGAAGGATTTTAGAAGAAGCGATGGGTCAGGGTCCCAAAGAAAGCGGACAGCCATTTCTACAAACCGCAAAAGGCCTGTGAACAGAATGTAGAGAGAAACGTGTCCCGGAGAAGCTGCTCTGTGACACCGTGGCTTGGAAAACGTGGCCGCGGGACTTTGCCGTTTCCTCCCCAGGTCGTTGCCCTGAGGAAGTGACGTTACTTAGATACTGTTTTCAGTCTCAGTACAAAATAGACCTTTTCTATTTCCTATTGTTGTCAGAAAAATCACCATCTCTCTCTCATGTAGTGACTGCCAAGGTATTTTGAATATATCTACGTAGACGGATTTCATGATGCCATGAGCCCCTCGTGCTTTTGCCTGCTCTGAACTTGTATGTCCAGTGTTTGAAGGGGCAACCTGATATGCTTTCCAGGCATTCATTTTCCAGCCAAACCTCTCCAGAAACACATGTTATTCCACAGAGTGAGATGTTAAGACTTTATAAAGTTCTGGCTCGATATGAAATGGTCAGTCTGTGTGAACTGCCTCTTAGAGTTGTATGAAGTTGAGATACCTGACTTATTTTTGCAACATAACCCAGAAATTTTCTCCCCCCTGTTCTGTTGTCTGTCTTGTTCCGCTTCTCCCTCATTTTATTTTTCCCACTTCTTTAACATTTATTTGTGAAAACATAAAGTATATTCTGTCTGTATTCCTCCCCCATAGACGCTCGTTTAAAATGTTTTTTGCACTTGTGTCCTCTGTTTTTTACTTACACCATCTTTCACTGTACTGTGTGTGGGACATGATTTCTCACCTACTCATGTGCCATTAAAGATGCAGTATTAACCATGTGGCTTTTTTAAAGTGTTGGTATTTGCGTTTCTTTTGAAGATCCTTAAGGCAGCTTTGCAAATAAGTACTAAAACCGTACTAGCCCATAAAAGTGATTTGCTCTACTCATACGGCATAGATGGCTAAGTGTTTGGTGTACTCACCAGGTTATTTGTTCCTCACTAACAGTTCTTCATAAAGAGGAAGTATGGGCTTTCTCTTACCCCCCCCCCCAGTACGGTTATTGAGGAATATGCCCAAATTCCTATCTGTCGTGGAAGGCTGCAGTGTGGCACAGAGCTCCCCCTCCATGGCCCATGTGCCTTCTGCCTCAGGGCTGAGAGTGATTCGCTCACTGCTCCTGCCTCCATTTCTCCATTTTTATGAACCCATCCTCTCCCACCTGTTGTAGCTCCTTGTTTTTGCTGATGTCCGTAAAATGGATGATTGCTGCTGTTGGACACAGTTGCTGTGTATCCCCGGAAACCACTGCATCTCTACTGGCCTATTCCTATGTAATCTCTGCATAATGTTATCCTTCTCTCTCTTCCATTTCCCTATCACCAACCCCTATAGAGTCGGGATATAAGCCCAGAAGAGATAGATTTAAAGAATGAACCTTGGTATAAATTCTTTTCGGAATTGGAGTTTGGGAAACCGGTAAGTTTAATAGCTTCAGTGGTTCTAGACGCCTTTTTAAATAATGCTGTTGATGCATTGTTGCTGCTAAACAATCAGATCTATTTGGAAGGAATGCAGGAGGTGGGGAGCAGCGATTTCAGTGGGCAGTTGTGGGATTGTCTCTTCTCACTACAACCTGTAAGCTTTCCCTCACTTTACTTCACCAAGAAAGCAGTGAGCCCTGGAATTATTTCTTGCCAGAAAAATAATAGAGAAACAAGACTAAATCATTGCATTAGAAACAAATATCCCACGCCTTGTAGATGGCATTATTTGGGCCATTGGTTCAATTACTTAACCAGGGTCTTTATGGCAAACTGAAAATAAGCAGGAAAATGCATTACACACTGAGAGGGGCAGCTTTAAAAAGATTTAAGTACATAGGCAATGGCAGTGCCCCAGAGAGCCTCTGTATGTAGATGTGATCCACGAATGGATCCCCGTTACAGGTGGCTTGGGAGAACAATTTCTAGGAGTTGGTGTAGTATTTCCCAAAACTTGAAATGGGAGTTAGGCTGAACGCTGTATTTGCTAGAATTTCCCTGTGATGTCGCTGAGTTGGCCTTGGCACAAACTGATTTTTGGCACTGACAGGAGGATTTTCTTAGCCCTGCCCCCAAAGGTGTATCACACAGGGAGAGTTGAGTTCATTTTTCCACTGAGAGGACTAGAAACTGACTTTAAACCTCTCGTTGCATTAAAGTCTTATTACAGCTGTAAAAAAAAAAAAAAAGAATTTACAGGTGGAAGAAGTCAGTGTATAAAGATAAGACATTTTGTTAGATGTTCATGTGAAACTTTAACCATTGAAACCTTGAAACCAGCATGGGAATCACTGCGGTTTGGAATGATAGTTTTATTTGCAGACAGGGGTTTTTATAGTTAAGTGTTAAATTCCACAGTTTATATTTTTCATTAAGATGAAGACAAAGACAAATGAAGCGGGTGCTGTGAAAATGCTAGTTTGATTCAGTGAGGCTGAGCTTTGTTAGAAATTTGAAGTGTCTTCTGGTTTAGGAGCCCCAGACCTACAAACTTCCTGCTGTTAGAATGTTTTCCCGCTGCCTCCTCCTCGTCTGCTAGACATGGGTGGGGAGGGCACGTGTAGCCCCGGAGCTGTTCTGAATGAACAGCGCCACCTAGTGACCAGTGTAGAGGGAAGTGTCTGATGGGAAGTTGGCACTGTTCTCTCCCCAGAGCTGTGTGGTGCATACCATTATTTCTCGGTTCTCTCCCTTTTTCCTATTCACCATTCAGACATCAAAGAAGTCTACTTCAGGCAACTTCTCCACACTCAAATATTGAACAGTATCTTAACCCTTCTCTTTGTCCTAAAACTTGCTCAATTAACTCACACATTGAATCGTGTGGTCCCTTCCCCTTTCTACCAAACAAACAAAAAAAGACCATGATTAGTATATGTAATAATAGTGCTATCCTTTCATCAGGGAAAGCAAAAGCTGTCAGCTTTAAGTTATGTACGATAGTCTGTGCTATTGATTTTGCAAAGCCCTCTCGGAATCCACACATTTCTAGCCATTCCTCCTTTGCCAAATAACTAAAATTCGTTTCATCTGAAATATTAACATTTAGAGAAAGATCTGAAACAATCTTATAATGTGATTCATTTGTTTTACTGAATCTGTCATTGCAAATAATTCCATTTTGTTAGCAAAGGACAGTATTTCAGTCCCAGCATACATTAAGTTGGCTCTGTGGATAGCCTGGTAGAAACACTGTTTCTACTGGAAACCATGGTCTGAGCCCCGCACAACCAATCCAAACAAATGTTGAGAACACAGTCCATTTTTGTATAGTGGGAACTTCCTAGAATGTGTGTCCCTACTCTGTTGTTCTAACTGCTTCTTAATTATATAAAGACTTAATGATGCTTTTCCAAAACGCCATTTCCTTTGAAGCCATGATGTTCCTTGCAGAGACCTTAGAGTCCTTAAATGGGACTACTTGACTGAGTCTTTTAAAGTATTAAGATAATACTGTGGAAGACTTGCCAAAACAACCTAATCAGTGCCCATATCCTGAGGAACAGCGTCCAAGATGAACGGTTCCTCCTGGTTGGGAGCATCCAAAGGCTGGGATTATCATCCGGTTGAAACAACTGGATGACCGGCTCTTACTCCCAGGGTTGCGGAAGAAGGTGTGATAGGGAGAAATTTTTTCTTCACTTCTGTCCTACATTCGTCCCTCTGGGCTATAATAAAAGTAAGAGAGATAAATCAAAGTGGCATAAACCACGGAAGTTGTTTTGTAAGGTTTTTCAGTCATTCAGAGGCAGAATGAAACTGAAACTCCTATGAAATCGTGTGGATCATCATTTCTACTTGTTTTTTATCCCAAACCAACTCAGGACCCACTTTTCCCAAGTGAAGCCTGTCAGAACTTAAACACTAGACATTTACCCCGAATTCCTTTCTTCCTCAACGCTTGCGCTTAAAGCCCACTACCCAGAATGAGCGGAAATTTTAGCAAAAATCTGGCTGGAGTACCTTTTAGCTCTGATACGTTGTTGTAGAATAGCAAATAATTCAAGACTCCCGGGGTCTTTCTGGAAGGATTTAAAACCAATTTAATTTGTAAGCACTGCCTTATTTTTTTTGCAATAAAGATGGAAATGAGTATGTATCCTAAGTGACTTTAAAAAGTCTACTTCTCC
The DNA here is from genome assembly GCF_902655055.1 of Lutra lutra. NCBI lineage: Eukaryota > Metazoa > Chordata > Mammalia > Carnivora > Mustelidae > Lutra > Lutra lutra. The sequence continues at coordinate 56,279,757 of NC_062291.1, read as the reverse complement.
AGGTGAACAGTCCAAGTGTAGTAAGTGTTTAAAATGAATGGTAATTGTTAATAGCACTTACTTTACAAATTGCAGAGTATATATATATACAGAGACGGCATTATTGACCCATCACTGTCAGTGATGAAAGTCCCTTGGACACTTGCAGATTCATTACTAAGAGTCTGGATGTTAGGTTTTTTTTCTTTTCCCCCCTCTAATTTCTGCAGAAATCTGTGTGATTTCTAGAAGTAAGCTTGAGGCAAAATGTCATAGTGTAAACCAATTTGAATGCTTGCATAGAGTTACAGTGATAATTGCACAAAATTCCAGGAGTTACTAATGATCTCATCTTTTTCAGGGGTCACTGTATAAGACATTTCAGGTCTAAACAGGCAGAACGAGAAGGTCTGGTTGGTGGGGGAGAGGTTCAAGAATTACAGGAGCCTTGTAACTTTCAGATGTCCTACCCTCCCAACCCTTCCCTCATGAAACTCACAGTTCTCCTGGCAGTTTTGTGTTGGGAACGCAGCTCTCATTCAAACTTAAAGAGTTAAAAGAGAAAACAAATATAACCCTGCAGTCCGCTTTTCAAATTCAAATTATAAACTGTTCTCTAAGGCAGATGGAAGGGATGGCTGTACCACCAGCAGTGTTATCAAAGTCTGGTTAAGCCACGAAAGGAGATTGTAAGTGTTGCCTAGTGGAATTGTCTAGTTAGTGTATTTATTGAATACCCCTTTTGTACCTGGATTTCATTTTCACAAACCACAGAAAACATATTTGGTTCAGTTTACCCTCCCCTGGCCAAATCTCCAAAGTCACACATTTATTAAACATGATGAATTTGGAGACTGCTTCAAAGACTGCTTCAAAAACGCAGACTCTCGGTGTCAAGGTTAGTTTGAAAACAACAGTGAGGATGTCTATCAACAATACTTCAATTAAAAAAAAAAAGAACAATGAGAAATTTTCAAGTTTTGATTTTTGTTCAAATTGGTGTTAACGCTTTTTTTGCTTCTGATTTTGTTTTTGTTTTTGTTTTTTTAATGTTTTCAATGTTTAGAATCCAACAATGACTTACTCTTGAGATGTAGACATAGAAACTTCCCAGTTAATGTTTCTAGCTCCTAAATTCTGTAGAATCCCTCCCTGGGCAGCCTCCTCAGGAGGCCAGGTGCCCAGCCCCTGTGCTTTGAGTTCACTTTTCTGTGTTGATACGGTTCTCCTAGCGTGCCCCTCTTTGTTTGAGCCAGTCTCCATGTTTGTCTTTATGTCTTTATGCTCATTTCTTCATTTCCTCCTCTGCTTCCCGTCAGCCTCCCAAAAAGATATGGGATTATACTCCTGGAGACTGCTCTATCCTTCCTAGAGAGGATAGAAAGGTAATTCTGCTGTGCCTCCTCCGTGGGCTGTGTGTGTGTTCTCTAGCCTGGTTAGTGTGAGTGTGTCGTGGGTTTTTTTCTTTTTTCTTTTATTTTCTTAAATCATTTTTTTTAACTCGATAACATTTTTTTCTTTTGGCTTGGTGATAAAACGATTTAACAAAGTCTCTATGACTTCTACTACTAATGCTGAGAGGTTTTTAAAGCAATGCCTTATTCTCCTGACATATCCTATTTGTCACAGTCACTATACTCTGAAAAGAGAAAAAATAGGTCTTTCGCGAAAGGTAGGTTTCCGCAGTATTTGTAGTTCTCTCTAGCAAGTAGAATAGACTTTTGAAGCTCTGATGACTTGAGGATTTATATTTTCCCTGCCTAATGTTGCATTCTCTGTTTTCACGTCTTCACCTGATTTCTAGTGAGCTCTTGTGTTTGGTCATGCCATCTTTGCCTTATTAAAGCATAGCACTAAACAAATTCATTTTTCAAACTTAACCTTCCATTCTTTCTGCCTGTCCTCTAAACTAAAACATTCTTTCCCATCTTTTCTCTCTTCAACCAGACTAATCTAGAAAAAGATCTCAACCTCTGCCCAGCAGAGTTAGAGGCACATTTAGAAAACACGGAGATGCTTAATAAAAACCTGTCCCAGGTATTTCCTAGTTTTTCTTCATGCTGTCGGTTCCTCTTCCAGCTCGGTTTTGTTTTCTTCTCTGCTCTCTGGTTTCAATGTAGTCAAGGCAATGAATGCTTATGCTAGGTCTTTAGAAACTGCATGGCTTTCAGACTCCTGTTTTTGATTCCTCTCCCCTCCCCCCACCAACCTAATTTTTGCTTGAATTTCTTTTGAGCTTGGCATCTTCCTTAAAGGGAGTTTTTCAAATATTTTCAGGGTGGCTGGTGATTTAAACGACATCACTCCCTTGTCATTCTCTTTCTCCGCTCTCAGGAGGTGACCCTTATAACTTTCCATCCTTTGCCCCCGTATATCTTCTTCAAATTTTCTGGGAGCCATTTTTTGGAGAGATTCACTTGTCTTTTTTTTTTTTTTTTAATCCCTGGGAGATACCAACCTCAGAGATCATCTTCAGAAACACAGTGGTGGTGATTTGAGTGCCTGTTATGCATGGCACTGGCAGAGTAGTTGTATTTGTCATTTGGAAGATCAGAAAGTTCTCAGTGAAAAAACACACTCCAGAGACCAGACAGCCTGGCCACAAACAAGCATTTGAAACTCAACCTGTATTGACATTTTTAAAGGGGGCTATGTCAAAATGTGGTTTATTGAGGACTTTGTCATAGAGTCCAAGGAAAACAGGTTCCCAAGGGGAAGAAAAATACCAAGTATTTGGAGAACCGCCCCCAGGGCTCCCTGACAAAGCAAAAAAGGCTCTTAGAAGGAAACGGTATCTTTACAGAAAATAAAGAAGGCAGGCAGGCTCTGCTGAAGAGGCTAGGAAGGTCCACAGACTGTGACAGGAGGAGTGGAAAATACTATAGATTGTGTTCTATTTAAACAGAACAAGACAAGGAGGGTCAGACCGCCAGCATGAGTGACTCAGGTTCTGAAAACTCTTGGGTGCTGGACCATCAAGCCAAGGAAGGAGTGAAGAACCCAGGGGGTTATGGCAGCAGCCAGGGTGGGCTGAGATAAAGTCAGACACTTAGGAACTGCAGGCAGATGAGGAAAGTTGGAGTTTGAGAATCCAGGCCCCTCTCCAGAACTTGGGGGAGGCACAAAGGTGAGCTACGGTGCCCACAGTTAAGGCAGATAGGTCATGGGGCAGGGAAAGGGGATGCTCAGCTTCAACCAAGGTGGAGACTGGAACCAGCTGTAGCCCCTGTGGGATAGAAGATCTGAGCAAGTTCAAGAGTGAGAACTAACTGCAGGTAAGTCCTAACATGTTCCAGAGCAGGACAGGAGCGCTAGGATTATAGGTCACAAAATGAATCAGGGGTTCCTTTTCAAAGTAGTCTAATAAGAGCAGCTCTATTACACATGCAAAGATGGAAGGCAGCTGGAGAATTACTGAACTCACTGAGGCTTCCCTGAGGTTAGAGACAGTTTCCAGTACCTGGACTTCTGCCCAGGGCAAGGTGGGCACAAAGAAGAGTCTGATGCATGAATGAGTCATTTTCACATTGGTTCAATTACATGTTCCCCATTAGTCGCTAATAGGTATGGGATACGCTGAGAGGGGCTCTAAATCGGCACAAAAAAAAAAAAAACAAAAAAACAAAAAAACAAAAAAAAAAACAATGAACTTTGCCTTCAGGAACATGACCATTTAGGCACACTCCTAAAAAAAGATCTACAGCAGTACACAGCAGTGCCTGCAAAGAGCTTAAAGAATGGCACGGGCTCTGAGTGCCAGGCAGAAGAGTGATCTTGTGGAAAAGTAGGGACAATTTCTCAGGGGGTTGACCGGGACCTTAAAGGATGAGTGCAGTGTGGTAGAAATAGTGATAGAGATGGGGACATCCATGTGAGGCACGTAAAGAGCAGAGAAGTGATTGTGTTTAGCATGTATTCAAGGAGTAGAAGTAGAATCAGCTGTAATAGAAGATTGGGGGTGGTAGGTGGGAAAGAGGGTTGACCCTGGATTATAGAGGTTCAGAACACACAGTTAAGAGATGATTTTCTCCACAGCCCAATGATGTGATTCAAGTGTTGTTTTAGGGAGGTTGGTGTCCTCACTCTAGAGAGGCTGAGGGTTTAGGCCAGGAAGCTGGAAGAATTGCGGACATCAGTCTGTCATGTAAGAAAGATGGGGAGAAAATCCATGCAGAGGTAAGATGGAGTTAGTTTTAGGTGATTCATTCTTGAAGTGTTGGCTGGGTATCACCAAGGGCATTTCCAGTAGGCAGCTGGAAATACAAGACTAGGTATCCTAAGAGGAAGGGGCCTACAACGTCAGTTAGAGTCACTTGTGGAGAAGAGATGGCTGAAGCCCTGGGAGCAGATGGAAGATTGAAGGTCAGGAAGGACGAGAGCAGCAACTACCCCCTGGGATATTGGATGACATGGAGCAGAAGAAAGGGAGGATCAGAGGGTGAACAGGTCAGAGAGGTAGGAGGTATGGTGAACAGGTCAGAGTGGTGGAACAAGAAGAGAAAGTATGACAACTACCCTGTGCTCCAGAGAGGTCCCCAAAAGTAGACTCCAAGGAAAGGTCAGTGGGTTTGATAACCAGGAGGTTTCTAAAAACCTTCAAGGTTGCTGGGTGAGGAGTTGCCGGGAACTAGAGTGGGGAAGCATCTGGGGATTCCCTAGGGGTACAGCACTGTTGAAAACATGTAATTGTGGAAGGAAGGAAGGAAGGGAGGTGGGTATTCCCAAAGGACTCTGCAGGGTCACACAAAAGTTTTCCAAGATGAAGACCCAGACTAGGACAGGTCCCTAAGGTAGGAGATGGGCAGGAGACATCAGTGCAGGCAAGGTGGCTGCCTTCTCTGAGGAATAATGGCAGGTAACTGGGAGCGGGGGAGGGTAGAGTCCTCATCCTGGGGCAGAGGCTCCCTCCAAAGTGAGAGGACCCAGCAGGTTGAGGGTAGGTGGTTCAGCAAGTTGAGGACCAGGTGGGTGAGCCCCAATAAAGATTGCTTCCCTCCCGTCCTTCCTCCCTCTAGGACAATCTTCCTTTTCTTTCTCCCGCTGTTTCTGTCTTTCCCCCAGTATCTCTTCCACATAGCGACTTTTCCTTGAAGTGATTATTATTAGTGATAAGAGTATCTTTAAAAGTTAACTTATTCATTGGTTGATTCAACTACCACATTATTTTTTTTTAAATATATTGAGCCCTTCGCCTTTTTTTTTTTCTTCCAAGACAAAACAGAAACCTTAGACTACTTAATTCTGTTGCCTTTTCTCTGCATGTAACTCTTGGTGGTTTTCTTTCTTTTGCATAATTGCCTGTCATTTTATAAAATGCTCCCCTACTCCTAGGTTTTGTGAAACTGCATTTCCCCATTTCTGCATTCCAAATCTGGAGGGGTGAACAAATGATCTAAATACAGTGTGGTCTTTTCAAATGCATTTTTGTATTTTCTGTACCTAAGGTGTCAGGTGACCCTCTCTCCTGATGTGGCATCTGGGGTGCATGAAGGAGTCTCTGGTGGGCTTGCCAGGGGCTCCGAGGACTGGGGATGAGCTGTTGAAGGCGGTGTTGTCCCATGTCACTAATGCATGTTGGCCAGATGGTGGGCTATCCACTCATGGATCTATATTTATATGGAAGATAAGTCTAAGCTAGGGACCATCTTCCACTGCACCCAGAGAGCACCCACTGGCCCAGAAATCCTCCAGCACAGACCCCTTTCCAGCTAAGGGCCCATCTCCCAAAGGTCCTTGGCTACATCAGGAAAGGAAAGGGGCTGCTCTCTTCCCCCTTGACTAGGAACATCTGATACAAAATAAATGATCTACATGCTTTTCTTTTCTTTCTTTTTTTGGCATTTACAGAGCTCGGCAGTCAGCCCCAGCCTGGATATTTCTGCGGAGGCTCCTGGATAGTAAGTTACCACCCCGTCCGTGGCCTGATGTATTAATGTCAGAGATGGAAAGAGGCTTGTGTTTTGGATCCGAGTGTGTTTTACTTGTGTCAATCTCGTGGCTTCAGTGATAAGTAACAATTTAATCATCATCTTCAAATTATTTTTCTTCTGTTTTCTCCTCCTCCTCCAAATTCATTTTGCCATGATTCCTATTACCTTTGAGAAGCTTTTCCGTGTGTTGGCATCTTTACCTTTAGAATGTGACTTTGAGTTGGGAGTCCAAACCCACCTCGTTGGCTGGTTCTTGGATGGGATGTGTGACTGAGACACGCTGCGCTGGGTGTAAAGGTTGGGGGATGGTGGGGTTGGTTCCTCGGTCGGTACCTGTCCCAGGGGAAGATGGGGCCAGAAGGGGGCTGACTTGACTGATGCTGAAAGGTGTGGATTTATTTCCTCGTAGCAATCAGGATTCTGCCTGGGTGATATGTGCACACTCTACTCACTTCGCGGAGTAACCGCCAGCCTCTTTCCCCCTCTCCAGACCATCCAGAGCCCTGCGACAGATGACTTTTCTCAGTATTTTGCCATGCAGCCATTATCCCAGCTGAAACGTCACCATGCGGTCCCCTGCCCCTTACCTACGCAGTACATAGCGAGCACTGAGCTCATATAAGTAGGCCCTGAGCCTCCCTGTACCCAATTTAATATCTCATTCTTAGAAGTACAATGAGGAGGAAAGGCACAAGCGTTTCCTGTTCCATTGGGATTGGGTAAACCCACAACAAGCAATTTTCACCTCTTCAAATAGAAGCCTGGCTTGACTGGAATGCTGAGTTTATGGAATTTTTGGCAAATGTTGTGGTCCTTTGGGAATGTCCTATGTACCTTGCCAAAGAATGCGTTCAGCAGGAGGAGTTTCATTTGGAAGTTGGCTGGGATTAGGATATTTCAGTGGAAAATTGGAAAAATCTTAATTCTTTTAGCACAGTGACCAAATCTCTAGCTAGATCCATTCTGTTCATTTTTTTTTCTTTTTCTTTTTTTAAAAATATTTTATTTATTTATTTGACAGAGAGAGATCACAAGTAGGCAGAGAGGCAGACAGAGAGAGGAGGAAGCAGGCTCCCTGCTGAGCAGAAAGTCCAATGCGGGGCTTCATCCCATGACCCTGGGATCATGACCTGAGCCGAAGGCAAAGGCTTTAACCCACTGAGCCACCCAGACACCCTCATTTTTTTTTCTATAAATATGTGTGTTAATGATTATGATCAATTTATCCCAGCATAAGAAGAAATTGAGAAGATATATTAGAACAGCAGCTAGAAGGGAAGTTACCTGCCTGAGAGGACAGTCCATCTTGGGACAAATCCAGGCATTAAGTCTTGTGCCTGCTGTCGGGTCAGTCATCAGGCCAGCAGTGTGACAAACATCAAAGCTCAGATCTAGCATCTGGACCCCTTCCCGATCTCCCTCCACTCTGGGCTCGGAGGCTCACTATCTGTAAGGAGCTAGTTGAACTGTGCCTTCAGCTGCAAGGATGATAAGTCACAGGTCCTCTAGGTCCCCAGAGATGTGCTTTCAGAAGTGAAGTGCAGCAGATGCCCTTAGGCTACCTGCAGACAAAGGCCGCAGCTCCCTGCAAACTCTCCTTGTCCCCCGAGGCCACCTGTTTGTCACCTGGACAGTCCTGACTGCCCACTGATCGCTCCAGGTCTCTCCCTGCTCCTATAGTCCTGTTTTCAGGATGGCCCAATGTTAATCCCTCTGCCTGGTCTCCCCCCTCAACCCCCTTTCCTTTCCCCATCTCCCCAGAGTGCATGGGACAGGAAAGGTTGCTGCTGGTTGCTGGTTGAGTGGATTCCTTAGTCAATTCCCTTAGTGGGTTCTTACTGGATCCGGGGCACTATGCTTACTATTATCATAGGGGCCCAAGGTATCATCCCTTACTAGTTTGGGCAGCAAATCACACGTCCCCAAAAATGTTGCTAAATGAGAAGGCAAAGTGGTGAATGAAGGACACTAAGGATTGAAAGTATTCCCGGTTTGGGCCTCGGCGTGTAATTAGTCAATATGATAAGTTAATAAATAAATAAGAAAATCATAAATGTATTCCGAAGAGAAAGCAGTGCCCACGGGCTGTCAAAGTTAGGAGCGCAGGTCTTGAATGAAATAATCCTAGTGATTTACTGGACGTTTACGATGCGCCAGGCCCTGTGGTTGGCGTCGTAGCTACGTTCCCTCATTTAGTCCTTTCACCATTCCAGGATGGAGCATTGTGTTTGGTCCCCATCTTACAGGTGAGGAAACAGGTACATAAAGGCAGCGTGATGCCTGTGATTCCCCCAGATGACACCTGATAAAGCCGTAGCTGAAGGAGGAACAATGAAGTTCTAGGCCAGGGGACGGTGTTAGTGATAAGCTCTCGTTTGCACCATCCTGATTCAGAATGAGGCAGGAAATTCACAGAAAACATGCCACAGTTGACTGGGCTTGAGGGCTTAAAAGAAAAAAACAATGTCAGTAACTATGTAATACTGTGTGAGCAGGATCGAAGGACCTGAGGCGAACTGCTTCAAAGAGCAAACTGCTTTCAGAAAATTCTAAGTATTTGTGGACCTGAAGATATTTGCTGGGTTAATTTATCAAGCGCTCTTATTTGTGTCATTGAAATCTCCAAAGACCTCTGTGTTTCAGCCATAGCCTGGCTCTCATGAACCACTTGGCAGGAATAGATGAGTTTTATCCTCCTGCTAGTCTTCCACTTGGGGATTTTTCAGTAAGGCAGGCGGGGTTTTCTTCCATTTTGTTCGAACGAGGAAGTAAGGTTTTTTTCCTTGTTTAGAATTGGTGGGAAGCCGGACACCCAGGGAGGTGCACAGCAAATGTTTGCGGAATCAATGAATGTGCTTGTGAGCCTTAATTAACTAGCATCCAGTGCACTCAGCAATGAGGGTGGCAATTGCAGCCAGGATCTGGCCCCTCTTGCTGGATGGTTGGGGAGGATGTGTTGAAAGAAACATTGGCCAGACTGGACTTACCCCGAGGATTGAAGGAGAAGGCACAGGATGCCCCACATTCAAAAACATTGGGATTAAAAAAAAAAAAAAAAAACTGGTCACTGAAGAAGTTGTGTTCATATCTTGGACAGAATTGCAGTTTTAGAATTTTATTAATTAGCATGATTACATTATCACTGTGTTAAAAGAATATGGGTATAGAGAGGAAGAAATCTACCCATAGTCCCCAATATCCCAGTAGAACTACCAGTCCTTATTTTCAAAAATTATTTTTTTAATGCTTGCAATAACAGTATCCAATTTTGTATTTTATTTCCCTAGAGTTATCAGATCTTAAATCAGTCCTGAAGACTACTCATTCTCATTGTTGGCATTTCAGCATGGATTACCACTCAGATATTTTTTTTGCCTAACCAAAGAGCTTTCCTCTATTTGGCCAGCAGGTGGTGCTCAAGAACAAGCTTTTTTCCAAAAAAAAAAAAAAAACAAACCCCAAAACCAAAATCAACCCTTTCTCTTAAACTAAGATCGAAACACAAATCATTACCTGAAGAACTAAATGAAACATTAGAGACTACCTTGAGCCTTGAAAATGTGATTTTCATTTCTCAGAAATCTACATGCAAACATTCAACTTTACAGAATCATTTATTCTATTATTTATTGAAAAGCAGTGGTAGGCACCAGGCGTGCAAAGATTGGTAACGTAAACCGCCTGCCCTCAAGAGGCTCAGAGTGTAATGGGGACACAGACTTGTAAATCACAGATAGAAGCTGGTGTGGTAAACACCGCGACAGGACACAGGAGAGAGGGAACGACAATCACGTATTATAAATCTAAAAGATCATTTTCTTCCTGCAGTACAAAGGCTAAAGAGGAAACTGCCCTCCCCAGATTTCCTAGACTCCTTTCCCCCAAAGCCACAGTTTAAAGCAGTTACTTTTTTTTTTTTTCCTTGCTGAAAACAACAAATGGTTTTGGACAATAAATTCCACGAGGCTGGAATTTTTTGTCTGTTGTATTCCCTGTTGAAGCTCTACATAGGAGAGTGATTCACACTTAATAGGTGCTCAATAAATATTGGAGTGACTAAAATGAGTGGTGGAATGACCCCATGAGATCTTTTATAGAAATTATCATGGGCAGTGATTTGCAGAGATGACTAGAGGGAGTCAGGGCTGAAGAGGCAGGAGTGAGGGTGTGCTTACTACAGAGTTGTAGGTGAGCAGTGGTGGGGTGGTGGCCGGGGAGGTCGAGGGAAGGGGCTGATGTGCGCTGTGTCAGGACAGGGAGTAAGCCATACTTGGTGACTGGTTAGGTTTGGGGAGCAAGGAGGGGGAGAAAGGGGTTGATTCCGTGGGTTTTCTGGCTTGGGCCATGGGAGACAAGAACAGAGCTGGGTTTGGTTTGGGGCATGTGGGGTTTAAGATGCCTGAGGAATATACCCACGGGGAGGTGCCTAGAAGGCAGCTGAATGTACAGCTCTGGAGCTCAGGAGGAAGGCGCATATGATAACAGATTTGAAGGTGGATTTGTTGGACGGTCTTACCATGCCTGTTGGTTTTACAGATGAAAGAACCTGAGAAACAGATTGTTTCCAAGTTTTCTAACAGAGTGAGTTATCCTTAGCTAATGCTCGTTGCTTGTTGGAGTCATGCTGGAGTCCCCCTAAGCCCACCTGGTCACAGGGTTGCAAACTGTTGGCCCTAAGAGAATCACTCCATTCTCTCACTTTACTCCTCCAGCAAGTATGTTTTTGCTGAATCCCCTTGAAACTCAGCCCCTTTTGCATCTTAGCCAGAGGATGAGTTGTCCGGCCTGCTGTCTTTGAAGTGGAAACTGGCTCGCCCAGGCTGCTAAGAGCTGAACTTGGCTGTTCTGTGATGGGATTGGTAGCTGCCAATGCTCATTGGGCCTTTCTCATCAGCCCCGCTGCTTTTCTCATCTCATTTGATCTATTTGGGCATAGCAGAGACCCAGCAATTGTGAGACCTTTGGCACTTGCCTTCAACACTCAGGCCCTCAGTTTCCCTTTGGTACAACAGGACAAATGTTGTATGTCTTTCCAATGCTAGAAGATATGATGGCGAGGATACATTTGAAAACATTGGTCCAGAATTTGTAGATGTGTTTTTAACCAAGGAGGGCCTCAGTTGGGAAGTGTTGCCCATCTGGAAAAAGCATATTGGCTTCGGTATCAGAAAGAAAACAATTAGCTATAGCAAATCCATTCTGAGGGGTTTCCTGAGTTGTTGGTTTGTCGTTCTGGTGGGGAAGCAGGACGAAATGGTGATAAGGGATGGAATAAAGCCAGAGAGTGGAGTGGCTGAGGGCAGGAGGGGATTTCTGACAAGGGGTAAGGTAGGGGAGGTGTGAAGTCTGGCAGATGGGTACCACGAGAGTCAGGACCAAATGAAGTTAGGCAGAACCAGAGAAGACCAGCGTGGACATTCTGACCAAGGCTGAGGCAATTCAAAGGACAGCAGGATAGAAGCCTCTGGCAGCTCCTCCCCCATGCTGAGGGAGTTCTGGTGGCCACAAACCAAGGCAAGCAGGGCCCAAGAGACTGTCCCCTCACCACAACTGTTGGCAAGGCTACCTGTACATTGGTCTTTTAGAGGTTGAGATTGTATAAAAAGGAGCAATGGAGTTAAATTGAGCGACAAAACCAGAAAATGGAACCAAAACGAGGGAAGGCTCTGAAAGAGAAACTGAGATAAGGAGCAGATTTATTTTTAATTAAAAACTTTGAAGTTAGTCAGTTTAGAGGCACTTACATTGATGGAAGTTGGCATATAGTGCCACAATCTTGCAAGTCACCTCTGGATGGAGTTGATACCTTTTTCGATCAGATGGTTGGGGGGACATCTTCAAGCACCCCTGTAGGTAGAAGCAGGAGAGCAAAGCTGTGTAGGTGGCAGCCATTGTCCTGAGGCCTCTGAGCCTGGCAAAGCCTCGCCTCTGTCCCCAGGGTGGGAGTGGACACCCCTGGGCAGGGGCCAGGGCCCCAGTAAGGCCAGCCAGCCTAGGCCGGGGCCATGCTAAGTCCCTGCAGTCTCACTGTGTCCACTGTTCTGAGGGTTCTAGAGTCATCGACATGAGGAGCCTAAGTGAATGTGATGAAATTCTTGTGGAAGAATTTCTAAACACATTTCAGGAATCAAAGCATTTCCTTAATCAGATCATGTGTGCCCATTTTACTTACAGAAAATGTGACCTCATATTCATTCAACAAATATTTATTGCGTGTACGTGTGGGCCCTCTGGTGGGCCCCTGCAAATGAGGGCACGGCCTGGGGAAAGGAGTCTTGCCCCATCATGCCACCTCTTCCAGAGGGTTTTCCCCTCTGAGACACACCCTGGAGGCTGCTCTGCGGACTCCACATTCATTCACACGCTTTTGTGGTCTCAGCTTTGAGAGTAGGTTTTCTTTCCCCTTAAGTTTTCAGTCATGTTCTTCTGTCTAGGCTGAGAAGAGGAGAAAAGCATTTGATCCCCTGACATCAGCCAGAGAGAATGAGGAGAAGGGACCTGGAGGAACCCCGAGCCCCCAGGCAATCCCCTGAAGTAGAGCATGCAAAGCCCTGGGAGGCCGCGGCAGCATGTGGGAAGGGGGTAGGGAGAAGTGCTGTTACTCAGGGAATGTTCCTATCCTGGGGTGGACCCACTACCCGTTCTACCACAGGCTCCTCCTCTCCATTCCTGACTCCTGGGCTCTGGGGCCTCTTGTCCCTGGGGTACGTTCACCGTAGGGGATACCTGGCAGTGACCTTTGGAGCTCCAGCATCCTCAGGCCTCCTGCGGTGTGCAGGCCTGGGCTCTGGGAAGGCACTGCCACCTCATCTGTGGGGAGATGTTCAGTCGAGGGTGCCGTGCAGGGCCGGGCTCTGCCACTGCACAGACAGTGCCTGCTTCAGCAAGGGTCTGGATCTCTCCGTGCCTCCTTCCCTCGACCAAAAATGGGGCAAGTAGGATTGTTTGTGAGGATTAAAGACAGAAGGATCGCCCAGCCTCCACATAGGATATCTCAGCCGGTTGTGTAAAATTGTTGTTGCCATTGTCTATGACTGTGGGGACAGAGAGGCTGTATGAAATGGGGGAATAATCCCATCGTTGAAGGATGGGGAGAGGGAGAGAGATGGATAGATGGGTCATGCCGCAAAGGCAGCCCCATGTTCTGTGTTGAATCTGGGGGCCCAGAATATGTGGGGGTTCACTGTTATAATTACTTAAGTTTTTCTGTACACTTGATAAAATACACATCATAAAATATTGGGGTAGAAAAATTCTATCAAGCTGTTTGCATCTCCAGAGCTAAAAAAAAAAAAAAAAGTCTGCATTGATACCAGTAAACCAAATTCAGTAGGACTGAAAAGCAGCTGAGCAGAGGCCTGAGTACTTCTGTGGGAAGGAGGTCGGTTGTTCACGTACCTGAGTGTGTATCTGTGTGTATCTCCGTGTGCCCGGGGTGAGGGCCTAGAAAACTGGGATTAGGGGAAGGGAGGGGCTCAGTGAGTAAGTGCTCTTAATTTTTTCTGCACCCCACCTCATTCCTGAAAGGATTTGTGGTAACTTGCAAAAATACCTAGAATTTCAATAAGATAAAAATAAATGAAAGGTAAAGGAGTCATAGTTTATACTCCAATTCCTGTCGTAAGGTTCTGACTACAAATTTGAAAGAAGCTGGTGTAACCTGTGGCGGGGATGGTAATGGCGTATAGAATCCCAGGTTCCACTTTCACTTAGGGGCTGATTTTCCCGGAGACCCAGGAAAATGGTTTACTTCAGTGCTCCGTCAGCCAAAGTGCTTGTGAAGAATAACCCAGAAAAACAATCCAGGTGGTGACCTTGAAGTCACCAGCTCTGGCTGGTGACCTGTCAGGGGCTCCCCTCATGTCCTCGGCTGTACCATCTCGTGTGCACCCGCCGGGCCCCCAGCAGCAACTCCCCCCCACCCTCCAAGCCTCCTCCCCACCCACCTCCCCAGGCAGAGTTTCTCAGAGGTCCTCTTTTAAAACACAAATGTGGTCTTCTCAGCACTTTTGCTGTTTGGGCAGATACCTGAGCATTTGGGGCCACCCTTGGGCTTGTCTTGTCCAAAGAACTCCAATTAATAAGAACACCCTTTAGAAAGGACAGCGCTTGACTAGGATCCCAAAAAGGGTGCTGTTTGTCCTCGGGTGGTAATGTGCTTTCGAGAAAAATGTCAAACATTCTAAGTCCCGTTCTTTCTTGTTCTCTCTTCCCTCTTTTAACATCACATTGTCTTCAGTATCTATTCTTCCAACTTCCACGCAGTGAAGAAGGAATCAGATGGGGCTCCCGGGGATCTCGCTAGCTTGGAGACTGAGAGGCAGATTTACAAGAGCGTCTTGGAAGGTGGAGACATCCCTCTCCAGGGCCTGAGCGGGCTCAAGCGACCCTCCAGCTCAGCCTCCACTAAAGGTAACTGGGTGAAGCCTGCGGGGCTCTGGCCCGGCCACACGGTCATCCAGATGCCTCTCGCCCATCCAGGCCCAGTGTCGGGGTGTCGGCAGCGGGTGACTTCCAGCTCCTGGGATATCCTTTGCCTTGTGCAGGTCCATCTCCAGGCCTCTGAGCCATCTGAGCCCCCTCCCCCAGTTTTCCACCGGCCATTTTTCTTTCTGGTATTAGTTTCCCTTCCTTTGGACCCCGACCTTGCTCTCCCTAAAGCATCTCTCCTCTTTTTCGTTCTGATTCCCTCTTCTTAGAAAGTAGCTGAGCCTTAGCCGTCCGTAACTCACAGCAGGGTGGCCATTTTTTGTTGCATCTTTGCACCTGCTTTGCAGCACAGATTATTTTGCTTCTGGACATCAACTGGAAATTAAAATACAAAACAAAACAAAACAAAAAACCCTTAAGACAAATGAGCATGTAACCTCTCCCTTTTATTTTTATTTCATTTTTTTTTTAAAGCAGCTTTCAGCTTTAACCTAATGGGTCTGTTTATTTTATTCTGCATGCTTTCCAGTGGATCGTAAAGGTGGGAATGCTCACATGGTTTCTTCATCTTCAGTTCCTAGCCGAATGGTTAGCTCTAGCAATGCATTAGGCCCCATGTGTAAGCACAAGAAACCCCTGTCCGCTGCAAAGGCCTGCATTTCGGAAATCCTTCCCTCCAAATTCAAACCCAGGCTCTCCGCTCCCAGCGCTCTTTTACAGGAACAGAAGAGTGTCTTATTGCCGGCAGAAAAGGCTCAGAGCTGTGAGAACCTTTGTGTTTCACTGTCTCTGAATGATTCCAAAAGAGGTCTCCCCCTCCGAGTGGGGGGGAGCATCGAGAACCTGCTCACGCGCTCCCGGCGGGACTGGGACAGCAAGTCGAGCAGCACCGTGAGCCTCCAGGAATACGGCACCGGCACCAGGAGGCCCTGCCCTCTCTCCAGAAAGGCTGGGATGCAGTTCACCATGTTATACCGGGACATGCACCAGATCAACCGAGCCGGTCTCTTCCTGGGCTCCATCTCCTCCTCAAGCGTGCGAGACCTTGCCTCCCACTTCGAAAGGAACAGCCTGGCGTTGGCCAGGGGCGAGCTGGGCTCTAGCCAGGAGGGCTCGGAACACATCCCCAAGCACACGGTCTCCTCCCGCATCACGGCATTTGAGCAGCTGATTCAGCGGTCGAGGTCCATGCCGTCCCTGGACCTGTCCGGGAGGCTAAGCAAGTCCCCCACGCCTGTGCTGTCCCGGAGTGGCCTGACCTCAGCCCGTTCAGCTGAATCCCTCCTGGAGTCGACCAAGCTGCGACCCCGGGAGATGGACGGGATGAACCCGGGGGGGCTCTATGCCACCCCAACATGCAGCAACATGGTCGAGCCCCCCTTGGGCTTCAGGGGCCTTACGCCTTCTGAGCCCCTCTCTGCCTGCTCCGACGAGCTCGACCACTGTTCAAACATCTCCAGCGACAGCAGAGAGGGCAGCAGCAGCAGTGTCCACGGAGACTTTCCCAAGCACCGCCTCACCAAGTGCAAGGGCACCTGCCCGGCCTCGTACACCCGATTCACCACCATCCGAAAGCACGAGCAGCAGCAGACGTCCAGACAGTCCGACTGGCGCCCAGATCTCAGAGGGGACAGGAGCACGCTCCTCAGGAACATCTACCTAATGAGCCCCCTCCCTTTCCGATTGAAAAAGCCCCTCCAGTCCCACCCTAGGCAGCCTTCCCCTGGTGACTTCTCAGCTCCTCAGGCCGGCCAGAAGCCAGACCTCCCCAGCCAGCCCCAGCAGGACAAGACCCCCTCCGGGGGGAAGCCCTCGGTTCCCAAACGCCTGTCTTCCCGACACACCATGGCGAGGCTGGGCCGGATCTCGGAGCCCCCTCAGGGGAGACCCGCAGTCCCAGATGATTGCCTGAGGGCCTTTCATAATGGCAACTCCGTGCCGTACTCAGACCCCGGCCTGGACAGGAACAACAACCCACACAGTGAACTGGGAACATCCCTCGGAGGTGGCATTTGTGTATTTGCCCGGTCTCACCTCACCCGTCTTTCCACCTTGCTTGCTCTGTCCCCTCTTCCCGTGTGCCCTTGGTGCTCATTTTCTGGTCTGTCCTTTGTTTTCTGTTTGTTTTGCTTGGCAATTAATCATGGCTCGTAGTGGCTGCACTTCTTTAAAAACAAAGCCCCCCATGTCATTTAGACTAACCACCAAACTCTGTTTCGAAAGAAAAATTGGCCGTTTAGCTCAGCTGAGAAATTCGTCCATGTGAACTCTCGAACCCCTTGGAGTTCACACCAATCCTCTGTCACCCCGTGGTTTTTTGAGAGGCAGCCTCTCCCAGTGGCCCTGTGTGTGTGTGATGTACGGTGTGTCCCTGTGAGATCCTGCACGCCTCTTAGGAGGGACACTTTTCACAGAAGGTCCTCTCTCCGCTCACCTGTTGCCTTCTGATTAGTTTTCTTTGTATTCAACTGGCTTACAAGTAAATCCAAAAAGGTGTTGGTGGGGGGGGATTTGGTTCTTCTTCAGAATTTGAGTGTTGGTCTATAATCCACGACTATGAATGTAAGGATAATGGCTGAAGGGTGAAATCTTAATCCCAATCTGGTTTCCTGCTAAATCCTGGCGTGTTTTAATTCTGCTTTGTTTTTTTGAAGATTCGGAGTCACCAAGGCATTTTATACCTGCTGATTATTTGGAATCCACGGAAGAATTTATTCGGAGGCGTCATGATGATAAAGAGGTAAATGGCATCTTGAAAATCTCTTTGCTCATAGGCAGATTTAAAAAAATGAAGGAAGCCAACATTCTAGACATCGGTCAGGGAGGTGACGTGACCTAGTAATGGGAAGCAAAGATTGGTGTCTTCACAAATGGCTTTTTATGTGGCATCAGCTCTCTAGGACCGATTTCCCCACAGGCAATAGGTTCTAAGTGCCAAGTCCCACTAGTGTCCCCGCAGGGGAGGTTCGCCAGTGCCTTCAGCTCCATGCAGGGGGACCCAGAGTTGGTGCCACTTGCTCACCCCTTCCCCATCCCTGCCTTCTTACTCTCTAGGGAAACCCACCCACATATTTCCCCAGTCCTGCCCACCCCTCTGTTGGCACAAAGCACAGTTCCTTTTGGGGAGTATGTAGCAGGAGAAAGGAAACTAAAAAATAATACATAATGACCACCGTAATACATTTTATAAAACAATTTGAAGAAGTTGTCTTTAACTCAGAAGAAGAGCTACCCCCATAGATCCTGGGAAACCCCCACCAGAACTTCAGGGAACGCACCTCTTCTAGCCATGGCTGAAATGTCCACACGGCAATGGAATGCCTGGGGAAGGAGTGTGTTCTCTTGGGATTTCAGAAGAGGCCATTGTGCTTATCAGCTAAAGGGGCAAAATCACCAGCTTCTGTTGTGATATAGTGGTGTTTTGAGGCATGCTTTCTGGACTTTGCATTCCTAGCAGGAAGGGTCCTATAGATCAAACCAGCTCCAGTGACCATTTTCCCATATCAAGTTAGGAGGCAGAACAGTTGTTTTGACCATGTGTACGCAGCTCCGTCCCTTTCCCCATAAAGTCTGAAGCCCCTTTCCTACGTTCCGTATTGTTGAATGGTTTCCAAGTTGAGGTGGATTTTCCTTAAGGATTTAGGGTAAGGCTAACCTTGAATGGGGCTGGATGATAATAGTTACGGCTGCTGAGACGAAAAGACCGTAGCTCTGCCCCCCATGCAGGCATAAGACAGACAGTATTTATTAAAACTGTATCTATCCGGGTAAAGAAGGAAGGAAGCATGAGATGTGCAGACTTATTTATAAGAACAGGTGACAAACACAGTGAGTGTCCATCAGGCCACAGACCGTTTCATTTCTAGTTGCCGTCCCTAGGATATAAGGTTCCCACTTATGTAAGGTAGAGGAAGATGACATTCATGTTATTAGTACAAACACTAGTATCCAGTGTGGAAGGCGCTGTGCTAGAATCCTGCCTACCCCCTGGGAGGCAGATTTTACTTATTGGCTTAGCAGTTGCTATATTACAAGGTACGTTCAGAAGGGGAGCAGCTTGTTCCCTGAATAACACTGGCTCCCAGATCCTTAAAAATGTTGTGTCTTTATTCATGGCATTTGGCTTCTGTCGTCAAACTGTGGGGATGGTGGATTTGCTGAGGTCTGATCCAGGCACTGGGTCCACTTCCTTCGCTGTCCACTTCCACTGATCTGATGTAACAGTGGCCCAAGCACGGGGGGCCACGGGAGCCTCCAACAGCAGTCCCTCCCCACTGCTACAGAAACAGCTCACACTTCCAGCTAATGGAGGGTCAGTCCTGCAGCTTTCTTTGCAAAAATTATGAATTACTGATGATCATGGCATTTCAGAAAATGAGACTATGTCAGTTCTGGAAGGGACATTAGTAGCCAAGCCCATTGTGTAAGCCAGGAAAGGACTCCAGGGGGTAGTGACTTGCCAGAGACACAGCAAATTAACTTACACCCTCTGGTGTCAGCTAGAAATAGCTAGAAGCCAGGGCTCCACATTCCTGGGCCAGTGCCCTTTCAGCGGTATTGGGCTTTGTGAAGCACCATCTCATGTCTTTCCTCAGGTAAGTCTTTACGACAGCTTGCCTGAGCCCTTGACATCCACAGCCATTTGAGAAGTGGTTTCTTGATTATTCAAAGTCCCTGTGAAAGATGGGAAAATCAGGCCTCCCATCCTTTGGGGCTGGGTGTCATGTGAGGCATTAAATTGCTGGAAGAAGACAAATGCCTTATTGAAAACACTAAGAATTACCAGTCCTCATTACTGCTTTTCTACAAGGAATGGTAACCCCAGGAATGTAATGATCGGTATAGAATAAGAAAGTACATTAAAATTCTGTTCCATAGGGTCACTTTAATAGGACATAAGGACATTTGGTAAAATGCAACATTGTTTAATTATTTGAAACAGCCTTTAAAAATAGAAGGAGAAAAAGAAGTCTTTAAGAATAGAAGTAGATGACTATTTCCTTAACTTAGGAGAGCATAATTCTTCTAAACTGAGGTGTTTTTATTCCTAATTCATCTTTTATATTTCTATTCTTCATCAATCCTTTATACTCAGCCTCATTTCACCTAATGAGATAGTTGTGTAAAAGGTACAGTAAGCAAGTAATTGATGATGTCTGTCAGTCAAGTAAGTAGCTTTTGATGCATGTGCCAAGGCCCGCAAACATTGTGCTCAGGGGAGGGGTTGGCCAGCCTAGGAGAAGGGGTGCATAGTTTCTGAAATGGGTGGCTCTGCTCTGGAGCATATCAGAGTAACAGACCTCGGAAGTACAAAAAATGACCTAGTTCCATAGCTCCTGCATAGTCAGAGCCCAGATCCGGGTGGGAGGAATCAGCCATCCCTGGTCCCACTATGGGAAGACACTGGGAAATCCCCACCACCTAAGTGAGGTGAGGGGAGCTCTCCCAGCCCCCCACGTCCAGCCCAGCAGGCTTGTAGATGCTCCAGATTATGGCCTCCAACCCCCACTGGCTCCCGCCCCCGGAGGCCCTGGATTTTGGGGCCATGTACTGGGATCAGGAGGCTCTTGGCTGAGCCAGGAGGTAGTTTTCTGGACAGTGTAACTGTCTGGAATTCATCCTTCCCCCGTGGCCCAGGGGTCCCCTGGGGTCTCCTGCGTGGTGTGGTCTCCCTCCTCCGCAGAGCGTGTGGGGTGCGACTGCAGGGGGACGCAGGAGTTGTGGCCATGAAGCCCCTTCCACGCCAACCCCCCCGCGTGTCCCCACTATTTACCCAGCCCCTTGCTTCTTAGTTGTTGCGTTGGCAGTTTTCCAACACCCTGCACCGGATGATTTACTGCCCCTTTTATGCAATTTCATGGCAGAAACTTTTAGCGGACCAGAGACGACTTAAGCGTGAGCAAGAAGAGGCCGATATCGCAGCTCGTCGCCACACGGGCGTCATCCCGACGCACCATCAGTTTATCACTAATGAGCGCTTTGGGGACCTCCTCAATATAGACGATACGGCCAAAAGGAAATCTGGGTCAGAGGTCTGTTTTGGTTGCCTCCGTCTGCTGCTTGACCCAAAGCAATGCCCGCGCCTCCCCTCAGCACTGCCCTCCGTAGGCCAAGTTAGTTCTCCAGATGGCATCTGTCGCCCCGGCTTCCGTAGGCTTGCTTCGGCTCCTCTGTGGCTGGTCACGGACGCGAGTCCCATCATGTCCTGTGCTCTGTATGTTCAAGCATGCCTGGCTGTGGGCCTGGGATCTGCTGGCGTACCCCCCACCCCATGCATGCCTAGAGCATCGGCTGCCATCATGACTCCAGCCCCCCAACATCCTGCATTGTACAGTGACACTGTGCTGCCTGCGCACCCGCCTAGAAGCCTTGCACCTCAGTCCGCGCGCGTTAGTAACTGTCGTGCGAGCGATTAGAAGATTCTTCCTTGAAGAGGCGGTTTCATGAAGCTTGTTATAAAAGTTAGCGAGCAATGCATCGTTTACACTGTTTACCCAGGTCCCCAAATATCAGAGAATATTATTGCCGCTCGGTATCAAATGATGAATTAATTGAATAAGGTGTTTATCAGTGCTGAGCCTCACTGAAGACTTTCGAAACCCAAGGAGTTTTGGGGTTAGGATAAGCCCACGGAGGGTAAGAGAGCTCTCTGAGAGACGTTTCATTTGTTCCCTTAATTTTGACGCTTCTCGGCTGAGATTACAAAGCTTAATATTATAAAAGGCAGGAAGAAAGCGCAGATCTTTGAAGCGATTTTATCCAGGCCTTGGCCTCCTGCACGAAGGCTGACATGTTGAAATTCTTACCCCGGCCAGATGCTGCTGTTTGTCTCACAATGTGTTTTGCCGTGTGGCCCCCGGGGCCCCCTAAAGATTAGCTCCTTTTGGGGAAGTGTGTGTGTCTGAGGCTTCAGAGGAAGCTGGGGGAGTGACATGAAAGCATGGACAGGTTTATAAATCTTTCAGTGTAACAGATTAATATTCATGTTTCCATGTTTGAGTGACAGAGGCACTGGCTATTCTCATCAAATGGTTTTTTGTTTTGTTTTTAAAGAAATGGAAGCTTTCTGTGACAAAGAGAGGAAAGAGAACCAGAATGAAAGAAAAGCAGGGACGGGGAAGGATACTCTAAGGTGATGAAGAGAAAGGAAACGTGATGAGAAGAGGCAGAAGTTAGCAGGTGCTGACTCAGATACAAGGGAAAGGCAGACCCAGCCCTCAGCCTTCCGCTCCTCAGAACCCCCCTACTCTGAAGGCTCTGTTGATGGATTCTCCTCATTCGCAGGCCTACCCGCTTGCTAGTGATGGGGAAGAGGGGAACACACAAGGCACAGGGCTACATAGATACATGGATGGGTAATACGTGTGCACAGAAATGCAGCTGGGGCAGAACAGTCTTGGAGAGAGGCAGGCAAACTGCCTAACCCACCTCGTCTCCCTTCCAGAGAGTGATTCTCGAACTCAAGCGGTCATCACAATGTCCCGGGGGCTTGTTAAAATACAGAGTGCTGGGCTGCATCCACAGATGTTCTAATTGTGGGGTGGGGCCCAAGGATGGCCTTTCTAACCAGTTCCCAGGTGACGTTGATGATGCCTGTTTAGAGACCCCACTTTGAGAATCACTGCCCCAGCCGTTGACTGACAGGCGTGGGAGAACAGAGACCAACAAGTCCCAGGTGCACAGGGCTGTGGAGATGTACTCCATCCCCACTGAGGAGAATGTGGGTGACTGCTAGCTCTGGGCGAGGCCCCATATGGAAATGGAAACAGGACCCAGACTGTGCCCTTGGGCAGCTGGGAGTCTAGTGGGGGGGGGAACCAACATGACTGTCGTCTCTGCTAGGACAGGTGACACAGTCCTGTGGGAGCTGGGGGAGGGGTAGATGGATGGGGCCTCAGGGAGGCAGAGGCAGGTGAGGAGGGAGATGCTGCTTTGCATAGGCAATGAAGACTCCTAATATGTCTTAACAGCCCCATGGAATCAGTGTTTTTCTGAACTTTGAGTAACGTATGGCTTCTGTTTAGTGGAAATAAATTGTTTTCACCAATCCCTGGTATTGGCCTAAGCCAATTTACAGATTAAGTAGCTAATTACACACTTGTAAAACTTAATTAATGATATCCCTCTGCCTAAACTCAGTTACCACTCAAAGTGTGAATCTGGTGCTGTTTGGTATACGTTTGTTAAAGTTCCCATAGCTCTACAGCTGGCTATCCTTGGGTAATGACCATCTTTTTTTTTTTTTTCCTTTTTTAATTGGAATCACTGTGAAATTTTCATCTTACAATGTTGGTTTTCTGGCCTTCTCTTGTGAACTTGTCATTTATCGTTAAGTCCACAGCCGTTCTTTTCTTATTCCCTTACAACTACTAAACTGTGCTCTTTGGTCACAGACTCAAATGCAGGCATTGAAATTGGGTGGCATTGGTAAATTGGTAATTGGTAAAGTAGACATTCAGTTGGCCTCTAATATATATGTGAACAGATAGATAGAGGCAAAACATCAACGTGAAAATGCAAAAAGAAATTCCTGTGGGAAATTCACCATCCTTAAGAAAATCCCTACAAGATCCCAGCTTGAGGAGCCTGCAAATAGGAGACATATCACTGATGGGTTTAGGACCTAAAACTAAGCTTGAGAGAGCATTTAAATACCAGTTTTTTTTCTCACCGAGTCTCACATTTTTCCTCTCCACTTTGTCCTCGAATGTTGAAGAGAAAGTATGTGAAACTGGGGAGAAATTACCCAAAACCCTTAACCCTTATCAGGAATTCAGATTTGATCCGAGGGATACTTGAGCGCTTCAGCCGACTTCAAAGCAAGGAAATGATGGACGGAAGTATTTGAGGAATGTTATTTGTGCTCCTGAGTGACAGTAGATGAAAGTAAAGAGAACACATAGTCAAAGGAAGCTTTGTGAGTGTAGGAGCTAGAGGTCAGACCTGAGTGTGTTTGTAGAAGGTTCTGGAGGGAGGGTTGGTGTGACTGAGTGACAGACCTGAGGAACTGGAGTGTGCAGAGGACTTCTAGGCCTGGGGTCCGGAAGGAGAGGGCTACCCAAAAGGAAGGGAAGCTTTGGAGAAAGAGCATGAACTCAGGGCTCGCTTTGTCTGTTTTTTGGGATGATCTCATAGGCCGTGAGAAATCTGTGGAGTCAAAGATGACGTCATGTGAGAGGTGAACGAGGGTTTCATCCACTTGCCAATCATAATTTAAGTCAGGCGAATAGAAGATGTCCCCCAAAGAGTAGGAATGTCTGGGACTTCTGGCCGACTGGTGTGTGTGTGTGTGTTGTTTTTAATAGCCATGGTCAGCTTTGGGGAAATAGCACTGCAGCTTTGGGACTTTTCAAAGCATCTCTTCCCCAAATCTGGCTTCCTTAGGGAGATTCTCATGCATGACATAGTTGATCAAACATTCATCTAGTGTTCTGCTGAGGTCAGATAAGTGGAATTTTGCCCAGATTTCTACACCAGAATGAACTAGTTAGAGTGACTTTTTCTGCTTTGCTTTCTGGAAACTTTTGAAAATGTGTCCTTTTCATTGTACATAAATTGTGATTTTAAATTGTCACTGTTTCTTGTGTTTAGATGAGACCTGCCAGAGCCAAATTTGACTTTAAAGCTCAGACCCTCAAGTAAGTACCACCAATTTGTTTTTATGACTGTCTCTGTTGAAACACAGCTCACTTGTAAAGAGATGGAGGAAAACAACGATGATTAAAAACAGTAATTTATAGAGTTTCCTACGTGCCAAGCGCATTCACGTTTCTTACATATGGTAACTGATTCAGTGGTTACCAGAACCCTCTGGGGCTGGCGCCGTTGTTATCCCCATTACACTGATGGAGAGACAGAGAGGCTATGAGGTTAAGGAGCTTCCTGAAGCTGGTCAGTGACAGAGGCAGGGGATTCAAACCTGGGCAGCCTGGTGCCAGAGCCTGAGCTTCTACCACTGGGGCACCTGCCACCTCTTATCCAGGGACACCGTTTGCTTGATGAAGTGGTGGCTCGATCTGACCCACTCTTTCTATGGGAGGAACCAGAACCAGTGTCTAGGATGATAACTTTATTAGTTTCGCTATGACGTCTGATGACATTCAAAGATAATGGGAACACACAGGAGAGCAGTATGTTCCCCAAAGGGCTAGCTCTATAAAATATTTCTTAAAAATTGTCTTCTATCCTAGAAATGAGTCTAGGAACCACTGCACACTATGTCTATACCTCCCATGCCTCCTTCTTCCCAGAGAGACTTTGCTATTGGCATAGTAATGGCTCTAGAAGGCTTTCAGTGAAGAAACCTGATTAGCTTATTTTACCCAGTGTTACCTAAATTTGGATGACCAGGAAGCCTTTCTATTCCATGAAATGGAATTTGGAAAATGCTACCAAAGACTGGGTTCTACAAGGAACCTACTCATTTCCTATCTAATTATGGATTAAAATGGGCCATGAGTTTCCATTGGCAGCAATAACCAGCATGTCATCCCATTGTCTTGCTGATGGGAGGCCCCCCCACATCTCCATTCTTGGTGATGAGAGGGAAAGCTCTTCATCACTGGACGCTGAGTAACGCCATGGAGAAGACGACTCAGCCAGGATTTTGATCTCCTCCAATACAAAATGAGTGACCAGGCCACAGTCTCTAGACCTAGGCACAAATCTGGCGTGTTGGGTTTGTTTATAATTACTCCAGTCCTTTAGCTCATTAGCTAACTAGAAGTGGCAGTCTAGTGTGCTGGAGAGATGGGCTCTAGAGTCAGGAAGCCCTGTGTTTGCATCATGACTGTGCCCCTTGCTGTTATCTGTGACTCTGAGCAAGTCACCAACCTCCACCTCAAATTTCCTCATTTATAAAATGGACATAGTGGGGCCTGGGTGGCTCAGTCATTAAGCGTCTGCCTTCAGCTCAGGTCATGATCCGAGGGTCCTGGGATCAAGCCCCACATCAGGCTCCCTGCTCAGCAGGAAGCCTGCTTCTCCTTCTACCACGCTCCCTGTTTGTGTTACCTCTCTCCCTGTGTGTCTCTCTCTCTCTCTCCCAAATAAGTAAATAAAGTATTTTAAAAAAATAAAATGGAAAAAAAAATGCCACTCTTGCAGGGCAGTTGAGGTAATACTTATAAAACATTTCGCATCACGTAACAAAAGTCAGCATCTCCCCCGTCCCTTTTTTTTTTTCAAGTATTTTATTTATTTATTTGACAGAGAGAGATCACAAGCAGGCAGAGAGAGAGGAGGAAGCAGGCTCCCTGCTGAGCAGAGAGCCCGATGCGGGACTCGATCCCAGGACCCTGAGATCATGACCTGAGCCGAAGGCAGCGGCTTAACCCACTGAGCCACCCAGGCACCCCCCGTCCCTTCTTTTTAACCAAAGAGAAGATAACAGAGTTATACAAATTAATATTACCTTTTCCCCTTTTTCCTTTGGAATGAGAGAGGTACATGTAGTCATTGAATGGTATTGTGATGATAATCATATTTACATAGGTTTCATTAAAAAGTCTGAACAATTTTTTTCTTAGAGCATCTTTGTCCAATAGAAGAGGGAAGGCTGACTGAGATGGAATTGTCACCATTTATCAATAATGCTAATGCTGGGGGCATCTGGTTGGCTCAGTCAGTTAAGCATCTGACTCTTGATTTCAGTTCTGGTCATGATCTCAGGGTTGTGGGATCGAGCCCCATGTTGGGCTCTGCACTGGGCGTGGAGTCTGCTTAAGATTCTCTGTCCCTCTCCCACTGCCCCTCCCCACCCTGCACACACACACACACACACACACACACACACACTCTCTCTCTCTCTCTAAAAAAAGAATTAAAATGGTGCTAATATTGGAGAGAGGAGTCCTTCCTCCTGGCTCGGTGCTGTTATTGCTCCGTCCCAGAAAAGTTAATAAACCTTTTTTTTTTTTTTTTTTAAGAGTAAATGATAGATCCATTGACTTGGGTCTTCTAAATGTCTTTAATCACCAGGTTCTACTTTTCTCCATAGTAGGTTACTCAAAAAAGTGTTCTGTAGGAGCACTCGAGTTAACAAAGTTAAATAGGGTTCTTATCCACAGGACTTATCCGAGCCTCTACTGTGCTGAGAATATTCATGGGGACACTCCAGAAAAGATCTGAATGAAGTATATTGTATTATTGTTTCTCAAACCTCGTTATCACCAGACCTTGCGGTGTGGTTCTTCGGGAGATGGGCATGAGGTCCACAGTGCAGGAAGGCTAACTGCAGACCTCTCAGCCCCCCATGAGCTGTCCTCCTCCTTGCTTAATTCGGGGCCATGACACTCCCACCTGTCTCCACAGCTGCGAGTCACTGAGGGCGGGAGACCGGGGAGCGTCTCCAGCAGGAGTGGATATGCTGAGGGTCCAGCACAGCCATGTGTCCATGGTTGGGGGGTAAAGGGAGGAGGGAATTCAAACACGCCCAAGGACAGCTACAGCAAAAAACTGGCCCCAAATATTCTCTCTTACAGAGACAAATGTCCCAGATCCCCTTCACGGGCCTCCTCAGGGTTAGAATCTGGTCTACCAGTGCAAGATCCACAAAGGCTGCCTTGTTCTTGCACTCAGCACAGTGCTGACTTTGTGTAAAGTCTTCCAGATGTGCCCCCATTGTTTAGCCAGCATCCCTCACAGAATCGTGGGACTTCCTGGCACACAGCAGAGGACACAGGCCTGCCCCCTCCAAATTGCAGTCAGAGCTTTTCTTTCCATTGCTGTTGGTTTGATGCAAATGGAAAAGATCTAGGTCATTTTTTTTTTACTCAAAAAACTTTTCAAGCTATAATTGTTACAATTGTTTATCCTCATCTTGGGTTTTTATTTTACTTATAATTTATCTTTTTCATTTTTTTTTTTTAAGAAGGAACCCTGATTAGAGGTTAACAGCATCATTATTAAGGCCAGCAAAGGGATGGATGGAGATAGAAAAGTTGCACAAATACATGAAGAACATTTTAAGGAAAATCCATCCACTTTTCTTTCCAAGGTTCTTTCCCATGTCGAAAAGGAAGAAGCGACTTCCCATTTCCCCGAGCTAGCTCTGTAACAGGCACTGTGCTGGGCCTCTTACTTTGAGTTTGTTGCTACGTTTTTCCAATAACTCTGACTTAGCTCCTATTTTCAGATAAAGTATCTCTGAGAGATTCCGTATCTTGCCCCAGGTCTCCGAGCTAGTAAATGGTGTAACTGGATTTTAAACCCGGATCTGGCTAATTTCAGAGCCTTTCTACTGCATGATGATAGACGGATGTGGGGAGGGTGATGTGGCTGGCTGGCTGGGCTGGCTGGCTGGAACGACCTGAGGATGTCAGTCTCTCACAAGTAACTTGATGGTCATTTCCAGCAATGAAAGCATGCCTTGCTTGGGCATGGAAGGATAGTAAAGACAATGAAAGCATCTACAGGGAGACTTTTGTCATTTACTGGACATCAGTTGAGACTGCTGGGTACATTGTTCCGTGTTGCGTAAACATTCTGAACGTAAGACCAGCATTCACAAAAAATACATTGAGAAAACCCACAACCATAAGCCCTGTGAGCACTTTGGAGTGGGGAGCCGGTTTGAAAGTCAACATCCATCCCACAGAAGACTGAAAAGTGGCCCAAAGAGATATAACCTCCTAAAGAGCAGGGTTCTCCCTCCCGAATATGGAGCCCCCTCTTCTGTAATTTGTCCCCTTTGACCTCAGTCAGAGTTTCCTTTTGCTAAAATATGGAGTGTCCTCATCTCATGCATTTGGAACCATCTGCTGACATGCTCTGACCTCTGCTGACAGGGAGCTTCCTCTGCAGAAGGGGGACATCGTGTACATCTACAAGCAGATCGACCAGAACTGGTATGAAGGAGAGCACCACGGCCGGGTGGGCATCTTCCCGCGCTCCTACATCGAGGTACGGTCACCCTTTCTCTTTCCCCAGGACAGCCCGGTCCTGCCCCCAGCACCATGCACTTACCAAGAACTTGTATTTTTTTGTTTCCTCCCTCCCTCTCGCTCCCCTCACTTTCTACTCTTTTCCTTCTCCTCTGTCTCTTTTCCCTTCTCAGCTTCTTCCTCCTGCTGAGAAGGCTCAGCCCAAGAAGTTGGCACCGGTGCAGGTTTTGGAATACGGAGAAGCTGTTGCCAAGTTCAACTTCAATGGTGATACGCAAGTAGAAATGTCCTTCAGGAAGGTAAGTACCCTCTCTTCTCGGACCTGGGGCTCTGTTTGGATGGCCCTGTTCTCGTGGGGGAAGGGGCGCGACGGCAATCTACTTGTCTCATGGTACCGTCCCTGTGCCCGAGAGCTGTGCCCCACGTAGGACTGCTTGAAGGGCAGGTGGAGAATTTTCTGAGGTGAGGGATTTAAAAAATAAACCCTAGGCTTTCTCAGAGCTTAGTCACATGAGATCACTGATTAAAGGCGGTGTTTCTGGAGTCTTAGACCTCTTCAGCCAGCATTTATTGAGCACTCCATGATGTGGAAAGTCGTCGTGACTAGATTTACGACATATTCCTATGGCCCAGTGGAGAGGAACAAGTCCTCTGAAGCCAAAAGTCAGCCTCGCCTCTGGGAAGTTAAAGACTTTTTCCAAGCTGCTCTTTGCTCACAGGTGAAATGAAGACAAATGACCCTATCCTAGAGCTGTTTTAAGAGGATTCAAGGAAACCACCTCTGTGAGGCCCTCAGCATAAAGCATGGCATCTGGTTGGTGCCCTCAAGGACTGGGCGTGCTCGCCTGGCACACGAGTGAGCTGCACAGTGATGCCTTTCTTCCCAGCGAGCAGACACTGTCTTCCCATGTCAAAACTCTCTGGCTTGCTGAAGTTATTAGTCACTAATTTTAGTGAGGATTTAGGGAAGTGAACATGTGCCTTAGAAAAAGATGAACCACCTTATGGGAAAGATAAGCCCCTCCATGCCCAATATTTGGGAGACCAGTAATTAAGTCATTACATGTGTGTGTCACAGAACAGCCTGCGGTGGGCTCTTCCGCTATTGCTACCATAGCATTAAAACCATAGAATTCTATTTCTTGATAAAGAAGGAGGTTCAACTCTGTGTCGTAAAGGATGAAAAAGAAGGCTGGAAAGTGAAATATAGTGCTTGCTCAATTTTCATAAGAAAAATATGTTGCAAGTCTAATTCACATGCACAGAATTAAATCTGGGAAATACATGTATCAAAATATTAACTGTGGTTACCCAAGTGATAATCTTCTGAGTAATACTTATTTTCTGCTTAATGTATGTTTTTGGTTGTTTTTTTTTTTACTTTTCTATAATGGTACAGGGAAAAACAAAGTTCTAAAAGGGAAGGAAAAAAGATAACCCTCCCAAACCTTTGCTTTTGGAGACAACTGGATATCGATTTTGTGATAAATGAGGCAAAACCCCTCCATCTGGCTGTTAGCTGGGGGGATGACTCTGACCTTCTCCTTTGCTGCAGTATTTGAAAACTAAGCTTGACTTCCCAGCCTCCAGGTAGCTCTCCTGCTGTCAGCAACTCATCTCTGCGATACTGATTTTATCCGAGTCTAGCCAGGAAGGCTTTTCTGAACAAGGGATGTGATGAACAGTGAGGGATGGCGCAGGGTGCAGGCAGGGGCCTCAGACCTGCCAAGGCGTGGTGGCCCAAGGTCCTTGCCATGTCTTGCAGGGTGAGAGGATCACGCTGCTCCGACAGGTGGACGAGAACTGGTACGAAGGGAGGATCCCAGGAACGTCCCGGCAGGGCATCTTCCCCATCACCTACGTGGACGTGATCAAGCGGCCCCTGGTCAAAAATCCCGTGGATTACATTGACCTGCCTTTCTCCTCCTCCCCAAGTCGCAGTGGCACCGCGAGCCCACAGGTACCTAGACTTCTCGTCCTTGGTCTTCACGCTCCTCACCGACCCGTCCACGGTGCTGAGGGCACGCAGGCCCTCTGGGGTGGCTCTGCAGCACTGTGGTTAGGAACTCCCTGCAGTCATGCAGAGAGTACACACAAGGGTTTGTTTTCATGGGTACAAATGACATGTTTCGAGAACTTGGAGGGACAACTATTATGTTGGGGAAAAGAAGAGCTTAAGGTTGCGGCTCTGGGGATAACATGGTTAGGGCCAGAGAAATGAGAGACTTTAGCAGTTGGTCCGGAACTAGGAGCATCCTACCCTGCGTGAAGCTGGTTGTCTGGGGACCGCTGCTGTCCAATACATACTGTGACCCAGGCGGGTTCTCTTCAGCATCTTACTGGTCAAGGCCCGCCTGCAGAAGGCAAAGATTGAAAGAGAGAATCTTGCACTCTCATCCTCAGACAGATAGACCAGATCCGGAGTATTGTTTGCAAGCAGGAACTAGGCTGGGAAAGGAACAGACAGCGTCCCTGTTTACGCTGGGCCAAAAGGAAGTAGTTTTACAGGCATAGTAAGATGTTTGCATTCCTAAACGTTTATTATAAATGGACTTGTTTTATAAAATATATAAATTATTCCCAACCCATCCCCACTTCCCCAAAGCCAAGAAAGAATTAGGACCTTGGGTTCAGAAGAGGCATGGTGGGGTGACTTCCTGTGAAGGCCACTGACCGTACCCCCGTGGTAAGGTGTAGGGAGAATGGCCAGCAGTGTGAGAGCGGGACCCGGACCTGGACCTAGGATGACACTTGGATGGTGCCTCTTTTCCATCATCCTCTCCTTACTTCCTTCCACCTGCCCACCCCTGACCCCAGGGATGGTACTTGGCAGAAGGCATTAGACAGGCTGACCCAGGGCTTCCTGCACAGCGAGCTCCATCTCCTGTGATCTCATGGGGAGGGGGCATGGAGTCAGTGCAGGCCATTCTGCTTCGTATTAATTAGAGGAACTCAGTGAGATTTTTCACTTCACTGTAGCCAAGCACAGCTATAAAACAAAATGTCTCCACTGCTCATATCCATCTCTGGAAGGCTCTTTGCTGGGAACTCTAGAGAGAATAAAAGCCCAAAGAAGGGGCAGGACTGTGGCAGGGCACCTTTTTCCCTTCGTGATGTGGGTCAAGGCTCTTCAGTGGCAGCCTGGGGTGGGGTGGGGTGTGGTGGGGTGAGCAGCTTCCAGTGTGTCCCTCTGAAAGTCCGATTCCACAGACCGCACCAGGGCCGTCTGTAACCACCCCGATGGACCCCTTTCTCCCGTCTCCATACCCCTCGCTTTCCCCCCTTCCTGTACCTGCACACACTGTGCACACACATGCACACAGCCACATCCCACTTTCTCTCCAACCTAACTGAACGATTTCATTGTTTGGACACCAGAGTGTCCTCGTCCTCTGCATTTCATTCCTCTTTGTATATCCCTTGTGATTATTTTCCTCCTCTCTTCTTTATGCTGACTTTTGTACCTTTTTGCTTCTTTCCTTTGTTTTCCTCTCTCTCCTTTTCTTTTTAAGTTTGCCAGTCACAGCAAGCTCATCGTGCCGGCCCCCTCATCCCTGCCCCACCCCCACCGAGCCCTGTCCCCTGAGATGCACGCTGTCACCTCTGAGTGGATCTCCCTGACTGTTGGGGTCCCAGGCAGGCGGCCTCTGGCCCTGACCCCACCCCTGCCTCCTCTTCCAGAAACTTCTGTCTATAACACGGACCCCCTCTCCTCGTGGGCGAGACCGGGTTCCTCTCTCTCTCTCAGCCTTCCTCATTCGAGCTGGTCCGATCGATCCACCCCACGCTCGCTGGCTTCCCCGCTGGCCTTTCCTCCCTCCCACAAAGCTGCCTCCTTGGCACCCGGAGCCCCCACCTTCCTTCACGTCAATGGGGACAGTGGTATCCACGTGCCACCCCCAGGTGTCCACCAGGATAGCTTCCCGCAGCTGCTGCCAGGGAGCTCTGATAGGGTCATCTCGGAGCTCAGCAACGCCTTTAGCAGCCAGGGTAAGCGGCAGCCGAGGCGAGAAGAGCGCGGACAGTGTGAGAGGAGAGCAGAGCGGGAGGCAGGTGAGAGATACCCCGGAGCACCCAGGATCTCTAAGAAGAGCTGCTTGAGACCTTCAGACGTGGTCAGGTGCCTGAGCGCGGACCAGAGACTCTCGGACCTCCGTGCGCCCGAGGAGAGCCAGCCCGGCAAGCCCCCGGGTAGCCCTTTTCCAGGAAGGGAGGCTGAGCAGACAGAGCTGCATAGAGGTGGCGAGCAGGCCGAGAGGAGGGCCGCTCGGAGTGCGGGGAGCCAGGTAGGCCTGCAGCATGACCGCGGGTGCCTTGGCATCTCAGTTGGCAGGGTGGGCTGGACGTCTCACCCGTGGCCCGTCTTCCGTGGCCCCATGGATGCCAATGAGAGCCCTTCGCTTGCCTTGGGGGCAGAAATAGTACCCAGGAGGGAACGGAGGGGCCACTGATTAAAGTGCCAGGCTGGGGACACTTGGAGGTAAAGGACAATCCACACTGGCCTCTTGAGGGGATTCAGAAGTCACTCCCCCTTTGGCTGCCTCCTGGCCCAGTGCCAAAGCCCCGTGAGAAGGAAAGCCTTCCTCTCATCCATTCACGCCTTGGAGACTTTCCTCCATTTGTTCTAACACAGCTGAGAACACCAGGCTTCAGTTTGGCTCCGTGTGGTTTGGTTTTGTGTGAGCTGCACTTTGTCTCCGTAACCCCTGGCGCACTGCCAGCGCCCAGCTCTGTCTCTTCGTCCTGTCTCGTGTTCATGTGGGAGCACAGGGCTTTTGTTCACTGATGAACAAATGCATTTGGGTCCTGAGGAGATGTATGCAGGCCCAGCGCTGGGACCCCAGCAGGGACAGGGTCCTTGAATGGACAACCCAGGGTTTTAGGTGACTGTCCCATTTTCTCTCTGGGTCAGCTACAATGATTTCAAGGACCAAAGTGGCTTTAGGGTGTTTTGAGTGCTAAAAAGTTAGGGATGGGGATGAGGATGAACTTGGCAGTTAGATCATGATTCCAGAGCTACTTCTGGAACTGAGAACATTCTAGAATGCCTTCAGTATCAGATGGAATTCTTGAAGACGCCTCGTTTGTTGTTTACTGCGTATAATACCCCCAGTACACTATGTTTGGTCCCAGACCTGAAACTCTAAAGTTTCATTTAGTCACTCAACAATTATTTATTTGAGGCCTGTAGACACCAAGATCGCATTCCGTGGGAAAGCGGGATCTAACTGTGGGATAGTGTTGAATAATCAGGCTAGCCAGCCACAGTTTTCTACATGCAAAGTAGAAGTAAAAGTGGTCTTTTCTTCATAGGGTCTTCATAGGGCAGTTGTAAGGACTAAATGAGCTAAGCGCAGTGCTCGGCCTGTGGGAGGGCCCCCTTAAGTGGATTGTTTCTCCCACACTGAGCGAAATGAGGATCATTTCTCCCATTCCCACTCTGATCTTTTCCCTGGCCCAGGGAAAAGAGCAGAACCTGGGGCAGGCCTTGCCTGGTCCCAGAGCAGGTACTCCTGGAATATGTGTTCCAGGAGGAAGAGAAGGGTGCGTCCCACCAAGCAAAGAGCAGTTGGTTGGGGAGAGATGGAAAAGGGGCTTGCTGAGAAGAATTCAATGTCTCTGACGGGAACAGTTCTGTAAACATCCCAAGTCAGCCCACGGTGCCTAGAGACCTGGTTTACTGTTGGCTGTGAGTCAGCACAGCCCGATCCAGGAGCTGGCCTGTACAGGAAGTGTGCATAGTGCGGGAACTCTGGGCCAGTCGGGGGATATATACTTCCCACTTCCTAATGGAGGATGGGAGAGGGCAGGGGTGGGGTGGGTAGCTGGCAACATGGAAAGATGGACCTGTTGAAAATGGTTTTCCTTTCTTGGTGGGCCTCCAGAACCCAAGTGTACCACTTCCTGTCCCCGCCCTTCCTCGTCCTCTTCCAGCGCCAGCCCCTTCTCCGTGGGTGTACCTGGCCCTGACCCCAGCCTGGCTCCCTGCTGAGAGCTGGAAGATTGTGTGAGAGGGGCCCCTGCCCCCAAACCTCCCACCCGGCCCCTCTACTTTAGCCTCCTGTGACCGGGAACCACTCACAAAAAGGGGACCAGCAGAAGCTCCCTGCCCCTTGAGGCCCTCTTGGGATGATAGAGCTAAAGATGGAAAGGACTTCCGGGACAACTGTTCTTTGGTGGCCTGTCAGCTTGCTAGGGCCTCGGGCTGTGTCACTTATTTGTATAAATGCATTCCAGACCAGCATGCATGATCCGGAAAATCGCCAGTCACTGTTCTCGCTGCAGGGAGCTGAACCAAAGTTCAATTTTATGATAGTTGTTAGGAAGCTAGGTTGAACATCTGACCAGTAAGTGGAGGGAATTCAGTGGAGTACCTTAAATGAAAAGACATTCTGAAATGTTACGACCCTTTCTTCTTTCACTGCTAATATATTGAAGGCCTCATGTGATCTGACCATTTAGACAACAAGCCAGCTTTGCCTTCCACAACCTCCCTGCTGGTTTGCCTGGATAATCCCCAGCTGCCCTTCACTTCTCCACTTAGATGTTACTTCTTCCAGAAGCCTTTCCCGACAGCTTCCCCCTGCCCCTGCAAGACTGGATTAAGTGCCCCGATTTTGTGTGTCCCCAGCAAAGTTCAGCACCTGATTTGGGGTATCTCAGTTTTTTTGTCTTCATACCTTCACTGGTCTATGTCACCATTAGAGTGCGAGCGCCCTAAGGTCAGGGACCATGACACCTGATATATGGAAGGTACTCAAGAAATATAAGTACTTGTTGAGTGAAAGAGAAGATAAAGAAAAAAAGTGACGGACCCCAGTTAAAGCTATGTATGATCTCCATTGCGGGGAAGGGGAGGAGAGATCATGCTCTCAAGGGCGCCTGGGTGGCTCAGCGGGCTAAAGCCTCTGCCTTTGGCTCAGGTTGTGGTCCCAGGGTCCTGGGATCGAGCCCCGCATCGGGCTCTCTGCTCGGCAGGAAGCCTGCTTCCCCACCCTCCCACTCTCTCTCTCTCTGCCTGCCTCTCTGCCTACTTGTGATCTCTGTCTGTCAAATGAATAAATGAAATCTTAAAAAAAAATATATATATATAATGCTCATAAATCATTATAATGCAGACAGGGAAGGAGAGTCAGGTAGTTCACCCTGAATGTTCAAGATAAGGAGAAATAATAAGCAACAGGAGGGAGAAGGTGGAAGTCTGGTAGACTTTGGAAAGAAAAGTGGCATTTGACGTTGGACTTGAAGGATAGGGACGTTTATAAGCAAATACCAAGAGGGTGTCATTTAAGGCAAGCAAATAACCCAGCCAAGACAGGTGGGAACATGAAAGGGGGTGTGCGAGATTTGAGCTTTGGGTGAGGTTTAGGGTGTCCACAGGTAGATGGAAGGGGGGTGTCCAGGGAAGGGGCTGGGAGCAGAGCTGGAAAGCACGTAGACACCCACTAGCAACATCCAGTCCCCTTCCTCATGGTCACGTGCCTCCTGTGAATCCGTTGTCAGACTTCCCTGTTTGGTGCTAAGTCCCTGCATGGCTGCTTCCTTCCCACTTCGTCACCTCTCCAGTCCAGCCCCACCCCTGCCTCTCCCAGCTCTGGGGGTGGATGAACACTTGTGAAAGCTTTGGCTTTTCACGCCTTTGTAGACTCCCAAACTGAAATCACATTGGGTCAGTTGCTCACATTTTTAGGTGTGTGTCCTTTGGACAGCGGAAGCTATGAATAAAGGGCAGGGGGTGTTTCGGGGAACCACAGTGTAGTGGGAAGAGCACTGTGTCGGAAGTCGGGATCCCTGGGCTCTGGCCCAGTGCTGCCAGTGGCCTGCCATGTGTCTTTGGATGAATCACTTCCCTTCTCTGGAAGCTTCCTCATCCATAAACAAAAGATTTAGACAAGAGAACTGAAGGTCTTTTTAGCATTGTTGTTTTATGATTAGCTAAAAATCCTGTGTGACTGAAAAGGGGAGAAAAGAACAAATTCAAAATTTTAAGTAAGGAGCTTATTGTAGACCTTCACAACTGAAAAATGAAAAGTTTTCCCCTTCATTTGGGGGGTGTACTAGGACAAAAACATGCATATAGACAAAACGCCCAAGAGTTCAGAATTACCCACCAAATTCTTGGATTCTGTCGGGTGTCGTTTTGGCCAAGAAGATTTAGGATGATCAAGACCATGAAGGGGAAGATCATCTTGCAAATCTTCAGTCATTAGCATCATCAACTATTTGCTGAGCTTTCCCCAGAGAGAGGCACCGTTTGCTGACTGGCATCCAGCCTTGGTTTTTAAGAGTTCCTACAGTGAGCATGAGAGATCCTCATAGAATTTCTGAATTAAAAAGAATCATTTCAGATCCTCTACTCCAGTGACCCAGACTTTTCTGGGTCACAGAACCTTTGAGAATGTGAGGTGAGCTGTGGACTGTGGGCCAGTAGTCTGGGGACGACGAAGGGCGTGCACACACAATTCTGCATCAAGTTTCAGGAGATCCACCCCTGAGTCCATCCGAGAGTTTCCTGGGAGTCCGTGCCCCCCAAGTCAAGAGCCCCTAGTCTATTCTACTTTTATCGTGAGATGAGAAAAGTGACAAAACTTTCACAATATTCGTTTGGGTCCCAAAGGGAAGGAAGCCAGTCAATGATAGAAATCAGTATTTGGGAAAGCCGTATGTCCTCAAAGCAGCTGAGAAGCACCAGACAAACTACTTCACAGCCTCAGAGAAAGGCGAGCAGAGAATGCCGCTCAGGTGATGACAGAAACAGGCTTTGGCAGATTCAGAGGGGATGCCCCTTACTATGTGGAAGCTAGCTTTGTTCCCAGAAAGATAAAAACAGAGACATAGGCCTGCTTGAGCATGGAAATTAAGGAAATCAGAAGTGGTAAGATACCCAGCTGAAAATGGGAAGCATTCTCCTTTGCCTCACCTGGAAGGGAAATCTTTAAATGTGTTCGGACGGTGTTTAACGAAGAGCGGGATGGAGAGGGGCTCTGGCAACAGTTCCAAAAATAACCAGCAGGTGTTCTCTCAACGCCTGAAGTCGGGAACTAAGACCTAAAGTTGAAGTGTCCACCCCTCCAAAGGTGTTAGGAGCCATGGCAGGTAGCCATAGCAACAGTCATGCCTGCTACAGAGGACCTCCTGAGCTGACCTCCTGGTCAGTGATCTCTCCGGCTACTCTGCTGGGTCCCTCAGGCAGAGCACAAGTATGAAGAATCAGGGTGGAGTGGGGTGTACAGGACCCAGGGTCTGAGAGCTCGGGGTTCACATCCGGGCTCCTCAGTTCCCAGCTCACACGTTGTAGTTTCATAGTGTGAGGTAAATATGGACCACCCTGCTGAGTTACGAGGATGATATGAGAGGCTGTGGAGACTAACACACCTGGCACAGAGCCTGTCCCTGGGACTCTGTAAATACCCGTTACGTGATATCAGGGTAACAGGGAAAAGACAGAGAAGCAGCGTGCTTTATCCTCCTTACCCCATTCCACCTAAGAGAGGAAGATGGCGGGGCAGGGAGGAGGAGAAAGTAGAAGATGGAAGAATCCTTCCACTCTGTGCTCCATAAATCCAGAATTTAGAAAACGTAAAATTTGCATTCTGTAACTTAGTGCTTCTCCCTATTCTCTCTCACCTTGGGTATCAAGGCGTCCTCTTGGGAAGCTTTTGCTTCTTCATCTTTGAATACACATTTGCCATTTCTCCTCTGATTGCTTTAGGAGGGAAAGAGATCACACACTGTAGACCATGACAAGAAGGCTGAGCGTTTGAGTTTGGTGTTGTAATCAGATTCGAGTGATGACAAAGGAATGTGTTCTGTGTGGAGCAAGGAGACTGTATCTAGGTGGGGAACAGTTGGACCGATTGGTTGTAATTTTGTTTTTTGTTTAAGCTGGGATCTTTTTCTTAATGAGCTCAAGGAGAACTTGGTCCTGTTGTGAGGGTCCTGTGGAAGTGTTCTAGAAAGCCAGGAGCCTGAATCAGTCAGGCCTCTGGCTCCTCTGGCCAAGTTTGCCTGTGGTGTTCCCAGAGCTGCGAATCAGCCACCATGCAGGGCAACCCCTCAGCCCCCACACTGCCAGAGGAAGCCCTCCGTCCACATCTGGAGGCTGCGTCAGAAGCCCTCTACCCGGTCCTCAGGGGGCCGTGAGTGAGGTGCCTCCGTCCTTAAGCCAGGTCAGCCCCCCACTCCCAGATCCTAGCTCTCAGTTCATAGGATGCATGCCCTTTGAGCTTTATGCAAGAACCTCAGAGCCAAAAAGGATGTTTATGTAAATCATGTCCAATCCTCTTATTTTACTAAGAATTTGAAATCCAGAGAAATTCAACATTTTGCTCCAAAGACCATGAATTAGTGTTGTAGCCTGGCCTGGAACCCAGATTTCCTTGCACCCAGTCTGGTCTCCCCTGAGAGGCCAGTGTGGGTCACCAGAAAGAGAGGTGGGGTGGGGTCTGAGCAGATGACAGGGTAGGTGTGTGCAGTGGGTTGAGGAATGTCATCTCTGAGTGACTGGGACAGGGGGCCAGGGAGTGGGGAGGCGGATAGGGGAACAGGAGCACAGAAGGGACCTGTGATGCTTCCGGGGACTTGGACCACTCTGAGGTTGAGGTCCTTAGTCTTGTTCACATCTCCAGGACTTCCTGCTGTTTTTTTTACCCTATGGAGAGTTTATTTGGGGTTTCAAGGCTTTGGCACACACCCAAAGCTGGACAAGAACCTTGCTAACTCCTTGGGAGCACCAGGTATTTGTGGATCCAGATGGATTAATAGCTCAAGGGAGGCTGGGGTCAGACTCCTGGGGGTCTTCTGTGAACTGCAGATAGAAAGGCAACTGAGCAAGGCTTCCTGCAGGACTGCTCACTTGGGGAGAATAAAACCAGCAGTCCAGGCCAAGGGGGGCAGTTTGTGAGTGTGTGTGCAAATACAGACGCAAAACAGTTTCCAGATCAGCAACTAACCCTGCTTGCTGTCGGAGGGGTTGGGGGGGTGGAGTGCAGCTTGTGTGTGGGGGGGCTGCTGATGGCTGTTTTTCTAAACATGTGGGAAAAAAAAAAAAACCTCGAATGTATCTCCAAGAGGTTGAAACGTGCTTGGCATAGGATAATGCTCTCTTTATTCTTAATCTTGGCTGAGGTCATAATTAGAACTTTGTCTACTTTTAGGCTTAAGTACAGGCATGGGAGGGTTCAGAGCCTCACTATCCAGTAGGAATATAATGTGAATCATGTATGTAATTTAAACTTTCCTGGTAGTAAAATGGAATAAGTGAAATTAATTTTAACAATGCATTTAATTTAGTCCAACATAGCTACTATAGTATTTAAACTATTAATGTAATTCTATGGTAGTATATAATCAATCTAATTATTAGTGATATAGTTTACATTCTACATTTTGTGCTAAGTTTTTGAAACCCAGTTTATATTTTTACACTTACAGCACATTTCATACTGGCCATATCTCAAGTGTTATTGGCTACCATATTAGCATAGGTTCAGAGGAAAAGATATATAAAGCTGTACACAGTTAGAAATGGGGCCGGGGGAGGTACACCTGCGTGGCTCAGTTGGTTAAGTGTCTGCCTTTGGCTCAGGTCATGACCCTGGGGTCCTGGGATCAAGCCCCGCATTGGGCTCCCTGCTCAGTGGGGAGCCTGCTTCTCCCTCTCCCTCTGTTGCTCCCCCTGCTTGTGCTCACTCTCTAAAATGAAATAAAATAAAATAAGATAAAATAAAATAAAATAGAAAATGGGCAGGGAAAGAAAAATAAATGCCTCAAGGAAAAAAATCTGAAGGTAAATGGCCTTCAAAGTGAAGGGCAAATCCCTGCCTCGGATATCAGTGGTCTCCATCTCTCCTGAGGGTCCACATTGCCACACACACCCCCTATCAAAAACTGGTTTCTATCCCAACTACATGATATGTTTGATTTAAATGTAAGGAATGTATTTCAAACAGGGAGAAGTTGAACCTTAGGTAATAGGATAAATGTTTATCTTGCTCTTGTCCTTTCTTCCACAAACTGTGGGTAAGGAGTCCAATCATCCTTACCTTTCGGGGATGACTGAAGTTTGTACTAGATGTCAACTTTGTCTAGATGTGAAGGCAATGATAGCGATTATCCTCTGATTTGCATATGACCTGAAACCAAGGAAGGTATTAGCTGGGTCAGTATCCCTTCCAGTACTGTGCATCCTTAAGTTAAGGACTGGACCGTATCTGTTACCACACACTGTACCTTTTACATAAAGAAAAAGTATTCAGGAAGAGAAGTGACCTATTGTCACAAAGGGCAGAAGCTAGGTGTTGTTGTGGTCTTAGCTGTCCCAGCGGGACTCAAGAAGAAAGTGGTGTATGTCACTTAGACACCGAGCACTCAGTATTCAGTGACTTTGTCCCCTTGTGCAAACTTCATGCTTCCTTGAGCCTTAAAAGTCCTTTTCCATCTTCTCTTAGTCAAAGGGTTAATGTAAAAGTCAGATGAGGTCATGGATCTCTATGTGCTTTGAAAGCTGGGAGTGTGTGTTTGTTTTTAAGTGCTTTGCAAAAAAGGGCTAGTAAAATATTCGGGTCCTTTTTAACATATCTGATGTACCAAACCTCTCTTAATCAACAAATATTTGCTTGATGATCAAGTCTAGTCACTCCTTGGAGATTAAGTTCACTGAAAGATGCTACAGGGCTTCTGTAAGCTTTGGCCACCATGTGTAGAGATGGTCTATATCCTCTTTCTGTTCTGCATTTGACCTGAGGTCATTAGACCACAGGACACAGTCTGGAAATATTTTGGTTATTATGAGAACTTTCATTTTCATGAGGTGTGACCCACATTCATCAGTCTTGGCACATTCCAGCCAAAGAATCTCAGTGAAGGATAATTAAGGTCCCCTACAGCCTTACTCTCCCAGATTGATCTGTGGGCCAGCATCAGAGGCATCATCAGCAGAAATGTAGAGTCTTGAGGGCATGTGCTGGAATGACAAGGGGTGTGATATAACTGATGAATCACTGACCTCTACCTCTGAAACTAATAATACACTACATGTTAATTAATTGAATTTAAATAAAATTAAAATAAAAAAAATTTTTTTTTAAAGATTTTATTTATTTATTTGACAGAGAGAGATCACAAGCAGGCAGAGAGGCAGGTAGAGAGAGAGGAGGAAGCAGGCTCCCCGCTGAGCAGAGAGCCCGATGCGGGGCTCGATCCCAGGACCCTGGATCATGACCCGAGCCGAAGGCAGCGGCTTAACCCACTGAGCCACCCAGGCGCCCCAAAATAAAAATTTTTAAATGTAGTCTCAGGATGCACCCCAGGTGTGTCCACTCAGACTCTGCCTGTTAACAGGGCTCCAAGCTGATAGCAGCACACACAAAGGGTTGAGAAGCCATTCCCCCACAGCATCCCACCGAGTGATAGCACAGTGGCTGGGATCGGCTGCTCCCTTCCTCTCCAGGCAGCCCTTCTACCGGACAGCTCGAACTTCTAGAGTTTTCCCTCCTGTCAAAATCCTCCTGTCAGAGTACATTTCCTTCTTCTGCCCCGTTAAAGCCCACATAGCAAGTGCTTGGAAATACTGTTACTTTGGCGATGACCTGAGATCAAGGAAGGGATTACACAGAAGCCTTGATCCAGAAGCTGGATGGGTGGTGATTGGGGCCACACAAGGTCACCTGGCAAAGACCAGCAGGTCCTGAGATGTTAGAGAAGGACCCTGAAAAGGCCTCTGGCAGGTCTGGCTCCTCCTTTACTCCTGCCAGAGTCCAGGGTTTAAAGGATTGGCATCTTGAAGAAGTTTACAGAACTTGAAGAGGTTTCCCAAAAGGACAGGAATACAGAAGTGATGTCTGGGGTGGCATTTGGTCCTCTGAGACATGCTAAAGGATGAGGCCATTTACAGCGGAGATGAACACGAAGGGATGGTGTGGTGACACACGAGGGCCAGCCCAGCAGCTTGACCTCTTGCTAGCTTTACGGCATTGGGGCATGCCCCAAACTCCCCCCTCCCCCAGCATCAGCTTCCTGGGTTTTAAAATCAAAAGAATGATAAACCCTGTTCTGCCTATCTCCAGGGTTTCTGTGGGACTCGTGGAAAATAATACCCGTGAGCACTCTTAATGACGTGAGAAATGGTCTAAGGATGAAAGATCCAGTGGGACAGTAGATGAATCCAGAAGACAGATCTATCACTGACTTGCTGTGTGACCTCAGGGGAGGCCCTGGGCCTCTCTGTGAATCAAGTGGGTCATATATAAAAGATCTGAGTGTCCTCCTAGAAGGCCCCGAGTTACCAGGGCTTGTTGCTATTGGTACACGTTACCTAGAGGGTTTTTCCAAGAAGCATGGCTCTTCAAATACCTATTTAGGGAGATTTCTTAGAGCTTGGAATTGAATCCTTTCTCAGGGAGATGGTTCCAGACACTCTTCCTAGCCTATCCTGTGGGAGACCCACTTTAAAAATGCGTCTGCCTGGCCATAATTGCACCTGCGTTTCCATGTCAGCAGGTGGTAGCTGAGCCGGTGGGTGAAGAGTGATGGGTTCATTTCTGCAGCTGTGTCAGGACACCCCGTCCTATTTCTGGAAGCAAGCTCTGCCCTGTGAGATATCTGAACTCCTACCTGGCTGGAGGGTATCCTGTGCAGACTTCTCCGGGGGAACAGTCTTGTCAGATACTTCAGATACCACCAAGGAGTTTATCAGAAGCATTTCTGTTTGTTTTCATAAGTACGCAGATGTGGCATACCTGTTAGTTTTATGAGCCTTCGTTGCCAGCGGAGGCTTCCAGTCAGCAAGATAACTGAAACTGGCTTTGGTGCAGCAGCCCCTCCGCAGATGCTCGCCAGTTGAGAGCAAAAGGACCAGTGTGTGTGTCTGTGGAGGCTCATAACTGTTCCCTAAGGCAGCCCTTCTGTGTCTTTCTCTCCTGCCGGTCTGGGCACCTTGTGTTCATGCTCAGCTCACTGTGCTCATATCCCTAACCTCCCATTCCAGTGCCTGGATGCTTGCTTCTAATTCTATACATTGCATTTTCTCCTGTGCGCCCACCATGTTGTCATGGAAACTCGATGGCCGTAGGCCATGAGTCTCCTGCGTCATCGAGTGTGATGGTGTGGTATGTGTATTTGCTCACACTTTTATTTTGAATCCGTTCCAATGTGACATCTGCTAAAATGTCTCCCTTATAATTTGCTTGGTGATCACAGCCTTCTCATCATTCATTGAGAGCAGGACCTGATCTCACAGAATCTGAAAAGAGCTATGTGGTAAGATGCCTGTTGAATAAGACCGTAGCTTTCCTAAAGAGAATCCTTACTGACTTCTAGAGTCTCAGCTGGAGTAATGCCTGGCTAACTCGCAGAGCCATTATTTGCTAGAGTTATATGGCTCTTGTCCCAGAGGGAAATGTTAGGCCCACCCCTTCCCTCTCAGAGAGCAGAGGAATTTAGAGACAATATCTGTACTCTGCCTACATGTGGGATGAAAGTAACGGTTAGTGCATGATCGGGGAATCCATACTTGCATTTCTATCCTGAAGTTATTCCATTTGTGACAGTTGCTCACTAATTATAGGCTTTTATACTGCTGCCTTTTTTTTTAATATTCATACTAAATTCCATATTCTTCTGTATCTTACCTGTTTTTTCCATGCTTACACCTGGATCCCTCCTGCACTCCACTACTGGAATATCTATTTTTTTTTAACCTGGATCTTCAACTCTGTTGTTTCCCTGGACTTATGTGCTTCGTCTGGAATGTTACATTTCTTCCTCTCTCTTTTTTTTTGTTTTTTGTTTTTTGTCCCCATGTTGACTGTTTATGGGGGTTTCTGGATATCGGGGCCACTCACAGGAAGCAGTTTGCAATGAGATCATAAACATTGCCGAAAAATCTGTTCATTACTGCAGCACTGTCTCTCATCCCCTTGACTTTCATCACAAGGTATCCCCTTCTGACAATAAATCATCTTTAATCATTTCTCAGCAACCTCAAGCCCAGCAGCGAAGAGTCACCCCAGATAGGAGTCAAACCTCACAAGATTTGTAAGTACACTTGAACTTCCTTTCTCATGTTTTTAGTAGACTGTTGGCTTTAAAAAATGGGTCATTGACCAAGTATGGGGCAGCTATCTGGGGGAATGAACAAGTCACCCCAAGCTTCTCTGAGGATTTCTAGTTGAGGCCATGTTTCCCATCAGCCAACACGAAGCAGGTGCTGGGCTAGTAACTAAAGGAGGTCACAGACTACTGGAAGATAGAGACCAGGAAAGAATGAACTGCCATCCAGGGGCAAATGAGGGCAATGGTGACTGGCTTCAGTCCTAGTATTGTGGGAATATAGAGGAAAGAGTTATTCATTCTGCCTAGAGGAATAGAGTTGTTCTACTCATTAAAAAAAAAAAAAAATCGTTGAATATCTCCTGTGCTG
This sequence comes from Lutra lutra, assembly GCF_902655055.1. Classification (NCBI taxonomy): domain Eukaryota; kingdom Metazoa; phylum Chordata; class Mammalia; order Carnivora; family Mustelidae; genus Lutra; species Lutra lutra. The sequence goes on along the minus strand of NC_062291.1, from coordinate 56,235,115 downwards.
TTAGCATGTAAGGGTAAACTCCATTCCCAGAAGAAGAGAGATTTGGAATGAGCATTGAAAGACACATTGAAGGAGCCCCTGGCTGGGTCGGTCAGTAGAGCATGCAACTTGATTTCAGGGTCATGAGTTCAAGCCCCATGTGGATGTAGAGCTTACAGAAAGAAAGAAGAAGGAAGCGGGGGGGGGGGGGGGGGGGGGAAGGAGGGAGGGAGGGAGGGAAGGGAGAGAAAGGAAAGAAAAGAAGACAAACTGGATTTGAGAGCTGGAACAGGGAAGTAAAAGGTCTTCTCAGATGAGGAAACCGTACATGCAAAGACCCAGGGTAGATGGTGTGTTTGGGGAACTCGGAGAAGGCCCATGTGGGGAAAGGACTCAACGGAACAGCACCCTAAGCAGCATGAAGCCCATCCAAAATTAGAGTTGATTGGGGGACCCAAGCAGTGAGGTTCTGGGACCTTGGCCCACCTGTCTCCACTATGTGGGAGTGAGGATAGAGAAGCAGGTATCCAGAGTCATCTCCCAGAGCTGAGGTTAGCAAGGTAGCCGTCGTGGAAGTGAAGGGGAAGATGAGGCATTCTGAGGAGTCCAAGTTGGATGGACACAGCAGGCAAGTATGGAAACATCAAAAATGTATTCGCTTTCTAACTGAAAGCTACCTGCAACTCTTCGTGCCTCGTTGCAGAACTTCTTTCTGGTAGACAGAGGCATCTACTGATTATCAATACACTTGGATAAATGTATAAAATTAAATGGTCCCTTAGTTTTAGCAGAGGAAAATGAACCTCTCCTTCCCGGGGACTGGCTTCTCTTCCTCGTTTCTAGTTTCATTTGCTCACTCACTGGAATTCGCTGGCATCTACTGGAAATGGTAGCTGGTTGGCTCATTTGCAGAGTTTTGCCCGCTACTGTTGTGTTTCAGAATAGTAATACACAGAATCGTGAAAATGCTGAATAAGTGAATAAGTGAAAACAAACTTTTCCATGTCAGATTTCATCACAAGTAGGGCCAGCATCCTCCAGTGAGCTGTTGTCAGGACAGACAGAACAGCACAGACCAGATTGCCTTAGGCCAACTAACAAGTAAATAAAAATCTTACTCCCAAACATTACTGGGATAGAAAGAAAGCAAAAAGCTTTCAAGAATTTTGGGAAAGGGACATCACATTTAAAAACAATTAACAAGGGGCACCTGCCTGGCTCAGTCAGAAGAGAGTTCAGCTCTTGATCTCGGGGTCAAGAGTATAGAGATTACTTAAATGAATAAATAAAAACTTGTAGGGGCACCTGGGTGGCCTGGACGGTTAAGCGTCTGGCATGATCCCAGGGTCCTGGGATCCAGCCCTGCGTCAGACTTCCTGCTCAGCAGGAAGCCTGCTTCTCCCTCTCCCACTCCCCCTGCTTGTGTTTGTTCCCTCTCTCATTACCTCTCTCTGTCAAGTATATTTTTTAAAAATCTTAAAAACTTTAAAAAAGGGGCACCTGGGTGGCTCAGTGGGTTAAAGCCTCTGCCTTCGGCTCAGGTCGTGATCTCGGGGTCCTGGGATCAAGCCCCACATCAGGCTCTCTGCTCAGCGGGGAGCCTGCTTCCTCCTCTCTCTCTCTGCCTGCTTGTGATCTCTGTCAAATAAATAAAATCTTTTAAAAAAAAACTTTAAAATATAAAAACAATGAAATATGTATTAGCATATTAAGAAACTCAAGGTAAGCAACTGTAATGTACTTTTTATATCTTTATATCAATACACCTATATATATACATATATATGCATATATATAGAAAAATTTTTTTATGCTCTCCAATGTATATGACCAGAATATAGATATAGTGTCTATCTCTGGACCTAAGTTACTTCTTCTTCTTCTTTTTTTTTTTTTTTTAACTTCTGATTGTCCCTGATAATCTACATACATTCTCCTATGTTAAGAAAAAGAAAAAACTTTGGTTAACTTTAAAGAGGGGGCATCTGGGGTGACTGGGTGGCTCAGTGGGTTAAAGCCTCTGCTTTGGGCTCAAGTCATGATCCCAGCCTGCATCTGGCTCTCTGCCCACCCCCCCACCTGCCTCTCTGCCTATTTGTGATCTCTGTCAAGTAAATAAATAAAATCATATTTAAAAAAAAATAGAGGGGTAATCTATGGGACACCTGAGTGGATCAGTGGGTTAAGCCTCTGCCTTCAGCTCAGGTCATGGTCTCAGGGTCCTGGGATCAAGCCCCGCATCGGGCTCTCTGCTCAGCAGGAAGCCTGCTTCCCGCCCCCACCCCCACCTGCCTTTCTGCCTGCTTGTGATCTCTGTCAAATAAATAAATAAAATCTTTAAAAAAAAAAATAAAGTGGCAGGATCTAAACAAAATGTTTACCTCCTGTAATTAAAAGGAAACTAAATAAAAGGACTTGTCATAATCTTACTCGTCAGAGGCTCCCCATCCCTAGCAGTCTTCATTTCCTTATTCTATGCTGAGTGGATCTCCCCAAAGTCTACCCTGCCAGGGAAGTAGCCAGTAAAATACTTCCATCCCCACTGATGAGTATGAAACACTACCCATGTGTTGGTTTAACTGAATTGGGCTTTAAAAATTCATTATTTGATCCTGTCAATGTTTGAATTAATGTCTCTCATTTTTAGGTTTAGCTACCAAGCATTGTATAGCTATATACCCCAGAATGATGATGAATTGGAACTCCGAGATGGAGATATTGTTGATGTCATGGAAAAATGCGATGATGGATGGTTCGTTGGTAAGTGATCTCCTCATGCTTTTCTTACTAGTTGTGTATCGAAGGAGTAACTAGGAGCCACAAGCCACGCAAAAGGCAGTCCTCGCTGCACAGAAAACAGAACCTTCTCGGATCGGGGTCTGCTGTCGGGCGTACTGGGTCACCCACGTTATGCTTGCTCTGAAGACTGTGCGGGTGACAGTAATGGTACCAGACCAAAATCTAAACATGCCAGTGCAGCTGCACAGGGGGGCAGTTGTCAGATTACTGGAGTTCTGTTTGTATTTCTGTTGTGCGTTTTTTCTGTTCTACATTTGAAAATTTTATTTATTTTATACTCTTAGGAAACAACACAAGAGAATTTGAGCGTAGGTCTCAACCGTGAAACTCAAGCGTATGTGTAGACATTCCAAAGACTTTATTTACTTATTTACAGGCTTCCCATAACTTTAATCAAAGCAACATGCTTAATTAAAACAAAAGATTCACCATTAGAGAACAGGAGAAAGATCAATATTTTTTGAGATTTTACTACAAAGCAGATACTTGCTCAATATACTTTGTTATTGATGTTCTCGATAAACAGCCCGTGACGCAAGAATTATCTGGAGTTCACAGACTCAAAAACTGAAGCCCAAAGTGGTGACATAAGTATCCCGGGTCACCCAGGTAGCCAGTCGTGGGTCCAATACTCAGATTCAGGAGTATCTGTCCCCAAGCTTCTGTTCTTTCTCCTCAGGCACAAATATGCTCTTGGGAGCCACTGATTCACTTTTTGCCTCTGTTTTCCCCTTGTACAAATGGCTTTACCTTTATCTTCTTTCTAAGACCAGCTCCTTCCTGATCTCTCTGGAAAATCCTTGTTAACGTGTAGTCCTCTCAGGGCTGGGGTAGTGAGAATGGCAAGGCCACAGCAGACATGGGAAGCCAGAAAGATTTGCCTGGGACTTATCGGCCTCTTAGAAAGCTGCCCCATCCTCCCCAGGCCCCCAGAAGCCTGTGGCCCCTCAGCATCCTCGAACTACTCCGATCAGAAGGAAGTCAGGTCTGTGAAGTCCGCAACACTCCAATGGAGTGTTGTCAAGCTGTGACTGGAATTTAAAATTTTCTGGAAGCCACCTTAAAAGAAGTAAAATGAAACCTGTGAAACTAATTGTAGGGATATAGTTTATTAACGCTATTGCATTCAAAATATTGTCATTTGAACATGGAATCGGTATAAAAAATTGTTAGTATGAAAAGAAGAATGTGGGGTGCCTGGCTGGCTCAGTGGGTTAAAGCCTCTGCCTTCAGCTCAGGTCATGATCCCATGGTCCTGGTATCGAGCCCCACATCAGGCTCTCTGCTCAGCAGGGAGTCTGCTTCCCTCTCTCTCTCTGCCTGCCTCTCTGCCTACTTGTGATCTCTGTCTGTCAAATAAAGAAAGAAAATCTTTAAAAAAAAAAAGAAAAGGAGATTGTAAACGGTCTTCTCAGCCTTGGAATTCTGATGTGTATTTTGCAGATTGGGCGTAGCTGTTCAGACTGGGCACGTTTCCAGTGCCCGGTTGCCGCCCGTGCCAGTCGTAGGAGAGCACAGCTCTGGTGTAGATTCACTGTTAAACCCCTCCAAGACTATTTACATTTTTTTTTTAAGATTTTATTTATTTATTTGACAGAGATCACAAGTAGGCAGAGAGACAGGCAGCGAAAGGAGGAAGCGGCTCCCCGCTGAGCAGAGAGCCCGATGCGGGGCTCAATCCTGGGACCCTGGGATCATGACCTGGGCTGAAGGCAGAGGCTTTAACCCACTGAGCCACCCAGGCGCCCCCTATTTACATTTTTTATGAGAACATGAGGTGGGGTGAGGGGGATGCCTCAATCCCTCAAATGCTTCAGAATGGAGCCTAGTGCTCAGAGGAGAATCAAGTAACCCAGAGGAGCTCGTTTTTCCTGTCCATAAGGGAAAGTGCGAATCAGCTATAGGAGCGCATCTCTGGCCCTTATCATCTCAGTTCTCTGCAGCCTCCTCCAGGGTCCTCCCTCAGGGGTCAACCAGTTCTTTCAGATGTCTTTAGCGTTGATGCTTTCTTTTAGCTTCGGGCAACAGCTCCAACCTGCCGGTAGCTGTTGCTTGGAAAGCTGTGGTCCCTGGGGTCATGGAGCTGTATCCACGCCAACTGGGAAAAGGATGCAATTGTCCCAATTGTGCTGTTGGCCAATGAGTACGGACCAGGGACATGGCCTGGATCTGCCACCACCCTCAGCCCCAGCTTTTGAGAGTCAGTCCCAAGGGAAGGAGCCAGGTTAGGGATCCGGCAGTTCGGGATGTGGAACAGTGCAAGAAGGCCTCCTACCCCCGTAGCTCAGTGTTCCTGCCTCAGCGGGAGCCTTGGCGAGGTGGGCAGCAGAGACAGGAGTCGGTCCAGGGCTCAGGCATGGGCTTCTGAGAGGAATTTCCTTTTGATGTGTGCCCCTATCCAGGGGACTTTCAGAAATCCTATAGTTTAGAAATTCTAAATCCCTGGCATCTTGTGTTGAATAAATGGGTTCATCTTTTTCCAAAAAGGAGAAGTATTGGAAAGAGCAGTGGGCTGGGAGTCAGGCGTCCTGGGTTCCAAGCCTGCTTCTGATGCTTGCTAAACTGTGGGACTTAAGCTCTCTGGGCTTCCCATTCCTCATCTGGAAAGGGGGCTGGGGGTAGTCCCGAGAGTGCCTGCATGGCTTACGACTCAGCATTATTTTGCAGCGTAAAAGAGATAAGACAGGGAAAAGTGCTTTGGAAACCACATGCTGTCCTTCATGCTGCAAGGTTACCAAAGGGCTCTCTCCAGGGGTGCCTGCGTGGCTCAGTCCGTCAAGCGTCAGACTCTTGGTTTCCTCAGGTCATGGTCTCAGGGTTGTGGGATTGAGCCCCAAGTTGGGCTCCGTGCTTGATGGGGAGTCTGCTTGGAATTCTCTCTCCCTCTGCCCCTCCCCCCGCTCATGTGTGTGCACTCTCGCTCTCTCAAATAAATTAATTTAAAAAACAACAACAACAACAGAGGGCTCGCTCTGAACTCACGGGTGAGCTTTCTGATTTTGCTTATGTTCTGTTTGTTTTTCTATAGGTACTTCAAGAAGGACAAGGCAATTTGGTACTTTTCCAGGCAACTATGTAAAGCCTTTGTATCTATAAGAAGATTGAAAACCGGAGATTATTTTTTATTGGAGGATGAAGCATAACTCATGAACTGGTCTTTTTATTTAAACGTTGAGTCGGTAGGAAAACTAATGTAGTGGATAAAGTAAGAAGCAAAAGAGAGGGACAGAGAAGTATTGTGTCTAAAGCCCGAGTCTGTCTACGCTGACAGCATATCAGGCAAGCCGGACTGAGGAAAAAGGAATGAGGCAAGTCTGTATTTACTTAGCTGCTTCTGGGAGCCACTCCAAGCCTTCCCCGCCTCTCCCCTTCTTGGGTAATCTGACCTGTAACACAGTCCAGGATCAGTGAGGTCAGAAATGCCTCTTGCTGCCCTGGCCTTGACCAGCTCTGGCTCGACGTGGCCATTTAGCCAGAAGCAGCCCTCGGGACACCAGGCAGATCCCCAGCCGTTCTCCAAAGGCTCCGTACCCCAGCCATCCCAGAGCCCACCGGTTTCCCAACGTTGCTGGAAATCTGCTTAGGCAGCCGAGGCCTCCCCTGGACAGTGGTGGAGGCTACGAGGCTCTCCAAGACCATGTGCCTCGTTCCTGGGGAACATGGGGCAATGGAGGGAGCATGAAGGTGCCTTGTGCACTGAGCCTGCATGCACCATGGCCCTCGACGCCCCTGGTGTTCAGACAGAAAAGCACATGAGGTTTGCTGGTGGAAGTGGGGTGCCCAGGTCAGGTAGTTAAAGTTGTGTTTCCAAGTGGTAACGTTAGGAAGTTCTGTAGCTATCAAGGTCGCTTGCGACGTGACCCTTTCCCATATCACTGACTTTTGTAAATGGTTACCTTCGGCACAATTTCATTTACCAGATTGCCAGTGCTAACCTTTCTTTTCTGGATTGTTTTTGGTCAGGGCATTTTGAGGTGGCTAGGCCTGTTCTCTCAGAGAACCAGGGATGGCGTTCAGTGAATTGTTGAACAGACACCATCGCATGCTGGACGCTGGCGCCACCGAGGAGCAGGACATGCCCCACGCCCTACACTCACTGTGTCCTCATTTGTACTCCCCGAAGCAGGTTCAGGAACCGCCCACAAGGTAGTCACCCAGGGTCCCCACCCTGGTGAGGCTTCTTTTCAGAGCAGAAGGCACAGAGGCTGTGGCCCTATGTGCGAGGTAGTGATTCTGCTGCTCCCAGGAGGTCTGTCCTCTGTGGGGTCACGTGGGAGAAAGGAGGCCCCTGTGACACCCCGAGTGCTCAGTCACAACTCCATCCATCTTGAGGATGTTGGTCAGCCTCTCTGTTAGGTCCCTTGAAGAAATAGGGACTGGCCCATCTGCCTGTCGGGAACTCACAGGTGACGGGAGAGGCAGACACACAAAACTACTGGGTCAAGAGAGACTGTGATATGTGCTGAGAAGGGTATGAGAGAGGAGGAGGTTATCTTTCCCTGGAGAGACTCTAGAAAGCATTGTCGTGTTTCTCTCTCCATGAGCTCACTCTTGAACAACTAGGCTGCTGGAAGAACCTTTGTCTGAGGGTAGTTTATGGCCAGAAATTGTTGGAACTGTTTCCAGAGTCTTCAGACTCTCATCCTCCCCCACAAATACACATCCAAGGTCACAAATAAAAAGAGCATTTCTAGGTAGGTGGACTGTGTACGGGAATCCTGGCTCTCTGCATATAGCTCAGAATTGCCCCCCAACCATTGTCCCAGAGTCTGGAGTCCTTACAAGGAGGCAGAGTCTGTCTTCAGTGCCTCTGCCTTCTGTCTCTGCCACTTACCTGCCACCCATCAGCTCTGCACCCCTGAGCCCCCATCAGACAGCCTCATTCTCTCCCTGTCCTCCTTTCAAGTCCTTGTCTCAGGAAAGAAAATGCTGCTGACTCCTTCACACTAGAGTGTAAATGACTGAAAAGAGGAATGTGTTAACTTCTTCCTGGAGACATTTGTTTTTAACTAGGACAGAGAAGAGCCTTAACCCCAAGGGATGAGGCTATGGAACTAATGGTGGGGGTAGGGGGGCCAGTGGTGGGGGAGGAGCTTCCTGGGTAGAAGGAGCCTCTCTGAGTCTTTGAATCAGACTCCCTGGAAGTCTGGAAGGTCCACTTCCCCCGGGGGGTGCTGTTTGACTCTCTCTGAGGGAATATAGTGCAAGTGCATATGCACGTGCGTTTTGCACGACAGCATTTCACTCATTTTTGGAATGTTAACTCCTATATTGGCTAACATGTTTCCTGGTCTGTCATAGATGCAAACCATTAATAATAATCTTAATCTAATAGTTCTGTTTTTGTTTTATTTTTTTTTGAGGGGTGCTTCTTGATTCAGTAGGTAATTTTGAACACCTCTTTAAATACAGCTAGAAAATAAAACCAATTTGTAAAGCCACATTCACGTATGATGCCAGCCTCACGCATTTGTAGATCTCCAGAAACCCAGGTATGCCTCACCGATTTGCCAGTCTTTAAGAAAATCATGTCAAAATTTGCATCAAACTTCAGCTTCCTATGTATGACAAAACAAGGAACCAAGGTTTCCAATTGCTCTTTTGTCCTCAGACATTTAGTAATATAAAATACCTATTTTTATGCGAGATATTTATACAGGTTTATTAATAGCAAGCGCAACTAACTGGCACCATGCCTTGCAACACATTTTGATATATTCGCCATGCTTCTGGGTAAAGGCAAGCCCCAACTACTTACTTTTGCAGTCTCTCTCGGATCAGTAAAAGAAAAAAAAAATCATATGCATAAGAAGTAGGACTGTAAATATGTATATTTAACTTTGTATAGCCCATGTACCTACTTTGTATAGAAAAATAATTTTAAAAATTTGAACTGAAGGGGGGTAAAATAAGGAAGTCATGAAGCTTTTTGCATTTTTATTTAAATGAAGGAATTCCAAATAATTCATCTGCAGATTTTTAGCACAAAAATAGCCATTGTAAAGTGTTAAAATTTCCAATAATCATTCTTTCTGGGAGAGAAGGTCATTGTTATCTCAGTTATAGGTTTTTTTGTTTTTTTAATATCGTTTTTGATTTATTTTTTGCAGTCCTATTTATCTACAGTAGGTATAAGTTCTTTTGCTAGAATAGGTCACTACAGAGAAGATTATATTCTGAGAGAAAAATAACTGACATTATACATAACCAATTAATTTAAAGTGTTGCCATTTTAATCACACATGGAGAGCATGTACTATGCCGAAACAGATTGTTCTCTTCATTTATTTTTCTTTATTGCCGTGGATCGATTTGATAAATGGGTGTGTTGAGATACTACATTTGCTGTACGTATTATTTAATAAACTTTATTCAGAATTGCGTGGCATATGTTTGTTCTTACCGTTCATTGTTTCTTTCCTTCCTTCGCCAAGTTTCTCAGGGGAGGCTTACATTTACGGCTTTGACATCACATCCTCTCCTTTTCCCTTCTTAATCACATACCATCTGGCTTTGCTCCTGGAAGACCTCACTTTTTACCTTACTCCTTTATCAATAAGCTAACTCTGTGACCTTCTCTGAATTGGCCGCTGTTGACCATCCCACCGTGCTTTCCATTCTGATTACAAAAATAATGTGTCTTTAAGAGCAAAAGTAAAACCTTATGGGGGTGCCTGGGTGGCTCAGCTCAGGTCATGATCTCAGTCCTGGGATCGAGCCCCGCATCAAGCTCTCTGCTCAGCGGAGAGCCTGCTTCCTCCTCTCCCTCTCTCTCTGCCTGCCTCTCTGCCTACTTGTGATCTCTGTCTGTCATTTAAATAAATAAATAAATAAATAAAATAAAATAATCTTTTTTTAAAAAAAAGGTAAAACCTTATAAAATGTGTGCAGCAGGTCTTGATTTGCTCCGCAAGACATGGGTATGGAAATGATACGGCATTTGGTTTTTCTAAATAGAGTTAAATCAACTATGCGCCTTCTCTTGCTTTGGTGGGTGAAAATGCAGCCTGTCCCCTCGCAAACCAAGTGTGTGAAGATGGCGTCATAGGCATCCAGCCTCCCCTGGCATCCCGTGGCTAGGACTGCTCCCATCTCTGTGGGGCGGGGCCTGCTGTGCACAAAACCAAACCTCTCCCTTCCCATGGTTCTGTCCTTCTCCACCTCTGTCAACTCAGCACTGCCACCTCTTGGGGGTGACTCTGTGGCATCCCTCTTGGTGGGCTTAGACGTCTAACAGGGGAGAAGCGTTGTCTTCCAGGGGTCTAACAGCCTCAGGACTGAGCCTGGGGTCACAGGCACTACTTTCAGGCCACTCATCCCTTCCAACAAATCCATCAGCTGTACTTTCAGAGGACGTTTAGAACCCAACTTTGTCAAGCCATTGGCACTAGAGTCCAAGCCATTTTCTCTATGGGTGCTTGTAGTCACTTTCTAACTCGCCTTCCTACTTCTGCCCTTGCTGCCTCTACTCTGGTCTTAAGAGCAACCAGAACGATCATTTTAAAGTCTATCCAAAACCCTCTAAGGGCTTCTTAAATCACTGAGGGGTACCATGGCCTCAGGTCCATTGGTACACTGTCCCACCCCCTCCCTTACCTCTGGCTTCATTTCTTCTTCCTTATGGGCTCAGACTCATCAAGCACCCTTCAAGTTCAGAGTCTTCCATCTCTCTTCTGTGCCTGGAAGACCCTTGCTGCTGAAGCTTTCTTCATGGCTTTCTTCCTCTCTTTACATCTTTACGTTGCCTTCTCAACAAGGCTTTCTCTGACCACTTTATGTATAAGAGGACCCTACTGTTTCCACCCAGCATCCTCTCCCCCTTTTCTTCCTCTGTGCTTCATAACTCATCAGCATCTGATCATTTGTTTCACAATCCTGTAAAATCCTTGAGGTTATTGATTCCATTTGGCTTTTATGTGCCCAGCACCAAGAAGAGTGCCTAATATAGTTGGCACTCAGTCACTTGATCAAGTAAATGGATAAGTAAATGAACCCCTGGGGCCAGAGATCTTAGAACTCACAATACTAATAAGGAAGGAAGGGATGTGTTATCAGTCCTTTTTCTTGTAGCAGCAGACATAGAACAGCAATTAATCTCAAATTATTCTAGACTCATACAAACAACAGGTTGAGAATTTTCTGTAATTACATTCACCTCCCCACCGAGATTACTACAGTTGACTACCCTTTGTATGGTCCTCTGCACTTTCTTTGCACAGTACACACACACACACACACACACAGACACACACACACGTCTATAAACAAAAGCTTTGCATAGTCTTATACACTACCCCCCCCTTAACAATAGAGCTTGGACATGTTTCCATAATTTACTTAACCAATCCCCTATTGATGCAAACATTGCCAGCTTTTCCCCCCACAATAAACAATGCTGCATTGAATACAATTATTGGCTCAAAGAGCAAGAACATTTCAAATCTTGAGATACTGCCAAATTGCCTTCCAAAGTGTATCACATCGGTTTAATCTCCCGCCAAGCCCATGGGAGTGTCTGTTTTCCCACCACCCAGTCATCTGCTTCCATGGAAAGCTGTTCCTTGGTTCGTCTGCCTTTTCGCTGGTCAGCCCTCTTTCTAGATCTTTACTTGCATTCCCAGCTGTCTTATTTTCTTTTAACACATGCTCCTTCAGGGAGTAGATCCCTCACAATGTAATTTGGCGGAAAGAGTCAGTTGTCTGAGGGCTCCCGTCAATGATAATTGGTAGAAACCTAACGCCACTGGCCATTCTTGGGTCAAGCCGCTGGAAAGAAGGGAGTTGGAACCAGCCTCAGCAGGAGTGAATCCAGATTCTCAAACTCTCTTATTTGTCTTGTTCTTGGCAGTGTTGACTTGTTTGGCTCCATTTTCACCTACCGACTGCTGCAGTAGGAAACATGAGCTGTAGGCAGCTCTGGGCTCATTCTTACAGGTCTCTGACTCCCTTTTCTAGGGAAAAAGGCCTTCCCGTTGCGCTTCCCTGAAAACAATTCCAGACCCTGCCAGGTCCAACTTGGCTGGTCGTCCTTCCTTTGACTAATCGCTGGCCAAAATGGGTGTAGTATGAGTGATAGCCTCACCAACATCATGTGGACTGGGGGAGAGGAGGAGACCAGGGGAGGGGTGTGCTGCTCTAAGAAGGAAGAAGGCATCTGGATCGATAACTCAATGTTCCCCTGTGCAAGCAAGGCTCTGAGCGTTACTGTGACAAGCTTTGGAAAATGGCATACCTTTGCCCTCTCAGTACAAATGCTCGTGAGCTGAATGCAGGCTGTGTGCTGAAACCCTTTGGCCAAAGTCTTGAGAATAACATGGTGGAGAACACAAGATGACCCCCCAGACAAGGGGTTTGATGTGACCCTGAAGGAATGGCACAACTGTATCACATGCTAAAAATACTAGGACTCCTCTGAAGGAAAAAGGATTAGCATCTCAAAAGTCATGAAGAATGTTTGTATGAGTTGTACCCAAGTTTTTTTGCCAGGTCTTGGCATGTTGCGATCAAACCTGTCTTGGGAACACTTGGCTGAGGCCCTTCAGACAAATGAAAGGAGTTACTACTACCACAAGTCATATGTGGCATGGATTAGCCAGGTGGGAGGTTCGGATTGAACATACTCTAGAAAATTGACGATGAACCCATAGATGGAAGAGCCTGTGATGAGCCACCCGAATGCCACGTGACGCTGGTTTATGCTGTCTGTCCTGGGGCACGAGTACTCTGCTCCTCTAGCACTCTTACCCTGACATCAGCAGAGGCAAAATACTGGGTACATTAAGAGTCTCTGGCCCCTCTGGCTTACTGGTTTTTAAAGTGATACCAAAAGGGGTGCTTGCCTGGCTCAGTCAGTGGAGCATGCAACTCTTGATCTCGGGGTCATGAGTTCAAGCCCCGTGTTGGGCATGGAGATTCCTTTTTTTAAAAATGAAACTGACGAACTTAAATGAATCTGTAAAAAAGAGGGAGAAGTGAGAATCGTCTTCTAGATAGTAGCCTAAATCACATAGATTGACATGACCTTGTATCATCAAGGTCACTGGATCTCCAAGGGTGTCCCGTGGGCCTGTTGGAGTCCCTAGGCCCTTTCAGCAGATTTATAAAGCCAAAACTGTCTTCATAATAATGCCAAGATGCTCGTGGTAGCCAGCTTCCACGAATACCTCTGGTGATCCCTACCTCCAGTATTCACGCCCTTCTGCACTCTGCCAAGGCTGGTCTGGGGAACCTATAGATTACAGCACAAGAAATATCATGTCACTTCCAAGACTAGGTCATACAAGCCCTTGTAGCAGCTGTCTCTTGTTCATGGGGAGAAGGAGACCGCGCTTTAGAAGTTCTAAGACTGGGGTGCCTGGGTGGCTCAGTTGGTTAAGCATCTGCCTTCAACTCAGCTCTACTCGGGTCCCAGGATTGAGCCCCACATCAGGCTCTCTGCTCAGGGGGAGTCTGCTTCTCCCTCTCCCTCTGCCATCGCCTGCCCACTCTCTCTTGATTTTCTCTTTCTGCCTCTCAAATAAATAAATAAAATGTTTTTTAAAAAGAAGTTCTAAGACCTAGTTGTCGTATTGGATAAACGTGCTAATTCTTCCCAAAGGGAGAGCTATTACAACACTGGGCTGGGAGTCAGAAGACCTCGGTTCCTGTGCTGCTTCAGGTGCTTCGGTTGTGAGACCTCAGAAACACGACTCCAGTTCTCTGGGCTGGGGTTTCCTCATCGGGGAAGGGGAGACACCTGGAGCAACATGGTTTCTGTTACGAAGGAGGAAAAGGACATGATGTTTGAAAGGCAACCTACAGTGCCCAACCAGAGGATTCCTGTTCCTCCAGTGTCTACTCTGTCCCAGCATTTTTCATGCATTTTCTCATTTACTTCTCATACCAACCCTGATCTCCACTAACAACTGAGGCACCTGAGACAGAGGAGTTCAGCTCAAGGATATCTGGCACGTAACAGGTTTCGGTCTGACTCCAAAGCCGGTGTATTTTCCACTGATCGCACCCTGCTGCCTCCAAGCCAGGACAGACAGCCGGGACAGACAGCTGGGATGAGTCTGCAGACCAGTATACCTCAGAACATTGAAACTTCACCTAAAGATTATAACATCTCCAAGAATGCCCTCACAGAATAATGCTAACAGTGATGACCATTTGATGAGCACCTACTATGTGCTTAAACATTAAAAATTCAAAAACAGGTCGATTTCCTCAGTCTTCTGCCAGAGCCAAGATAGCAGCAAAGACACGGAAGAAAAATCCAGGTGCCCCCGCCGATTCCATGTCATCTTCTCTTCTACCACTCACGAGCCTCTCCAAAGTGTGGTCCAGCCTCGGTACTCAGACTTCCTCACCACACCCACTCTTTGTCACCTGCACTGCAGCTCCCCTATGTAGTGTTACAGATCTGCCAAGCTCAGAGCCCCCTGCCCAAGAATTTGTACTCCATATTATCTATCGGTTAAGAATGTCTTCAATTACAATAGCAGATGGCCCCCAAATGGGACAGCTTATGTGACAGATGTGTCTCATCTCACAGAAAAGAAGATGGGCTCTGGTTAGTCTATCTGACTCCCCTGGCCTTTCTCTCATGATGCCAAACTGGGTGGCACGGCAGCTCCAAGCATCTCATCCTCACAACTGCTTTTGAAGGCAGGAAACAAGGAGCAACAGAGGACAGAGGTTTTCTCTGCACATGCTTTCCTTAAGGAAGGAACATCTTTTCCAAAAGCCCCCCACCAGACATTTTCCCACATCTCATTGGCTGGAGCTGATCCCATGACTACTCCTTGCTGTAAAGAAACAGTCCAATGGCAGTGGGCATGGTGGAAGAGAGCTGGGGTGACTTTGGGTCACTAACCAGCAGCCATTCCTGGGCGCTCACTGGTTCTTTGGCTCCCATCTTGGCTCCTCAGGTCTTCCTGCCTTTCCCCTCACTGGATCTTCGAATTCTTTCCTGGCTCTTCTTCCTCTCTTCATTCCTTCAGTTTGGATGTTCCCCAAGCTGCTCTCTGTAATCTGTTGCCTGGGCAATCTTCTCTCTTGTTCTAACTTGAATATTACCCACTTTTTCTACGTTACTTTTATTGTACTTTTTAAATTAAACAATACAAAGTTATGGAAACAAAACAGAACTCGCCTAATCATTACGAGATATAATCTCTTTTGTGTTTACACGTGTGTGTGTAACTTGCTCTTTTCACTTATCATCAATACCTTTCCTGACAAGACATGTTCACCTCTACATCTTTATCTAATGATTACATGGTATTCCACGGTATAAATGTGCCATGATATACCTGTTGTTGACACATGGGCTGTATCCAATATTTTGCAATTATGGACAATTCTATGGCGAACCTTTTACATGCTCTTAGTACCCAAAATGCCTACTTTTTTTTCTAGACAAATTGCTAGAAGTGGAAAGACTAGATCAAAGGGCACCCCATGTTTAAGGCTTTTAACACCCACATATTGTCATTCAACTGTTGACAAGACCTGTCTGTTCTTCCTTGACACTTCTCTTGGATTTGTCTTTACATCTTTGTCGCTAAGAATTCATCCTCCAACACCCTCCCTCGGCTGATACCACTCCCCAAAAACCTCTTTGTGCTTTAAACCCACAAAATGATTATGGGGTCAGTGGTGCCCTCAGCACTTTAACTTAGGACTCCAACTGTAGATGAATGGTCTCTAGTATTTGTGAAAAATTTCCAAAGAACGAAAATGGGGCTCCTTAACATGGAGCACTGGGGGCAAGACAGGTGGCTGGCTATTGTGCAGGGGGTGTGCCACAGCAGGTGGCCTGGAACTAGGGAACACTTCCGGGAACCTCCGGGTGAAACAGGCCAGAGGACAAGGGGAGGGGGCTCCAGGAAGAGAGACCAGAGCTTTCAAGGATTGCTGCATAAAGGAATGTGACAGAGGAAGCTGACCCTTCATCCAGGGGGTATGAGAGGGTCCGCCCAGAGCAGGGGCAGCCCAGGGAGAGAATAAGAGAAACAATAGTGTCTGTTTACCTAAAAACAATGAGGTTCCGTATAAACAGCAACATTTCCATGGCCCTTTCCAGTTAAAGAAAACCTCTCCCGATCTGTTCCTCCTCCAGCGACTACCTCGTTTCTCTCCTTCCCTTATGGCAAAATGCCTCGGATGGTGGTGTGCACCTGCCGTTTCTGGCTCTCCTGCTCTGTGGCTCTTGAAGCCACTCCAATTAGGATTTTGCCCCCACCGTACCAAAGCTCTTCAGTGAGGACCCTTGATGACTTTAACAGCATTAATCCCATGGGCAGTTCTCAATTCTCAACTCCTTGGACTTTTCTGACACACCTGAAGACTCCCTGTTCTTGAAACCCTCTTCCCTTGGCTCCCAGGAAACCTCGTCTCTCAGTCCTGGTCCCCTCTCATCACCGGCTCCTTCCCCAGGGCTGCTTTGACAGAGCCTCCCCATCCCCCAGGCCCAATCCCTGGTCCCCTTCTTGTCCCACTCCCTGGTGCCCTCATCCACTCCTGGGTCTAAACCTCCCCCTACCATGTGCCCAGCTCCTGCCTGAGTTTCTCCCAGGCACCCCAGGAACCCCAGACTCCTACATACAACTAACTACTTGTTCCTCCTCTCCACGGGACTGCCTACCCAGCCCCTGACACTTAAATATGTCCAGAACCAAATTCCTCAGCATACCCCCAAAGCTGCTTCTCCCACAGGTTTCCCCATTTCAGTTAATGGCCATTCCATCCTTGTAGCTGCTGCATGGCCAGAACACATGAGTCATCCTTGACTCCCCTCTCCTGTACTGTGCTTCCCACCCAGCGGCAAAGGCTTTAAAATAGAGCCAGGATCCCAGCACTGCTCGCAGACTCCTCTGCTCCCACCCTGGATCCCTGCCAATAATCACCTCTCGCCTGGATTATTGCAACAACCCACATACTGGTCCCCTGCTGCTGGTCTTGCCTCCTCTTCCGTTTGTTTCAACACAGCGAACAGAGTGTTGGAAACAAAAGGCAGATCATGGGAAGCCACAGCACAAAGCCTTCAGACCTTCCTCTTGCTCCCGGGCGGTTCTCAGACTCCCCCCACAGGAGGTGCTGTCCAGCTAAGTGCCCGTGTTTGTCTGACCTCACCTCTCCACCTGCATGCACTCTGCTCCAGCGTCGCCTCCCATCACCTTGCTGAGGAAGATGCCAGACTGGTTCCCTTCTTGCTAGTTCCTCCGCCTGGAATGCACTTCCCCCAGAGAGCTGCATACTCACTCACCTGTTCGGGGCTTGGCTCAGATAGCTTTCCTGAAGAAGTCCTCCCTCATCACTTTTATTAACATTTGCAACACATGTTTACTTTTCTCCACAGAATGTAACACTATCTGTCACTCTATATGATTTCCTTTTAAAGAAAACATTTTATTTGGAGATCAGTTCAAGATCACAGAAAAGTTTGGGGCACCTGGGTGGCTCAGTGGGTTAAGCCGCTGCCTTTGGCTCAGGTCATGGTCTCGGGGTCCTGGGATCGAGCCCTGCATCCCCCGAATCCAGCTCTCTGCTCCGCGGGGAGTCTGCTCCCCCACCCCCACCGCCGCCTGCTACTCTGCCTACTTGTGATCTCTCTCTCTCTCTGTGTCAAATAAATAAAATCTTAAAAAAAATTTTTTTTAAATCACAAAAAAGCTCTAAGCATAAGGACAATACAAAGAACACCCATACATCCTTCACGCTGATTTACCTGTTGTTAATATTTTATCCCATTTGCACCCTTCCTCCCTTCACACACACACACAAGCACGCGTTCACACACACATAATTTTTCCTGAACCTTTTGAGAACAAGTTGCATACCTTTACCCCTAAAAGCTTCAGTGTGCGTTTCCTAAAGGTAGGCTATTCTGTTACATAACCGTAATCTACTTCTCCATCCGTGAATTGAACATTGATAAGCTCCCACCCACATTAATTTTTCTCCTCTAGTACAGGGGAGTGTCCTCCCAGATACACTGCATTGAGATGGTCTGACTCTTCATTCTCCTTTAATCTGGAATATTTCTATAAACTTTGCCTTCTATGACATTACCATTTTTGAAGAACATAGTCCCTCCCCCATCTCTTTAGATTTCAGAAGGGGTGGTCTGATGTTTCCTGGTGATTAGTCAGGTTACTCTTCTCTGGCCAACACGTTACATAAGCAATATTGTGTCCTTCTCAGGGTTCTATATTTCAGCCACACACAGGGTACTTTTGCTCCTCACCAGTGATGTTAATTTTGCCTTCTGGCAAGGTAGTTTTCGATTTTGCCACATATTGTTATTTTTTCCTTTGCATCTGATGAGCAATCTGTGGGAAGATACACCCAGGGCCACCTGGGTGGCTCAGTCCATTAAACGTTTGACACTTGGTTTCAGCTCAGATCATGATCTCAGGGTCGTGGGATCGAGCCCCGTGTTGGGCAACATGCTCAGTGCAGAATCTGCTTGCAAGACTCTCCCTCCTTCCCCCTCCCTCCCCCTCCGGCCCTTCCTCCCCTCCCATGCTTTCTCTTTCTCTCTCAAAGGAATACATAAATCTTAAAAAAAAAAAAGAAAAAAAAAATCATGCAAACATCCTGCTTCTCATCATACTCTCACTCTCGGATTTTGCCTTCAACAATGACTCGTGCCCAAATTAATCTTTACTACGATAGCTGCAAAATGATGATTTTCAAACTCTGGTACTCCTTCTACATTTACTAGTTGGGAATCAAAGTTCTACTGTAAGCAAGAACCTTTCCTTCCCCTTCCTTCCTTCCTTCCTGACTGCCTGCCTCTGTCCGTCTGTCTAATCTCTCTAGCTAGCCATCTGTTTACTCTGTGGACTTTTAGATTCTTATTTTTCCCAATAGGCTAGAATTCCTTATTATTTTAATAAGTCGCCCCAGATTTGGCCAAGGAGAGCCCTTTTCACAGGCTTCTGTGCCTGCCACTTCCTCAAGCCCTTTCTTACTTTTCTACATAACAAGCTATCCCAGGCTAATCTTGTAGCTCTCCTGCTATAGCTCTAGAACTTCTTTGAAAGTCTTGGATTCTTTTTGTGGTCTTTAGAAACCCAGATCAGGATACCAGGTGTACTCATCGCTCTGGAGTATCTTTGTTTGTGGGGGCTTTTGGCGGGAAAACATACGCATGCAAATACACAGACACATACAAATACTTACTTAAATACGTGCACACCTACCTAAACATACCTACACGAAGCATACCACATAGTTTACTTATTTTATTTGTCCCTTACACTAAACTGTAAGCTTCCCAAGGGAGAAAATCTGTGGCTGTTTGGTTTGCTGTTGATCTTCTAGCGCATAGAACAGTGTGGGAAGCGTTTGATAAATAGCTGTTGATGAAAGAGAAGAAAGAAGCCAAGAAAGAAAGAAAGAAAGAACGAAAGAAAGAAAGAAACCAAGCTATATGACTTGCCAAATCGTTACAGCTGACACATGGCAGAATCCTCTTTTCGTGGTGCTTCCAGGACCCAAAGTAGGAGCTAAACGTCCGGCTAGGAGAGCAGCTATTTTCATTTTCTCACCTTAATTTTTTCCTGAGCTCTTTTGCCTCCAGACCTCTGTAGGTTGTATCTGCCCTCCATGCACTCTGGGATTTATAACCTTAGGCAGTGAGCAGGTGAGAGGTGAAGGCAGAGGCTAGGTGGCCCAGTTTGGGAGTAGAAGACTTCTAGGTCACTGCACCCGGTAGTGACGGCTGGGAACTCTCCTCAGCCTGGAATGTGGCCTAACACAGGGAGTAG